>NW_009259186.1:66917-72114 GCF_000687185.1 Egretta garzetta
GGGTTCAGCCTGGAGCAGAGGAGGCTGAGGGGAGCCCTCATCGCTCCCTACAACTGCCTGAGAGGAGGGGGGAGCCAGGGGGGCGTGGGTCCCTTCTCCCAAGTTACAAATGATAGGAAAAGGGAAAATGGCCTCAAAAGTTGCATCAGGGGAGGTTTAGATTCAATATCAGGAAAAATTTCTTACTGCCTCGCATGAGAGGCTCCCCAGTACCGCACTCCCCGGGCTCCCTCACCTTCATGGGCCTCTGTCCATACCTCTGCTCCACAGCAGCCTCTGGCTCCCCACATTCCTGATCCCACCTAGAGCTCCAGTGGGGTCCCAGCCACTTGCTAGAGGAGCAACCTGCGGGCTGCTGCATCTCAGGGAGCACTTGGAGGTAACAATCAGGGGTGGGAGCTGCCAGGGAGAGCTCCCAAAAGAGTCTCTGGGACCTCAAATCACTTCTGCCAGGCAGAGAGCATCATGCATGCCAGGAAAGGCAGAGTGGGAACCAGATACTACAGCCCACTTCCTACCAGCAACATCACGGTGACATGAGCCAGCTGTGCCTGAGCTGGTCAAGGGCTTGCACTACAGATGAGCCTTTCCAAACTCCCTTTTACATGCTTCCACAAACATCAGGTGAAACCACCAGGTGGAGAAGGTCCAAAGAGAAAGCCAAGGCGATGACAGACCACTCACACACACAAGCTGAAATCTCCGATTTGAATCTCAGTACTGTTTTGGTCAGGGTTTGCACAGCACAGGCGTGCCTGGCATCGTCACCGGGGACTTGAACTCCCCCGATCTCAGGGGCACCCGGGAACTCACCATGTTTTTCACATCTTCTGGTCTGAGAGAGGGCAGCTGCAGCTCCAGCTGACACAGGCTCTGAAAGCGGTCCAGGAAGTCCTGGAGAAGGGCTCTGGGCTCATCCACCAGTAACACAGCAAAGCGATCTGGTGAAAGCAAATGAAGGAGGCCTGAGCTGTGACCACCAGCCTTCCCACCCCCTCCTTATCCCACAGGGCAAGAAAGAAGATGAGAGCAGCCAAGTTCTCCCCATCACGGTCTCCTGGCTTTTAAAAGAAAAGCTGAGCAGTTATTTTTTTCCTTTGCAACCACCCTTCCTCATGCAGCGCAGCTTTGAAGATGAGGTCTATCACCTTTTGAGCATCCCAGGTCATCCAGCCTCCCTTGTCTCCTCCCAGTTACAATCCAAACAGCATTTTAACTGCCCTGGAGGCATGCAAAGGTTAAGAGAGGCTGGGACTCAAGATCCAGGGCTCCAGCCATGGTTCAATTGTTCATTTGCTGAGGCTGCTCACAGACATTGCTCTGCCACTGTGCATTTCAACATCCCTGTGGGACAAAAAAAAAAAAGAGGACTACGATCCCAGACACATACACTAACCAGGCTCTGAGACACCAACCTGGGCAGGGGCTGTCCGGCCAGAAGCAGAACTTCTCATGAGCGGTGCACAAGGCCTTCTTCAGCTCCATACAGCGCTCCTTATCTGCAAGGCAAAGCTCACTTCTACTCCCCTGCAGAGCCACCTCCTCAGGGAACAACTGGGAAAACCAAACCAGGAGAGGAGAGGAAGGTGCCGGGCTATGACAGCTTCCCTGCTCCTCCTGTTCAGCATGGCTTGGGTGATGGATGTCACCTGAGGCTGTAGGTTGCAGAGCCTGAAGCTCTCAACTCACTCATCTCCCTCCCCACCAAAAGGAGCTGCCGCACCTCCAGCCTCCCTGCAGGCACCCATGGAGCAGTGGTTCCTGAGGCAGCGAAGGCAGGCTGGCTCAAGGGGTTATCTCCACAACAGCAAGCGTGACCAGAGCAGTTCCATCTCCTCACAGCCAAAATCCCGTCCCATTCCCAGGCACAGTGACCACGGAGCAGGGGAGCCTGCCACACTGCACAGCAGCACAGAGGAAACACAGCTCAAACCAACCACGGGCACAGGGACCGCCCCTGCTCTTGCCAGTTTTACCTCCTGGGCTGCTGCCAGTCCCTAGCTAACTCACCTGACCCCCTCCACCCTGGCTGTAGGAGCCAAATCACAGTCATATCTGGAAATCAAGCTTCCCAAAAAAAAGATTTGATACTTAAGTTATTCACACCTTTCAAAAAGCACGTAATCATCTGGAAATCAAGCTTCCCAAAAAAAAAAGATTTGATACTTAAATTAAGTTATTCACACCTTTCAAAAAGCACGTAATTTATTTTTCAAGCCCTTCTTCCAACCTCTGATTATTTTAGGTTTTCCTAAACCAGTGCAATTACCAACAGAATAATTAGGCCAAGGTTTATTTAAAAAAAGATAGCGTGAACAAACAGTGGATGTCAATACTCAGTGACCCAAAAGGAAATGCTCCTGCAGCCCCCCATCATACACGTTCCACGCTGCATTTGTCAGACGTCAGGGCTGCACTCTCTGCTACCTTCCAGATTACAAGAGCAGGGACTTGCAGTCAAGAAAATCAGAAAGCAGAGATGACACTTATTTGTGGTGGGGTAATAAACGTCTTTCTGCAGATTACAGATGCAGGTAAAGTAAAGTGAAGGTCTGGGCAAGTGATAAAGCACAGGCCATCGTTATCCTGCAGCTCACCAGCAACATTCACATCATGGGGCTGAGCACACCGTGGAGGCTGGCATTCCTACTGCACTCTCAGCCCCATGTTGGACAACATGGGTGAGACTGGAGTTGTTACTGCTCCCTGCCTGTGCCTCACAGGATCAGGAATGGCCGATGCTCTGCAGGCAGGGGAAGGAAACTGGTGCTGGGCCTGGCCAAGGAGCTTGGTGAGGGGAATGGGAGGGGGAAGTTTTATTGCTGGTAGTCCAAGTAGTTTAAAGAGGGCAATGGAGGAGTTTATGAATTAAATTACACACTGTGACCACCTGAATAGACTGACTTGGTGACCAGCAGCCACCAACACCCCATACTAGAAAAATTTAATGGATGATCAGGGCAGCAGACCAAGCAGTGGGGAAACAAAATTTAAGAAAGAATGTTAAGGTACTTGAATGCATCCTGAAGAAGGCAGCAAAGCTGGTGATAGGGCTGGAAGGCACGTCCTGTGAGGAACTCTGGGTTTGTCTAGTTGGGAGAAAAGGAGGCTGAGGGATGACCTCATTGCCCTCTACAGCTTCCTGAGGAGGGGAAGCAGAGAGGGAGGAGCCTCTTCTCCCCAGGATCCCTGACACATGGGAATGGCTCAAAGCTGTGTCAAGGGAGGTTCAGACTTGGTATCAGGGAACATTTTTTTTTTTTTTTACCCAGAGGATGATCACACACTAGAACAGGCTTCCTAGAGAGGTGGTCAATGCCCCAAGCCCGTCAGCGTTTAAGAGGCACTTGGACAATGCCCTTAATAGCATGCTTTATACTTTTTGTCAGTGCCAAAGCGGTCAGGCAGCTGGACTAGATGATTGTGATAGAACTCTTCCAACCGAACTATTCTGTTCTAACCCATCTGACAACAGAAGCAGGAAGTTTTACCATGTTCTCACAAACTACAGGAAATTTGTTCAACTTGCACTTTATTTGCCAAGACATCAAACACCCAGCACCAGCCAGGACGAGACTACGGGAGTCATCTACATGCACAGCGAGGCACAACCCCCCCGCCCCCAAGCCCTTCACCTGTACCCGCCGGCATACATACACTTATTGAAGTCAAACGCAAGCTGCAGGCTCACGCAGAGGAAGGCCTGGCAGCTGGAGCACTTCAGCATGTCACACTCCACGTTGGTCCAGCCATACTTGGCACAAACCAGGGGAGACAACTCGTGAGGTTTGCCTGCCCACTTCAGCGGGTGCTCGTGTTAAGGATAAAACCCAATAAATTACAGGTTAAACAGTCAACACTTTGGCCAGGGTTTATTTGGCCAAAGAAAAGCCTCTGAGAAGATGGGCCCTGTGAGGAAGCTATAGGAAAGGTGACAGCAAAACAGGGTGGGGGATGGCTGGGAGCTCAGCATCAGAAAGGATATGGTGAATGTTTCTACTCTGCTGAAATAGGCTTCCTTGCTGGCGGACTCCAAAGAGAGAGTATCCATTTGCGAAGATCCATTAGCCGATTCTGACCAGTCAGACATGTCCTTCCTAAAGGGAACAGGAAGTCAGCAAGCAAAGCATCTGCGCTGTCCTGGAAAGACTTCATTAATAAAAGATGCACAGACTACTTGCTAACCTGTTGTCCTTCAGGCTTACCCTTACAAGAACCCTTTCTGCAGAGCTCCTAAGCCCTGACTTTTAATTACTTTACTAATAAACCAATTAAAAAAATACAATGCAACAAACAAAGGTGCCCATTAAACATTTCATGATGACTGACAGCAGTGGCAGATGGAGCTTTGACATGACAAGCAGGAGCCAGGAGCTCATTTTCCACACCCGGCGAAACCAGATCAATGATCATGGCACATCTCTGAAAGCAGGGATGCACCCAAGCTCCTGGCACCAGCATCTGCGCCCAGAACGCCAGCCCTGCAGCAACGGCTGCCCTTCAGCTTCTCCCCAACACCTCTCCACGAGCCAAAATTCAAGGATGGTTGAGTCAATCACCAGTGCCTCCCAGGCTCCCCAACACCTACCAGTAACTCCCGTGACTCTCAGTGCCACCCCCCAGGGTGTGACCCCACACTCTTTGGGTCAGAGTTCCGGTACCCAGCCAGTTCAGCTTGCTTAGACTGCGATGATGCCAGAACTCCACAGGTCACTTACCTGCCCCTGCCCTCCCAGTGTCCCCCAGCACTACCTCCCAGTGCACACCAGTGCCTCTGGCTGCCCACTATTGCCTCCCAGTATGCTTGTTTCCACCCCTGCCTCCCCGCGCCTTAGTGCCCCCAGTACTGCCTCCCAGTGGCCCTTAATCCCTCCAGTATTCCCAGTACCTCCCAGTCCCACCAGTACTGCCTCCCAGTGGCCCTTAATTCCTCTTCTACTGTCTCCCAGTGCTCCTTAATCCCTCCAGTACCGCCTCCCAGTGCCCCTTAGTGCCACCAGTAATGCCCCTCACCTCCCAGTGCGCCCCTCCCGCTTCCCAGTTCCTCCGAGCTCACCCCAGCACCCTTTTTCCCAGTACCTCCCATAACCCCCCAAACCTACCCGTGCTCTCCAGCACCCCTAACGAGGTGTCCCGGGACCCCTCAGCGTCTCCCAGCGCCCCCCAGTAACTTCGAGAGCTCCCCAAGCTCCCCACC
>NW_009259186.1:72671-97053 GCF_000687185.1 Egretta garzetta
GGGGGGGCAACCTGCGGCCCTGAGGGGACGGATACCCCGCTTTGGGGGTGGGGGGGTGCATGGATGCCCCACACGGGCGGCTGATCCCTATGGACACGAGGGGTGGGGGGGGACAGGGTACCCCACGTTCCCTGGTGGAGGTCAGCCCCATCTCGGTGATCCCGGATGGGCCTGGGCTGACCCACGGTGACACACTTCCCCCGTCAGGTTTTTGGGGGTGGGGCCACAGCCCTGGGAGGGGTGATCCTGGGATGGGGAGGTCCTGGCTACCCGAGGGCCCGTGCATGAGACATCGGCCCAGTCCTGTGCCCTGGGAGTGGTGGTTTTTCCTTTTTTCCACCTTCCTCTTGGCAGTGTGGGTATGTGGGGGGGGTCACCCCACCCCAACAGCCCCAGGATATTAGGGGCAGGAGGCCAGGGTTAACCCACAATCGGAGGGTTGGGGAGATCATCCCCATCCTGATGGTTCTGCAATACTGGGAGGGATGTGGGGCACCCCATGGTTCTGTGATGGGGTGGGGGGGGTTACTGCCAGCTGGTTTGGGGTATCCCCCCTTCCTTGACTCTATAGCACCTCTTGCTCTCAAGGGCCACGTGGTGCTGTCACCCAGGAGGGGGGTACCCAGGGGGTACCCAGGGCATCTTTTTCTGCCCCGGCTGCCCCTATCCCCACCACTCAGATCCCTTGGTGGGGGATGTGAAGTCCCTCACTGCCTTGGGGGTAGGAGCCTGTGTTTGGCATGGCTGGAGCACCAGCAACGGCTGAGAATGGGCTTTCAGACCAGGGTCTGTGTTTCCATCCCTGTGAAACCTGTTGCAATTCGGATCTGCAGCAAGGACACCTTCGAGCCTCGTGCAAGACCGCTGTGAATTTGCTAAGTGGCTCTACGCTTCCTGTTTTCGGGAAAATTCTCAAACTTGTTTTTTTCTTTCTGAGATAAGGGCCTTTTTTGGTAACACAAGAGTTGATTATCTTCACGTTCCTGAATTTTAATCATTGGCTTGAGCGAACTACTAGTGCATCTTCCTGGCACAGTTGTAACGATCCCACTTTTGGCTATGGATCATGTCCCGACATGGAATCCTGCCCTCTGCCACCTGCGATGGGGTGGACGCTGCAGCCCCAGGGACAAACTACCCCCGTTCAGCTCAACTTTAGCACTTAAGTCCAGCCTTAACAAACCCAAAGCTGACTGTCAATCTTGCTAAAAAAACTACCTGATGGAAAAATCCCATTTGAGCCGATTGCTGGAGTTTTCTCCTCGTCTGACACCTGTTAGTGTCCTATTTATAGAGCTCCAGCAGCAGTCTGTACATAGCCGTTGAGATAGAGAGGAATATTTTTACCCCCTCCTTCCATATCTTCCAACCAGGTTTGTTTTCTTACCTCTCAGTTCTCTTCCAGAGTTCCCAGGAGGCATTCCTTCATTTTCCTTGCACCATTCAATGCCCTAGACTCTCCATAAAGCATGCTGTCTCCTTTTAATCCTGTTTTTATAAATAATTACTGTTGTGAAAGCATGCAAAGAGCCTGTAGCATGCTCTGGCGTTGGATGTCTTCGATACATCTCTCCCTGCAGAGGTTTTTTGCTCCTGTTAAGCTGTGTGTCATTTGAAGTAGATCTGGGTTATCTCTTGCTTAAACACGAGAGCATATGCATTTATTTAGGCGCTGCTTTTGTCACATGCTCCTTTTCCACCTACTTGTAGAAAAGATTTTTAACTTCTGTCACCTTTTTCACTCTGGAGGATTTCATTTGCACGGGGAAATGATTATGAAAGGTAAGCAGGCGGCTAGCAGGAGCTGGTACCGGGGTTGCGCTGTTCTGTTTGCTTTCTCAAGCGGAGTATTTCTATTGAGGGTTTCTCAACAGGGGCATTTCTCAAGCAGCGACTACAAAAGAGTCTCGTTGATGGCTTAACAGCTCAAAAAAAAAAAAGCAATTTGTTTGTGTTTTTTGCTGCCTCGTGATGGGCTGAGACTTTAAACATCTAAAATTTTATGTTGGTTAAGGGAAAGGAAGGAGCTATTTCTAGGTGTTTGTAAGCTTTAGAAGGCTCAGAAATATCCAATATAGGTGGTGTGTGGTTTGTTCTCGCTGGAAATCTTCCTGTCCACATTTAAATGTTTTCAGTGTTTTCATCAGACTCTGGAGGTTAAGCAGATAGAAACAATCTGGAAACCTAAATATATCTTTACTTCTTACACGCTCAGCATTTATGCTGTTGTCTGGAGCTATAATTTTCCCAGTGTACTGGTCACAGTAGAGGGTTTTTTTGTTTGGAGAGGTTCAGAGTTTTTACATGTATTTAAAAAAAAATACAGCAGAAACCCCAAATATCCTGAACCCCTTTGTGTCACGTGTGAGAGCAAACCTGAAGCCAAATCGCATCCTGGGCTGCATCTGCAGGGGCATTACTAGCAGCGAGCAAGAGAGATAGGATCATTCCACTCTACTCGGCACTTGTCAGGACGCTTCTAGGGCGCTGTGTCCAGTCCTGGTCCCCACAAGTCAAGAAAGATGTGGAGAGGCTGGAGAGGCCCCAAAGCAGACGGTCGAAGGGCTGGAGAACCTGCCATATGTGGAAAGGCTGAAAGGGTCAGGTCTCTTCTCCCTGAAGAAGTGGAGGCTCAGCAGGGACCTCATCATGGTTTTCCAGCTACAAAGAGGACAGAGGGTTTCTCTTCACAAGGAGCTACATGGAGAAGACAGTGGGCAATGGGTACATGTTTTGCCAGGAGAGGTTTCATCTTGATGTAGGAAAGACATTTTTTACAGTGACAATAGTCAGTCGCTGGAACAACCTCCCCGGGGACATGGTCATGTCCCTGTCATTGGAAGGTTTCAAGATGTGGCTGGAGAGGGTGCTGGATCATCTCATCTTGGCTCCCTTTCCCACGAGAGGTTGGACCAGACGATCTTTGCAGATCCCTTCCAACCTGGGCTGTTCTATGATTCTCATTTTCCAAAATTCCTTTCTTTATTTTGCTTTTACATTTTTTTAAAAAACAAACAACCCAAGGAACACTCGATTTTAGTGGTGTAGAATCTGTGATATAGACATTTCTGGGGAAAATGTTTATTTTATTCTCCGCTCTGGGATGCTATCTCATGGATTACAATCCCGTTCCTGTTTCACTAATCATGGGAAGTGCTGACGATCAATTGCGTGCTTGTAGAAATGTTTGAAATACATGATTGCTACAAAGAGGTTTGAAAACAAAAGCCTTCCAGAAGCAGGATGGAGAAACAAACCTGTTCTAAAGCCAAAAGCTCTCACGGCTGGATGTGAGAATGACCATCCTCCTAGAAACGCTGCTTTAGAGACATCAGATATTTGAAAGGCTCTTGGCCCGGTGGCCTGCGGGTTGTGTTTGGCATCCTTGGCCAGATCCTCTGGCCTCTCCCAGCTGCCCTTGGCCCTGGGCAGGGTTGTTGTTCAGGTGTTGGGGACCCAGGCGCAGCTGCTTTCTCTCCCAGGTAGTTTTCAGGCGCGGGCAGCCTGCCGCGGAAGGGAGCTGTGTGATCTGGAGAGGCTGAATGCAGCTGGATGAACAAACAGGTTTTAAACCTTTTTCTCGGTGACATGTTAGCATCTTCCTTATCCAAAATTTTGTAAGGGACTAATTACATGAGTTACAAACTTATCTTGTCTGGCTGGTATGAAAAAAATGAAGCTTTGAAGACTGGAGTCAAAGTCAGTATTGACTTGTCTTGTTCTCTCTCTCAAGAGCTAGCCGCGCTTTGGCTTCAGCCCTTGACCTAAATGTCCTTCAGAAGTCTTACAGAAATGGTAAATGGAAAGGGAGATATTGAAACCTGCTCTTCTGGATGTTGAAAAACTCGGTAGGAGGGAAAATAATACTGATATAATCTTTAGAAAGCCTTAAAACGCAGTAAAGAGGAGGCGTACACACACCTTAGCTATTCACCACTGGTATGTTACTTTGAAAAGATGGGAACCAAAAGCCACACTACATTTGTTAGCTTTATATCCTGTAGTTACTTAGTTTGTATTTCCAAAAAATAGTGCTTGAAATAGAAATTACATTGCTAGTAGTAACGTTGTATATGCCACGTGGTATGGCCTTGCGCTGGGATTAGGATTGAAGATCACAGATTGATGGAAAGAGATGGCATGTTTGGGGCAAGTCATGCGAGCAGAAGACCCTACACCTCAATAATAGGACAAAGTCAATGCAGTTGTGGCTCGGAGCCTGTGTCATTCCTTTTCCTGTTAGCCCGACAGGAAGAACTTCAAGAAACTCAAAATGAGGAAATGCAGACAATAGGCAGCAGATCTGCCTAAACTTCATGGAAGCTGAAAGAAGCAAAACTCTGAGGCCAAAGCATCTCACCATAGGAGCTGGAGGGTATAAAAGACCTGTCCAAAGATAGTCTGTCCTTCTAAATGAAGAACAACCCAGGAATCGTAGCGAGGACTTGGCAGCCTTTGTCCTTTCGTCCTCTGTGCTGTACCTAAGCTATCCTGGCTGGATCACTTGGATATACTTGGGTATGAGCAGCCAGAACCAGCTTATTTAAATATTTTGTAAAATAAAATCACCCTCCCCTTCCACAAGATCTCACATAGAGTTTTGTTGAGCTAACTTCTTGCACCCTTTACTTTGCAAATGACCCCCGATGGATATTGTGATTAAAATAGGTTGAGAAAAAAGGGAGTTTATAAAGGGTGGTGCTGGGGTTGCTATTCTGGGAGGTGTTTGAGGCTACACCTGGATATCTGTTGGTTATGCTCCAGGAATAAATAAAACCATGTTTTGTTCCAGGTAATCTGGAGGAGAGGGAAAGAAGGGCTTGATTAAAAATACTTTTAGCATAGTCTTCAGATCCCAATTTGAGCTGCACATAAAATGAAGACGATTCGTGGCTGTGCTTGCAATTAGTTTTCATCAGTAGATATGAAAATAGCAAATAGTCCTGTGGCTCAAGGAGGAACACCTCTCTAGATGCGAGTCTTTAATCAGAACAAAAATTCAGAGTATTAAAACCACCAGTGCTTTGTTGCAGCCCAAGAGTCTGGTTTTTCATTCCAGCAATCTATTTTGCCTGAGTTTTCTATTATAGCCTGGCAGAACGCGATCCTTGGTTTTATTTTGCTGCCAGCCCCAAGTGTTTAAACTGGATGAGGTTCTCAACATTCATCTGTTTCAGCTTACCTGATGTGCATGGCAACTTTTAATCCATCAAATTACAGGAGGAAAAGGATACAGCTTTGTTCAAGGAATGAACCGGGAGCTTGCACAGCATTAGCTACAACGAGAGCTTGAATCTGGGTGCTTTTTTCTCTATGCCACAGGATGGCTGCCTTCCCTTCCTCCGTCTCGTTTTATAATATTGCTCAAGGAACTACAGGTAGAACAGCAGTTCATCTTTAATTTTGCACAGCAGAATTACTGGGCGGAAGTGTGCGATCACCTTGGTAGGTCTGCCTTTATCCCACCTGCTGTCTTGAGCATCCGTTGGAGGTAAAAGCACAGCCGTCATTATCAACACAACACTGATAGCTGTTGCTCGGATAAGTTTTGGTAAATTTGTGCGTTATTGGTGACCTGGCATTGTGTTGTGCAGCGTGGTTGAGGTGATGTTCTAATACCTCGCTTAAAAAAGGGTGTAGACTGTTGGTTGTAAACATTTGGATCAAGCCATCGTGAGCTTGTGGTTGAACTGCCGTCATCTTAATAAATAAGAGTTCTGTGTGTTTGAAACAAACTTCATTTAGCAATAGGAATCTATAAGCTTTTACGTGCCATCATTTCCTAATTTTCAAATATTTCAAGAAGTTTCAGGCTTGATGTGTTGCTGAAAAATATGCTGCACATGTAAAGTGTTTTTTCCAAATGCATCTTGGTTGGAAAATACCCAAAATGGTTGCTTGTCCTTGAGATTTAGAAACATTGGCAACTTTTATTGGATAAACTTCTTTTCTGGAGGTTAGAAGCCAAGTGTTTCTTCTGACCTTGAGTCCCACTTGCGTGTGGAAACCCTGAACTTGAAACCAGTCATTGCTTTTTAACTCAGGTTGCCTGCGTGAGATGACGTTGAGTGTGTACATCTTCTGGGAGGCTGATACTGCAGGAATACATTTCACCGATTCCCCTGAGTGCTGGGGAAGGTTTGTTTTACAGGGGAAAAAAACTGCACTGAGCCACTGCCTCCCTGCATCACCAAACTCTGAGCTTCCAGATGCCAGAGCATCCCCTGGCTGCATCCGCTGCTTTTGCTTTGTTTTTTGGCTGCTTTAACATGACCTGGGCAAAAGGGAAAGGGAAAAACAGGGATTTGCTGCTTCTATGAAGAAAGCCACGTGCTGTAAGGAAAAAACAGATTCTTGGGGTCATATGCGACCCCAAGATTTGAGAGAAACCTTTCATGTTGGCCTTTAATTATTGGTTTTGGCTTTGAGGATCGTTCCCTGTGTATTCTGAACAGAATAGACAGTCCTCCCTAATTTCTGTTGCCTTATGTGCTTTCCTTTTTGTGAACGGCAACGTCTTTAAATGGCCAAATGAGCAAGCAATAAAACAGTTGTGTGAAACAAGCAAGCAGTACATGGAAAAAAAAAATCATAAATGCATTGACTGCTGCATTGTTAGGATCTTTCTGTAATTCAGTGACTTGGGATGGGGCAAGCAGCGTGTCAAAACGTTGTAATTGTGCTCCAATTTCAGACGGGTCTTTAGCGATCCTGTAGGGCTGAAAGAATAAAGAGGCAAAACTTTAAAATCAGCACCTGCGGCTTGGAGTCTGCCGATCTGACTGTGCAAAAGGATATTTTTTGCACCCTTAGCAAGCAAATAGCGTGTGGCAGAGTTTAGAAATGAGGCATCCTGAAGCTGGAAGGTCGTTGCAGTTGCAGCTCCGAGGCAGTAACCCACGGGGAAGGGGTGTGTGTTTGCAAGAGGAGTATCTTTATTTAGTCCCGCTCCTGCCATTTCTGCTAGCTACAGCCAAATCTCTTTCCGGTTGCTGTGGCAGCAAAAGAGCTTGACCTGTTTCCATTTCCAGACTTGCCTTTGAAGCGTGAGGTTAGCAGTTTCACTTCCCTCATCTTCTTTGCTCCCAAAGGATCTAGGAATCATTTTTTCTGCTGCAGGTTGCTTTGGCTACTGCTCAGTCCCATGCCTGGTCCTGGCGAGGGATGATATGGGGGACATTCTTCTTTTCCTTTCTGCTTGCAGGTTTCGGAGCAGACGGTGGGACAGCCCAGACCCTTGGCCTCTTCCTTCCGAGGCCGGTTGGGAAAGGGAGGCAGCGGTTATGGATTTGCCACCTCAGGAGAACTGTACTGCATTGGTTTGCTGGGAATTGATAACGAGGCATGGTAGTGATTAGGGAAAATTCCCTTAGAAGAATTAAATCCCGCAGAACCTGATGGCATAGGCAGACCTCAGTCTCTGCCGAGATCTTCTTGTTGATTAATAGATTTATTTGGGTTTTATTCTGGCAGCAAGGTCATGATAAGAAAAAGCATAGTTTCAGGTAGGGTCTCTAAACTTCATATTCAACTCTTTCGTTGTTTATTTTTAAGAAATGAATTCATCTGGTTAGACATTTTTTCCCCTTTCGTTTAAGAAAAAAAGGCCAGCTGGCTAGCTTACTAACTCGAATAGCAGGTACTCCCCTCTTGTTTAACCTAGCCAGCGAGATGATGCTGGCATTGTTTTTTCTCCTGCAGTCATGAAAGGCAAGGATAATCGAATGGAAAGAAAACGCCTTTGTTCTTTGAAACTTGTTTTTGTGCTGCTCTGTTTGAAGCGCCTCTCGCCTTACGTTTGTGCTGCGTGTGACTCAGTGCAACCACTCGGTACTTCCCAGTTTAATTTTCTTTTTCTATAACTTTATTATAGAGGTATTGAAAAGCGGTCGATAAAACCAGTAGACTTGAGCGTAGCTGTTGACACATGCTGTGGTTCTGGGCATGCTGCTAGCATTTCATCTCCCCTATAACTTCCAAGTAATCTGCTGATGCCAAGGGATTTTTGTGTTGTTGTTTTTTTTTTTTTTCCAGGCCTTCTGTAGATTTCTGTAGCTGTCAAGGCGCCAGAGCAGGAATTTAATAAACTTTGTTGCTTGTGTTAGTCAGAATAGGAACGACATTTATGGACAAGCAGGTGCAATTCAGCTCTGTCCTCCCTGTAAGACGGACATTTTGAGTGGGAGTCTTGTTGGATGCCATTCAGGACCATTACACTTTCCTCCTCCAAAATGAAGGGGTTCTTTACATTTTCTAATTAACTTCTCTGCCCTCTCCTCCTTCTCATCCCAGGTCTATTCTGTATTCAGAGTTTTGGAGAGGTAGGAAACAAATGTCTCGTGCATCAGTTGCTGTGCTGTGTCACGTCAGGAAACTCAGGAATATCTATTGTGCCGCCCTGTTGCTTCCTCTCCTTCTGTTCTAATAATACCTCTTGCAGGAGAGGTATTCCATTAGGAATCCATGCTAATAAAGTCAATCTGGGCCATCCAAGCAGCTCCCTCTGAATCACTTGGAAAGGGTGGATTTAACAGGGTGTTACCAGGTCAGTGCATAACAACAGCCAGCAAGCAATTTTCTATCAGATAGCTTAGTCCTAAATTAGGAGTTGACTTAATTATGTCCCGGTCATGATGTTTTGATTTAATTCTGATTGTGGAGCTTCTTATTCTCTGAAAGTCTTACTGTTCTCGTTTCTGCCCTCAGGACCAAGGAAAAGGAGTGAATGCATCTTCTCATCCTTCCTGCTTCACTTTGGAGTCTTAAACCAGGAAAGCAACTGCTTTCCAAATTATACCTGTCCACTTTAAAGCTGTTTTCCATAACTAGCTTTGTGACCTCTTTCCCACAGATCTGTCTTGACTCGATACGTCGTGCTGCCACTTTTCCATGGCCAACATCAAAGAATACATAGCGGTGTCCAGGGACTCGCAGCTTTCCACAGTGATGGTGTTGCCTTGCTGTGCTTTGCTTAGTGTTGGGTGCTTCTTTAACCTGTGGCAGGTTCAGCTCTTGGGGAGATGAGCTTTGCTAACTAGAGGAGGAAGTTAGCAAACCCTGGGGTGTTTCCACCTTCCTGCGCCGTCTGAAGTTTGCGCTTGTGTAATAGGCTCGTTGCACATCGCTAACGCTGGAGCAGAAACAGATCCAAAACTCGCATGCAGAATTTCAGTAGGAAATGTGAATCATCTGATAAAATATAATTAAATGGAAATGCAGTTCTTTATTGGAGGTACAAAGTCATAGCGCTTGTCTGCTGAAGAAAGTAAGCTGAATTAACTCTTCAGTAGATTCAGCTTTTACAGGTCCCTTCTTTAAAAAGACAGAATTAGAGGAATCTTCTAAGACTTCTAAAGTGAATTAAGGTCACTTTGATTCTGAATAGAGGAGTTTGGTGACAATTTAACTCAGTTTAACATTGTACTATTCAGTTCATTGATACATCTGTGCTGGCATAGGTGACTCAGAAGATGTGTTGGATAATTTTTTTTCGTGCTTTATGGGGAGATATGTCATCTTCTCTGGGCCTCTGCGAGCGGGAGGATCTAGTCCATTGAGACGAAGGAGTTAGTGATGAGTGAACCTTAAAAACAGCAGGCTGGAAATGCAAAGCCTTTGGAGAGAAGTCAGTTCTTGCATATGGAGCACAGAGTTGAGGAAACGTAGCTGGGGTCTGCTTGAATAGATCAGAAAATCTGTTATTCTTGAGCAGACTGAAATGAAATTGCTTGTATTAGTAGCTACAGGGGTTGGCCCTGAGCTTTTGGAGACCTTGCTCTGGTTGGCCCTCCTTTCCCTGGGGGTCACTGCTGCATAACAGGCACAGTGTGAGGAAGCATTTTGGCCACTCTCGTCTGCAGTTTGGTGTTCAACTTAACGCTGAGGATAGTGGATTTCCCCTGGGCAGCTGAGTTGTGAATGCATGACCAGGAACAGGCATCGTCTCTCCTGCTAGCTCTGCCATGAGGATCCCTAGCTTCTGACAAATTAACTGAGTGAGTGCTTAAATGAAAACATTTGCTCCTGTAGTGTGCAAGGCCCGTTGAGTTGTTGGTGAGAGTAGTGGGAACAGGCAGGGAACTAGTGGCAGATGTGGTTTGCAGCAGGAACTGCTGCATGGGAAGGGTGGTTCTTTCAGACCGTCTTGGTTGGGTACTTGCAAGTATCCGTTTCACACCAGCGCCGCTTCTGATACCCTTTCCATTTCTTGAAAATATCTTGAAAAATGTTGTCTTTTAAAGATAGGAGATGGCTTAATGGTAAATGGGAAGAGTTGAAATCAGACGGGCTATGAATGGGCTTAATGTACCCATCTCTCTATCTCAAGGACCCGCATGCATCAAACATCGATCCCTTTCTGTTGAAGCTTAACTGTTCTGGGGCTTTAATCCAAGCCAGGCATCTTCTCTTTTTAATTTTGAGAGGTGAATGACAGAGAAGGCCTCCTTGGTTTTGTTTTTTATTTTCTTTGAATTATGCCCCTTACTCTTTAGTCTGTTTGCTTTATATAAAACTCAGCCTCCTTCTCCCCACTTCCCTCTGGAAAATTCTTACGGCAAGCGTTATAACTAGAGGGAAATAGGATCTATAGTAAAGGTAATATTTGAACTCCTAATTCCCTAACACCTTTTAAATTCAATGGGTGATTGAACTAAATCTTCACTCCCCTGCAAAGTGTGTGCATTGGTGCTCCCAGTTTTCCCTGGAATTGAGCTCCCGTTTCAGTTCTTTCAGGTCTTCTTTTGGAGACCTCCAGGGCCAACACAGAAGAAGAAACAAGCAGGAACAAGCTCCCTTTGGCCGAGCGCAGACACGTAAGCCCTTTGCCAGGGTTTCTTCTATAGGCTGCAGAGAGGCATGGGCACTTCTCAAGCACGGTTTTGTTTGCAGATATCCATGATCAGATGAACTGCTGTCTTGAAGCGCCTCTGATTATAAGAGTCTGAACAATTACCTTGATTGTAAATACCTTTATTGTCAATGTGCTCACTTCAGAAAAGCAAATCCATCTCTTTGGATAGTTTCAGAGTTTAAAACGAAAAGCCAAAAGGGTTGGGTGTTTCTCTTCCCCTTTGTGAATCACCTCTAAAGCATGTAATATTTGTTTAACAGTTTAGTCCAGCACTGAGGCTGGTAACTTCCTGGCTGCCACTGTTAGTACCTGTAATAGCCACCCTTCCTATGTGCGAATGTCCACGCCATGCCGGGTGCCCAGTGGCATTGTGCTGTCTCAGTAGCCAGGCCAAAGGCTACAGATTTTTCCATTAATTCCTTAATTTTCTTTCCCTCTTTTTCAGCCGGTGCTTATTAGTTTTCTAAGCGGGGATTGCTGCAAGATGCAATTATTGCTGGAAACAACCCAAATCTGTCAAAACTTAGCCACAAGGAGTTTGTCTGAACCCTGTGGAGCAGCTTAATTTTGGACAAGAGTTGGAGCTTAAAGCAGCAGCAAATGGAGAACGTGATTAAGCACAGCTGCTTGTGCTGAGTTAAAATTCATTATTCAGACTGGACAAATAATTTATTTCACCTTTCCTGTAGGAAAGATGCTTGATGCCTCATTTGTTATTGCTCCGCGTGTCTGATTCACTGCTGATAATTGTAACAGGCTCTAAGAAGAAAACATGATGGGTCCTAATTAGATGCTTCACTGGGTCCTGTTCCATCCTAAAAATCTGTAAAAGAGTTGTGAGAGCAGGTGAGTGATGAAGATCACTGGTTTGTTTGGGTGAGGGGTCTTCGGGGATCTTCTTTTGATGTTTTTTTTTGGTTTGCTCTTTATTGTCAACTGGACAAAAGCAGGTCTGTCTTGACCTGCAACAAGCAGAGGATATGCTTGAGGGAGTGATGGTTACATGTTGAAATTGTACATTTATAGGGGACTGTTATGGATCCTCCTTCTCAAGATGTACCTTAGAGCTACTCTCACCAAAACACTGTTGTATGGCATAGAAAAAATGATTTTTAAACCTTCCTGGTTTAGTCGGCTTGAGATGTTCTATACGTGTCTCGCAACCAGCTCCTTTGTTTGGGGACCTGATCATTCTCTATTCCTTTCATCTTTCTCATCTGTTATGTGGTCTTGTGTCTCGTTGAAGAAAAACATCCACCTCTGGCACTGTGCTTGGCTCTTGCCGTGCATCGAATTAGATCAAGCTCCGAATTACTTTTTGATCACTTGTCAGCTGAGACTTCAGTCGCTGTTGTCCAACAAGAATATCGCTGTGTAGATTTTCTTGGACTGAATCGGTCATTTTGTCTATTCCGGTTGAGGTCTGAGCTTGAATTGTCCTCCCTGCTTTTATTTCCATTGGCTTTTAGGGAAGAGGGTGGGTAGGCAGAGGTTTTCGTTTTGGGAAGGGCTGCCTCTGCCAGTTGTCAAGCTCAGCCTGTAGGATCTCGGGTGGGTGCCCTGCTGTGCTCCCTCCCTGTGCAAATGCCTTTATCTATGAGCAGATTTTTCTTGCTGTATCAAACCTGTGTTGCTTAATGTTTAGGAAACCCAGGGGTGTCCAAGGAGAAAGAGCCTTCTTGAGATACAAGGTGCCAGGAGCAAAAGAGAAGAAACGGAGAGAAGGTTTGTGTAGGAGGGAGAGAAAATCATTACTCCTCTTCTTTGTTCCCAATGGGCAGCTTTAAATATAAACATTTTGGAACTGTTTCCAAAGTGCAATCTGCCATACAGAATGACAGAAGGGGGAATCTGTAAGGTATCTCAGAAATAGCTTTTATGGCAGGATTATCATGTGGAAGGATTGTCGTGCATCAACCTGCAGGCAGGTCTCCTTAGGCAGGTGTGGTCCAGGGGATGGAGTGGACGTGAATGAGATGGTGATGCACAGAGGCTCTCCCCATTCCCACTTGGAGCGGTGGATCTGTCATGACAGAACCGTTTCCTCCTGGCTGCAGACATGCTTCCCTATGGCTAAACACCTGCTGCTCTTGTTGGAGGACCACCGCAGCAGGTGTAGTCCTGACCCTTGGACACGAGCTCGGCTCCTCTGATGACATTTCACTTAAGCTGGCTTACTTTCTCATTTTGCTGCAGGCCATAGATCTCCACCCGCAAGAAGTGGCCATCGTTGCGTGGCAGATAACGCCAACTTGTATGTGTTTGGAGGCTACAATCCTGACTATGATGAGTCTGGTGGGCCAGAGAATGAAGACTACCCGCTCTTCAGGGAACTCTGGCGGTACAACTTTGCTACAGACACCTGGCATCAAATGGGCACTGAAGGCTACATGCCCAGGGAGCTAGCCTCCATGTCACGTACGTGTGGAAATTCAATTCCTATGTGCCTACTCCTGAAGCTATTTTAATCAGTGTCCCTGGTGGAATGCAAAACCGGGCAAGAACTGGGAAATCTGGATCCTGTTTCCAACTCTTCTGCAAATAGGACTTGAGTTTGGGTTGGTTTTGTGATTTTTCTTTCCCCTTTTGCTCAGGTTGAGGCAGAGGGAAAGAAAAAATTTCAAATGCAAGAGGTAGACTTCAGGTATTTAGCTTGATAGTTGCAAGGCACGTGCACTTTCAGCAGCTAGGTGCTCAGTGCAGACATCTCAAAGCATCCAAAAATAGATCTCTTTGTTCACTAGCCATTTTTAAAAGTAGGCCTTTGGTTACCATGGTTTTAGCTTGCATTCTTTCTCTTTTAGAGCATTTCAAAGCCATAAATGCATAGTGTGAATGATAGGTTTTTTGAACAGTGTTGAAAACTGGCTGCCTACTGTCTCCAGAGCAGAGAGTCGTTCTGTTTTACTGCATCTCACAGCAACAAGTATCTCTGCTCTGTCTCTCTCTCCTAGTTGTATTGCATGGCAACAACCTGCTTGTGTTCGGGGGCACCGGGATCCCCTTTGGGGAGAGCAACGGCAACGACGTCCATGTCTGCAACGTCAAGTACAAAAGATGGGCTCTGCTCAGCTGCCGAGGAAAGAAACCCAAACGCATCTATGGTCAGGTATGAAGGACAGCCCTTGTTCAGGCACTTCAAGTGTGCCTGTCTACACTGTGCTCTGTGTTACAGAAAGGGGGCCAGAGCATGGAGATCTCTTCTCTGCTACTAACTGGAGTTGTTCTCTGTGTACATAAGTGTAAAGGAAGGCAGGTATCATTCATAAAGAAGTAGAGGGGTCTTGGTTCTTTGAGATTTCAAAGGAAAGTAATAGTTTTCTTGTAGTTAGAAAAACCAAAATCTGTTAACTAAATGCCAGATGCAGTTGAATGAAAAAGCGTGTCTGATGTAAGGAGTGGTTGGTAGTTTCTGGAGTTGCTCTGTCGCCTTCTCAAAGCCTTTAAAACCTACAACTATAAAAATAAACAGTGGTTAGCAGGTCTTATTTGTATTAGAATAACAACTTCTAAGACTTTCCATAAAGTCATGGATGAACGTGGTGTACAAAAAAATAGATTCACTCTCATAGGAGGACTGCCGCCTTTTGCGGTGCTTTCCAATAATACTGCCAACATACTTGTGGTGCAGACATTTATAACCCAACTAATTTCTCATTTAGATGTGCACCAGACACTTGGGCAAAGGAAAGTAGTCTTCCCCTTGCCCTGTTCAGCTTGAGCTAGCCTTTGGCAAACAGGCAGTTGCGAGCAGAAGGAGCTTCCATCTCTGCTTCCACCTTGGACTGCGTTGGGGAATGGTGCCTGCACCACCTTCACAGTTCCACTAGGCTGATAGTCCATCTGCTTTTGAACGGTACAGGCTGTCTCCGTTGTTCAGTCTGACTTACCCACTGCATTTGGGGCTTTCTCTGTTACGCTTAATGCCACTGGCTATCTGATAGCTGGTTTATAAGATTCTCTGTAACAGTATCTGTATAAGGTCAGGGTTAACTGTGCTTTGGTTTTAGCTCCCGGGAGCCCCTACTGCACAGATCTGTCTTGTCTGATGCCTGAAACTCAGCAGCTCCACTTCTAGGTCCTCATCTTGTGACCATGGAGTTACTTTCCATTCCTACAGATAGACCCTGCCCCCATCTTTTCTGTATCATCCTTGTTTGCCCTTCATGTTCCTCCAGAACATGTCATTTTGTAAGTTGTAGGTAGAGCTTTACAAGTTGTGTCTTGCTTTGGGAGGGTGGGGATTCTCTCTTTTTCAGACACTGATATCACGTGTCCTTTCTAACTGGTTTCTCTCTGTTACCTTCCAGGCCATGGCTATCATCAATGGTTGTCTCTATGTGTTTGGAGGAACAACTGGTTACGTTTACAGTACTGACCTACATAAGCTAGACCTCAACACTAGAGAGTGGATCCAGCTGAAACCAAACAATATGTCCTGTGACATGCCAGAGGAGAGGTGAGAAGCTGGACAGTCTCAGAGAGCTTTTACACAGGGGAGTCACCTCCTTTATGGACAGGCTTCTGGACACTCTTAGAACAGTGTCTTTGGCTGTGTGAACCTTACACAACCGGCGCTCCAGTAGTCTGGCACGCAGGGGGATGTAGGAATGGGGTGTGATGCCTTTGCCAGGACACTGATCTGGACTGTGTGGTGCCAGAACAGCACTGGGGACTTGTGGCAGCTGGTGAGTGCTGAGGAGGGGAAGAGGCACCAGCTGATCCCTGTCTGTTGTCCTATTCTGTACCAAGGCGTGGAGGAAGGAGGGCTGGGAGATCAATCAGTGACCATCTCAGTGAGAGAAGGGGCTGGAATATTGATGGCCATCATGGTGCTCCATAAATCGTTGTACTTAACTTCAGTGGTGCTCTGCTCTCAGAAAATGCCTTGCAAGCTTCTGGGGTGCTGCTTAGATTGCTCATGAAAGCTTCCACATCTTCTGAATGCTCCCAGCCTGAAGGACTGATACAGCATAGCCAGACTTGGGGTGTCTGCTTAAACCACTCAGATTTCATAGTGTTTTCCAGAAGGCTGCTGTCATTGCTCACTTGCACTAATTGCTTGTGCTGCTAAATGTCCTTCTTTGCACCTTCAGGTACAGACATGAAATTGCACACGATGGTCAACGGATATATATCTTGGGAGGTGGAACTTCCTGGACAGCTTATTCCTTAGATAAGGTAAGGCGGTCAGAAACCTGGGTAGGAGAGTTTCTACAGTGAAGTATAACCAGCATGGTCTCTTTGTCTGGCTTTGCCTGGAGAGCTCAGTAAAAAAAGTAGATAACTACGAGCAGATTGTTCTCCTGTTTCTCTAAAACCTGGTGTTGCCACAAACATGTCCTGCTGACTTACAGATGATGAATCTGTGGTACCCATTGACCATAGCGATCTGCAAAACAGCTTCATTTCTGTAGACCTGTTACCAAAGATTCTCATTTAAAAACACTTAGGACATCTTTCTAAATGTCGTATTTGTGCCAAACCAGGGAAGTGCCAAAGGAAGGAATTCCTTGATGTTAAATTCAGATATTGATACGGCGACTCTTTTCTTGTCTTCTACCTTAATCGTATGCTTTACTTGCCTTTCTTGTGGTAAACATTTTTCTCCAATACAATTTGAGGAGGGAAGAGTGAATTCATCTTGAACGCTGAAATGAGAAACGAGGAGACTTTAAATACTGCTCCACTTCTGGAAAAGTTGAACTGCAGCAGTTAACATGACTTTTTTATCTCTCCATTCTCTGCATTTCTTTTCTCCTTGCGTGCAGTACGAGATAGGTATTTCTAAATACTTTTGAGAACAGGAGGGTGTGGGTTTTAATTGGTCCTTTTTTTTTAAAAGCCATATTCTTTTTCTTCAGCTGTTTTAAATTTGCTTTAAATAGCAAAGCCTGAGATGAAAGCTTTAGTAAGCTGGTATGCTTTGAAGGTGATTTTATACCTGCTTAGTCACTGGCTGTGATTAGCTATTTTTGTTTTTACACTTAAAGAAAAAGAGGTGTTATTTGTAGCGGCTCCCTGGGTCAGAGCCTGTCACGGCATCATCATAGTGCTGGGAGAGCCAGGAGGAACTAATGGCTCCTCTTTGCCCCTTCAGATCCACGCATACAACCTTGAAACCAACACCTGGGAGGAAATTGCCACTAAACCTCATGAAAAAGTTGGTGAGTCTGGAATTTCATGTATTTTCCCCTGTAAACCAGAGAGTGGCCAAGGTGCTCGAAGATGCTGTTTGCTGGCAGGCTGAAAGCCTTTTTCCTAACCTTGTACAGTATGTGACTTAATGCTGGCTTCAGGACCCTGCTTGTGTATAGCTTTAGCAGTGAGGACTAACCCATCTGAAGCATATTTAGCAGTCTGGCTTCTCTCCCTCCCTGGGTGGGAAAGATGATAGTGGCTGGCTCTCCTCCCAGAAGAAGATACACCATCATCTCTGCTCCCTCTGAAGGACCACGTGCTGGCCTGGTCAGCAGCAGGGGTTTCCCTGAAACCTTGTAGGCCCTTGGCTGCTGCTTTTCACCAAGCCAGAGGTGAGAGCTGGAGTCTGGGGGGAATGAGATTCTGGCACATTTCTTCCTTCCCTGGAGAGCAAGCAGGAGTCAAACCTGAAACAGCCGGTTGCTAAATTAGAGATGTTATACCTGCGATTGTAGGAAAGCAGAAACCCCTTATAAATGAAACAAGTGACTCCTATCCATGATTATATGTTGAGATATAATCACCACTTGCCCAAGCACTTTAAAGCAACTATAGTTGATGCTCTTTTTTTTTCACTCTCCTCAGGCTTCCCAGCAGCCAGAAGATGCCATAGCTGCGTTCAGATAAAAAATGGTAAGATCTGCCTCTTGAAAATTGGTGTATCTTACACAACCTAGCAGTGACGAGCCCATCCTTCCAGCCTGAGAGATGCTGGCCTCCAACACATGTTTGAGAGAACTGCAGGGCACACGTGTCTCTTCTGGAAGAGGATTTCTTTTCTTGTTAACAGGCTTTAAGCTGCCCAGTTGGCACCACTCTTCATATGAGGGATCTCGATGCTGTAGGCAAATTTACTTCTGCACTGCACAGTACTGTTGCTGTCTGGAATTCTGCAGTATTTTAGGCAACATGTAAATCTCCTTCGGATGTGTGGCCACTTCAATGTAAGATATCATGTATTTTAGCCACGAGCGTCCACGATACTTTGCAACTTATTGGTTGCAAGCTCACTAACAGGTATAAATGATACTCCTGCTACAGCTCGGTTACTAACCTGTTAGCTTTACAGGCTGCTGTGAAAAACAAAGTGGGGCCAAGTGCCGGAAGCCACGTTCTTTAGAGACAAGATTGTTTGGGGATTTCTTAGATAGTGGGTCCTTTTCATGGTGTTGTAAATTCAAGATGCTCATCTGGAGTGGATTATGAGGCAGTTACAGAGTTAGCACCTGAGTCTTCCCATTCTCTAGTAAAGTGAGGGCCATTTTCATAGAATCATAGAATGGTTTGAGTTGGAAGGGACCTTAAAGATCGCCTAGTTCCAGCGCCCCTGCCATGGGCGGGGACACCTTCCACTAGACCAGGTTGCTCAAAGCCCCATCCAACCTGACCTTAAAACACTTCCAATGATGGGGCATCCACAGCTTCTCTGGGCAGCCTGTTCTAGCATCTCACCACCCTCATAGTGAAGAATTTCTTCCTTATATCTAATCTAAATCTACCTTCTTTCAGTTTAAAGCCATTACCCCTTGCCCTATCGCTACACACCCTTGTAAAAAGTCCCTCTCCAACTTCCTTGTAGTTTGTATTGAAGTTCATATTGAAGTTCCAGCATGTCTGGCACAGCAGCACTCAGCAGCAGCGTGACTTCATTCAGGCCACGATAGTCTACTGTTAGTCTCCACTCTCTATTGGACCTTTGCACCAGCCATACGGGACTGTTAAAGGGTGAGTGAGTCTTGCTGATCGCTCCTTGGCTCTCCAGTTGTCATGGCTTAACCCCAGCCAGCAACTAAGCACCACATAGCTGCTCACTCACTCCCCCCACAATGGGATGGGGGAGAGAATCAGCAGAGTAGAAGTGAGAAAACTCATGGATTGAGGTAAAGACAGTTCAGGCGTGCAAGCAAAGCGAAGTGAGGAATTAATTTGCTACTTCCCATCAGCAGGTGGGTGCTCAGCCATCCCCAGGACAGCAGGGCTCCATCACGCATAACGGTGGCTTGGGAAGACACCATCGCTCTGAATGTCCCCCCCTTCCTTCTTCTTCCCCCAGCTTTATATACTGAGCATGACGTCATACGGTCTGGAATACCCCTTTGGCCAGTTTGGGTTGGTTGTCCCAGCTGTGCTCCCTCCCAGCTTCTTGTGCACCCGGCAGAGCTGAGAAGTCCTTGACTCATGTAAGCGCTACTTAGCAACAACTAAACCATCAATGAGTTATCAACATTCTTCTGATACTAAATCCAAAACATAGCACTATGCCAGCTACTAGGAAGAAAATTAACTATCCCAGCTGAAACCAGGATACCAGTCAACGAATCACCTTATGGATGGGAATCAGGGAGTCTTGGTTGGTGCAGTATTGCCACCAGTGCACCGTTGTAGTGGCAATTGGCACATGTCTTTCTTCAACCCTCAGCAACCCCACAATAGAAGGATCCTTTGAGAGACCAGGCAAGGTAGACACCTGCTTAATTTCTTCTGCCTCCAAGGCAGCTATACCAAAAGCCCACCAGTACCCTTTTGCATGTTTGAAATGCCCTCTCCTGAGTTGCCAAGGATGCATGGAGCCTCTGGGCCAGTCACAACAGGGTGCTTTTGTCATTTATTCCCAGTCAGGCTCACTTTGGCCTCCAATACAGCTTGCTGTTGGGATCCCCCTGTCACTCCAGAAACGCAGATGGGTTCTGCCCCTGTGTAGCTTGATGACATTAGGGTATGCTGTGCACCACTGTCCACTAGAACTTGATACTTCTGTGGGTCTGATGTGCCAGGCCATCGAATCCACACAGCCCAGTAAACCCGGCTGTCCCTTTTCCTCCACCTGGCTGGAGACAGGGACCCTCTAGTTCTGGTCACAGATGCTCATGTTTTGTATACATGAGTCAGAAGTTCCTTCATTACAATCAGAAGTAAGATCAGCCCTTCTGTGCCGTCTGCAGCAACTTCAGTCTGCTCCAGCTCCGGAAATTGGAGCAGCAAGTTTCCTGGAAGAGCCCCCTTTTGTGATTGGTTTTTCTTTGCACCCCACATACCAGTGCCTCTAGGGTCGAGGTAGGTTTTCCATCCCATTTCCTCATGTCCTCTTCATGGTCACACACGTAAAACCATAGAGTGCCCTGTGGTGTGTACCCTCGATATCCTTTTTCTTGAGCAGAGGGACACTTACTCTAATGGCTGGAATAGATACTGGTCCATACAGGTGGGGAGTAGGACATATCCTTTTGGAGTTGTTCAGCCTTCCAGGACAGTTTCTCCACAGCAGAAATGAAGGAGGAAGAGATATTTTCTTCGTATTCCTGGAGTTGGAAGCCACTTCGTCCACTGTCGGTCCCTCTTCACCTTTCCAGTTCAGTATTACCAATGAGTTGGCATACGATGCTGGTGCACTCCGTAACAACTTATAATACTTCTGTTAATAACAACTTCTGTTATCAACATTCTTCTAGTACTAAATCTAAAACACAGCACTATGCCAGCTACTAGGAAGAAAATGAACTCTGTCCCAGCCAAAACCAGGACAGCCCCCTCCAGATACTGGAAGGCTGCTCTAAGGTTTCCTTGGAGCCTTTTCTTCTCCAGGCTGAACAACCTCAGCTCTCTCAACCTTTCCTCATAGGAGAGGTGCTCCAGCCCTCAGATTATCTTCGTGGCCTCCTCTGGACCCACTCCAACAGGTTTTATGTGTTAGGAGCTGCACGGAGCTTAGTAGAGTCTTTTGGTCTTCACTTTTATCCTCCAAGTATTCTTGCTGTAAATCACTTGCGCAGCACTGTTTGAGGCGCAGTTTAGAGAGGGCTCTGCATGTGCAATCCGTGGTCAGTTACCCACAATTTTGAATGGCAGCATGTTCCTTCAACTAGATTTGGGCCTCTTCCGTAGCCTCATTGTCCTCCCAAAAATGCATTCCCCCAAACTTGATAAAAACCAAATTGCTTCTAATGGACTGAAGAAGCAGTTACAATATTGATCTTTCTTTTCAAAACCCTTCAGATCAATTACTGAATGCTGCATGTTAAAGGGTGGAGTGATACGCCAGATTATATTTCTTAGGAGTGCTAATTGTGCCAGTAAAAGTAAGGCAGGAGCTGGGAGATGCTTCCAGTCATCTTTATCAGCAGTATTTTGCTGCAGTGCGAGCCTCTGTGTTGAGAACTTGGGCAAAGCCGGGGACCAAGGACCTGCCTCTGGCCCGCAGCAGGATGAGGAGCCGGGGCTGAGGCTGTTCCCTGTGGGTGTAAAACCACTAGAATCTGATCAAACCCAGGTGCCTGTGAACTCAGGTTAGCTAGGGCTTAATACAGCTTCTGAAAGTGGGCCTGCACTCCTGCTGTTCAATGCCATTTAGCCCTGAATCTGCCATGGTGGGGTTGGGATCATGGGCAGGCTGGGAAGTGGCCATGAGCCAGCAATGTGTGCTCGCAGCCCAACAAGCCAGTTGTATCCTAGGCTGCATCCAAAGCAGCATGGCCAGCAGGGTGAAGGAGGGGGTTCTGCCCCTCTGCTCTGCTCCGGTGAAGCCCCCCTGGAGTCCTGCGTCCAGCTCTGGGGTCCTCAGCACAGGACAGACATGGACCTGTTGGAGAAGGGGCAACAGTTTTAAACTGAACGAGGGTAGCTTTAGACTGGACATAAGGAAGAAATGTTTTATGATGAGAGTGGTGAGACACTGCAACAGGTTTCCCAGAGCAACTGTGGATGCCCCATCACTGGAATTGTTCAAGGTCAGGTTGGACGGGGCTTTGAGCAACCTGATCTAGTGAAAGGGAGTGGGCTAGATGGTCTTGAAAGGCTCCTTCCAACCCAAACCATTCTGTGATTCTGTAAGTGGCCCCCGTGGGTATGAACAGTGTGCTGGGACTGATTTGGGAGGTACTGAGAGCTTGTGTTGAGGTAAAATAATTGTTGATCCTAAAACTGTTTTGGAAAGGTGATCGCTGACTTCAGTCACCGCACGTTCTGCAGCTGAAGGATGGCTGAGCCTGTTAAGCACCGTGGGTTTCCCCTTCTACAGATGTGTTCGTTTGTGGAGGCTATAATGGAGAAGTGATTTTCGGAGATGTTTGGAAGCTGAATCTGCAAACTTTCCAGTGGGTCAAGCTCCCAGCTGCCATGCCGGAACCAGTGTATTTTCACTGTGCTGCTGTCACACCAGTAAGCGACTCATTTCTTTCCTATGTAGCTGAAGTTCAAGCCGTTCGTCCAAGCACTCTGACATTTGTGGGGGCTGCAAATAGAACTGAACCAATGCTACCAAGGAGGTGATCTCCACCTTATCCAGCATCTTTAGGGAGCTGAGGGCTGGTGTGAGGCTCCTTGTACTCCTGCTGCTGTTTAGAGAGTGGTAGGACAAAGTATATTCTGCTTTCTAAAAGTAGCGATGCAGAATTTTAACTTTTAAACTGTATCAACTCCAAGGAGTAATTCCATGTGAACTGTTCCTGTTTGCAAAAGGGAAAAAAGCACAGATACTCCCAGCTAAACTGGTTTTAACCTACTGAGAACAGCCCGAGTTGAAAGATTCGCAGGTGAGCAGCCCTCTTTGGAAACCACTGCTAATGGGAAGGTCGGTATTGCTAGCGCTTTCTGCCAGAACTAGAAGCTTAGAGACTTGTGGTTGATAAGCAGCAGGCGGCAAGAAATGCATTTAGCTGTGGCTTCAGCTGGATCATCGCCTTAGGGCAGTGTGCGAGGGCAGAGATCGGGTTCTTTGGTTGTAAGAGCAGTTGTCACCTAGTTTGGAGATTGTTATAAATGCAACTTTCTAGGAAACTGTAGGCTTGATAAAGGTGTTTCCCAGGCAGCTCGGTCACTGCAGGTGGGTCCCTGGACAGCAGGAAAAGAATGCCCTTTCTTTGCCTGTATTTTTAAAAAAAGGCAAAATAGGTCAGCAGCTGAGCTTTTCCCATCTCTCTGTGTTCATGTCATTCCTGGAGCAGGGTTACGCTGAGCCAGCAGAGGGAATGCAGCATGTCTTTGTATGGTGTGGTTTTAGTTTCAAAAAAACCCCCATTCTTTTTAGCCGAAACCTAAGTTCAATTCTATACTAATTTATTAACACTTTGCCCCTCTCCTAAAATCGATTTATCGGAATGGAATTCACCTAAAATACAGAGCAAAGCACTCTTAAGCTAGAGGATACTTGCTTTAGGATGAGACACACGTGCTCTTCAGCAGTGATTCCTCCACTTGGCTACGAGAGGAGCCCGGGGTGACTGGCTCAGCCAGTGACACTTCATTTACCAGCACATAAAGGTATGTGAGATGAATCTCGCTCTGTGATTAACCAGCTGGGAATCTGGAGAGTCCAATCCTGGTTTTCCTGACTGTGTCACTCCTCAGCACCTTCTGGTGTGCCAGTTTGGCCTGTGCCCCGTGTAACTCCCTCTCCCTCTTCCCACCTAGGCCGGCTGCATGTACGTTCACGGAGGTGTGGTCAACATCCATGAAAACAAACGGACTGGCTCTCTGTTTAAGATGTGGCTGGTGGTACCCAGCCTGCTGGAACTGGCATGGAAGAAGCTCCTGGAGTATTTCCCTCATCTAGCAACTCTCTCCAGATCTCAGCTTTTGCACCTTGGACTGACGCAGGGACTCGTTGAACGGCTAAAATGAGAACATCTCATGCTTCTGTCCAAGACACACTACATTCAAGAAGCCCCCTCCAACCCCCTATTTATGGATACCATGGATGGTCTTGCTAAGAACATGGAGGAACCCGCTCAACGCCTTACTTGGCAAATACATCGATGCCTTTCTAGAAATTTTTACTTTAAGTTGTTGAAAATCCACTTTTTATTTATGGATCTCTAAATGACACCATTAATCAACAATACTCTCTGGGACTAATCCATAGCATCGACCCATCAAACTGTCATCAGCACATGCTTGCAACTTAATTAGGGAGGGTGGGGAGCTTAGCAAATGTCTGACCCCATGCTTACACGTGGTGCATTCAACTTAGTATTTTCACAAGCTGTATCTAACGGAGGACACTCACTGCAGAACAGCCGACCTGTTCTTTTGCTTTAGATGACATCCCCCTAATGCCCAGCTGAGCCTCTCCCTCTATAAAACCGAGAGCTCCTGCCGCTTGAAGGCTTTGCATGTGTTTCAGGGGCACGTTCCCATCTCTTTGAGCTTCAGAAAACGGCTGGAACATCGCACGGGGCAGTGAGTGAAGCTTTGCCTGTGCAGCTTTTCTGGTGCAGCGTGCAGTGATTTGAAACACCCCATGTCTGTGTTCCTCACCTTTTCATATTGAAAGGTTTGCTTGGAAGACTGGTTAAAAGTTGCCACTTGATGGACTACTGTGTAGTTTACTCGAGG
>NW_009259186.1:97106-107235 GCF_000687185.1 Egretta garzetta
GAGGGGAGGGAAAAGGTTTTGCTGAAGCTTTTTTAACCTTTTCTGCTCACGTTGTGCTCTGAACAAGCTAACAGCAAAAATTGGCCCTGTAGATTTCAGAGCTGCTGTTTAACCTGCAGCGTGTCGTACCCAGTGCCAACTCAACCCTGGGTATCAGCATCCGACTCTAAGGTGCACCTGTAAGATTTTTGTTTTCCTTCCTCCCACACGTCACACCTCGGCCTTTTCCCAGTTAGCTTCGTGTTCCTCCAGGGGTGGGAGCGTGTTCGTGCTGCATGTGGTTTTAATGCGGGTCCTCGGAAACTCATGGATCGCTCATCCCAGGAAACACAGCATCAAAAAAAAAGGGGAGAGGGAACATCCCTCTCGCTGTGAGCAGTGATCGTCTCCACGCAGGCATGAGAGGAAGGGCTGTCTGTCTCATCTTGCTGTGCTTCATACCCTGTGAAATTTGCTCTAGAGGCCACGTGTAAGTGGCCAGCACATTCTGAGCAGCTCCACTTGGCTGGCGTCAGGTTGGTGCAAAATCCTTTTCATCAGAAGACCATTTTTTAAGTGCCTTTTTTTTTTAAATCAGTTTTTCTTAGTACCTTTCCCTTCCAACATCAGTGGCAAGGGTTAGACTCTGGGGTTTTAGTTTCTTTTTAAGAGATTGCATTTATGTTTAAATAAACCATAGCATTGTATTCACGTGGTTAATCTGAACAACTGGCTCATCCAGTCACTGCTACCCCTCTTAGAGAACACCCACCCCACAGCATTCAGCTGGAACATTACCACTTGCCTCAAGGTTAACTTCTCCTGTTCTTGGGAATAGATTTTCTTCCCCCTTCTGTAGCTTCAGTTGCTGCTTTTTTCCCCCAAGGCCCAGAAAAATAAAGGTTGGGTGGCAGAGCTGGAGCATTCTCTGGTGCTTTGGGCCACAGAAAGTGGTGGCAGCTGCCTGCAGCTCTGTTGGATCTGCCCCCCCTTCATTGTACCTTTGCAGAACTTGTAGCTCACAGGGCAGGGGACCTTCGCTGTGCTGCATGGCTTTCACAGACCCCAGCTCTGTGTTGGGGATGGCTTCTAACCAAGAACCTGTGGGGCAGAAAGGCTTTGCTCCTGGCGAGCATTACCATCCTCTTTCAACACCTTCCAAGCCTCCCTGGTTGCTTGCTCCAGCATCCCACTGCTCCTGGCTCAGGGGTTGACTCCTAGACCTTGGTGGCACCTGTGGGCTGGGGAAGGGCTACCTGCTCTCCTGCCCCTGGCTTCTGGTGTCCTCTTCTGTAGGACCGTGTTGCACCAATGGGCCTTTTCTCCAGCTCCCTCTTCTGGCCTGAACTCGGTGGCTTTTGCCTCTTCTTGCAGAGGCTGAATGTCTGCATTTAATCTTTGCCTTTTGGGCTCCAGTTCTGCTGGGGCCTTTGTACTGGAACAGCCTGGTCATATACGAGCTGGTTCTTTCCTTACCTGCTTTAAAGAGCATCTCCCATCATCACCAAGGCCCTATTAAAACCATCCACACCTGGATTGCTGATGAAGCAGATTCCTTAAGCTCTTGTGTCTTCCTTGCTCTGGCAGCCTTCTGCATGGGGCAGCCAGGAACCTTCCCCCTGATGTGAACACAGGGAAGAAGGTGGTGGGTGTTGATCTAGGGCACATCTGGCCTCAGCCTAGCTCCATACCAACACCTGTAACGCTATCACTTAATGTTAGCTTCAAATCCTGACCTGGAACATGTTCAGCCACCCAGGCAGGACAATAGTGCCCTTGATGTCCCCAGACCACTGAAGGTGCAAACTCAGACCCTGCCTGTGCCCTCCACTAATGGCCTGGACCTGGTTTCACCTCTCCAACACAGCTGTGGTGTGTTCCCAGCACACAAGACTTACAGGAACATGGTCAAGAGCCCTGCAGAGTAAAGGCCCAGGGACTTGCTTTTGCTGATAAAACTCCACTGATGGGCATTTCCAGGGACCTTTCCCCTCCCAGTAACCTGGGGCAGCTGCTGCACAATGGGCACAAGGTCTTGGAGGCTGCTCTTCCTAAAACCGATTACTTGTTTTAAGCACTACAACTCCTAGAGAGAGTCCAGAGGAGGGCAACAAGGATGGTAAGAGGACTGGAGCTTCTCCCTTACGAGGAAAGGCTGAGGGAGCTGGGCTTGTTCAGCCTGGAGAAGAGAAGGCTGAGAGGGGATCTCATCACCACCTACAAATATCTCAAGGGTGGGGGTCAGGAGGATGGAGCCAGACTCTTCCCAGTGGTGCCCAGCGCCAGGACAAGGGGCCATGGGCACAACCTGAAGCAGAAGAGGTTCCAGTTGAATGTGAGGAAGAACTTGTTGACTTTGAGGGTGACAGAGCCCTGGCCCAGGCTGCCCAGGGGGCTGTGGAGTCTCCTCTGGAGATACTCAACCCCGCCTGGACACTGTCCTGTGCCCCCTGCTCTGGGTGAGCCTGCTTGGGCAGGGGGCATCCTGCTGGGTGAACTCCAGAGGGCCCTGCCAACCCTTGCAGTTCTGTGATTCTGTGAAAGCTCACAGCTCCCTTTTGAGGGTTTGCTGGAGTTGCTGCTAGCCTACTGCATAGGTTTTGGCTGATAAAGCCTCTCACTGCCTCACGGTGGCAGAGGCTTCACTCTGGGGTGCAGAGCTTTAAGGATATATGGCTCCAGGCTTTTCTTGCTCCATCTCCTGCTTGTCTTCCCCCCCCCAGCCCCCATGATGCTCAAGTACTGGTTCCTCCCTTTTCCGCCGTTCAAGGGCAAGTTAATTCCCTCTGTGCAATTCCATACGTGAAAGCAAAAGAGCAGCATTACTGCCTCTGCCAAGGCAGGGCCTTGATTGCCAAGGCAGAGGGAAAGGATTCAGGTTCAGTAACTGATGGAGGGAAGAGGAGTTCAAGCAGTGGAAGAGGCTGTCCAGGGAAGTGTCTGAGTCCCCATCCCTGGAGGGATTTAAAAGCTGAGCAGACGAGGTGCTTAGGGACAGGGTTTAGTGGTGGGATGACAGGGTTAGGGGAATGGTTGGGCTTGATGATCTTGAAGGTCTTTTCCAACCTAAATGATTCTATGATCATCTGTAGTGCTGCCCGGGATGGGGACAGGTCACACCAAGACAGAGAAAGGCATCTCAGAAGAGGGTTTTGTTGGGACAGCCCTGTTACCTTCACCCAATGACTTACCCTTGCTCCCAGCACCAAGCAGAGCAGCTCAGGGCATCCTTACAGCCACCAGGAGCCACTGCTGGGCTCATCCTGCTGCAGAGCAGGGCGCTGGGGAAGGAACCCACAGTGCTGGCCCTACCACACTTTCCCAAACACGAAGGCTGGCTCTGGCTCCAGGAGAAATCCCAAACATCCCTCACCTCAGGGTAGATGTTCTCTGTTCAGCCTCAGAGGAGATGTAGGAGAACCTGCTTGATAACATCATCTTCTGGCCTCCCATCCCACACCTTTTCCATCTCTTACTGCCCTGCACTGTTGAGCCCATCTGCTGCCATCAGCCACCTCTGCTTACTTGCCCAGGAATCTTCCCAAATGTCTCTGTTAATGACAGCAGGATTGTCCATACTGATGCTAGACTAGGAAAACAAACAAAAAAAAAAAAGCTTGATAAAGCAGCATCATTAATTGCTAACGAGGAGCTGCCTTCCTCTGGGAAGGAGGGGGATCCCAGGCTGCTGCCTGCCTGACTCTGGGCTGTTTGAAGTCTGGTCCTGTTTCTCCATCGCCTATGGGACCTCTTGGAGTCCCAACCTTCACGTTGCAGGCTGGGAGCAGCGCTCCCCTCCTTTGTTTTTATGTTAAAGTACATCCCCGTGGGGCTGGGGAGGGAGAAGGGGCACAGGAGCCGCAGGGCCTCTGTTTATGTATCTGTCAAGTGTTCTGCTTTTGGGGTAGTTTTTTGGTTTGGTTGGGGTTTTTTGGGTTTGTGGGGGTTTTTTTGTTTTGTTTTTTCTTAAAGCTCTGATAATAAATCAGTCCAAGCCACCCACTTTGTCCTGTCACCTCACCCACTGGCATTTTCCTTTGCCAAGGGAGATGAGCCGGTCCCTGGCATGTCACACTTCATACCCTGCAAATGGCACCAGGGACATCCCTGAACCCTTCTTAGGGGCCTGTTCAAGACCTCTGAGCAAGGACAACCCTGGACAGTCAGGCAAGACTAGGCTGGAAGCCAAGAGCTGGAGCTTAGGGAGGGTCATGGAAAAAGCTGGAGCCCACAGCCACCTCACTGCTGGCTCTGTCCCCATGGCACGGTGGTGGAACACCCCTGCCATCTGCTCTGGTGCTGTGACAGGACATTGAGCGCTGTCCTGCTCCACTCCCAGGGACGCTGGCTCCAACTGAGCCATTGCTGGCTTACCCAACACCCACCACGTCAAGAGCCAAGACCATTGCTAACCTGGGTGGTGGGCCTGGAGAAGCAACTAAAGGCTCGTTTAAGGAGAAACGAGCTTGGTTTTGATTTGTACAAAACTGCTTTAATGACAAAACAGCTGAAAAATACTTTTTGGTGCATTTCTAGTACCATCAAGAAGCCCTGTGTGATCCCCAGACCCAAGTCCCTTCCAGGCCCGGGATCACCCACTGCCTGGAAGGGCAGGAAGCTCCTCTCAGGCACCTTTTCCCAGTGCAAAATGTCCCAAGGGAGGGGTCTATCCTCAAGACCACATGGAGACCCCCTTCAAGACCCTCCACTGAGGACAATTTTCCTCCCAGCCACACACGCATGGGCTGGAAATACCTCCATGAAGTGCTCTGGCATTGAGGTTCCTTCTTGGTTCAGGAGTGCTTCTCTGGCCACCACCCTTCCCATCACTGAAGCCCTATTGACACTCCACCAGGGGAGCAGCAGGAACTTCAGCAAATGATGCTTCTGGACTGGAGCCAGCCTGGCCGAGTCCCTGAGACACCGGGTAACACCCCGACGAGTGCTGACCCCAATGGTAGGGTTGGAGAAAGAGTTCAAACCTCAGCAACCACTGGGCGATGGGGCGAAGAAATACACGGCCAGGAGGATGAAGTAGACCATCACCAGCACCGTGCCTAGGGCAGATAGAGCAGGTTGGAGGGGCTTACTCCCCGGAGCAAGGAGGGTTACTTTTAAGACCTTGTGGGGTGGTCTGGACTAGCCCACTGTAGAGAACTTTCATGGTCCTCCACAAAATTTCAATCAAAAGGGGTTTAAAACTCCCTCTTAAGGGTGAAAAGGCAATGGTCCCTTTGGAGCTGCTGTAGCGTGGCAGCTCTGGCACCTCCAAGATGGTCAACCAAGACCACAGAATTGCTCAAGCCACCACATGCCAAGAGCATGCCAAGCAGTTGACCCCAGGGCTGTCTCCAGGAGCCCCACCAGCCCGTCAGCACAGGGAAGGTGGGTACACCAAGCCCTACAGCAGCCTCAGAGGTGAGCAGTCACCTTGGAAGTAGTCACATTTGCCATCCATGAAGATGTAGTTCATGAGCACCACGCTGAACATGCTGGCGTAGACATGGAGGTCGCTGAAGACAAGTGTGAAGTTGGTTGGCTGCAAGGTAGAGAGGATTTGGGGTTTATGGCCAACCAGGACAGCCCTGCACCAAGTGTGGTTTGGGGCTTGCATGTCACCCCTTAAACACGCTCTGCCGCATGTCCCTAGGGCTGGGGACACCATTAACCAAGGTAGGAGACATCTGACCCCACTTTCCCCTGCACTGAGCAGGGGAGCAGACACACTGGGGACAGCAACTGTGCCCTTGCCATGTGTCATGGAGTGCTGTCTGTGTCCCCAACCCTGCTGCGGGAGGTCACCCCAGGGGCTGTCCTGGGGCTACTCACGTAGAAGATTGTGAAGAGCACCAGGATGGGGATCTGGAGCATGCAGACCTGGACAGCAATGCAGTTCCCAATCTCGATGCTGGGGAGGAAGGAGAACTTAAAGAGCTGCCAAGCACCATGTCTCCGGCAGCCCTTGGGCTGCTCAGCTTGGGGCAAGAAAAAACCCACCTTGGGGAACCAAACCATGCAGCCCAATCTGGTTCTGGCCCCATTTTTTGGGTGGCTTTAAGTCCTCTTGAGGGAAAATTGGCAGGGATCTGACCCACCAGTGGCATGAAGCTGGGCAGCCCATCACTGGCACCAAGGCACAGTGGGACCGGGCATGGGGACCACGCTGGAGGAAGACGCCCCAAAACCCATCCTTTGAGCCATCTCACCTCAAGCTCAGGTTGTTCTGCAGGGCAAACTGGATGCCATTGACGATCTCTGGCAGCTCAGGCACCATTGCCAGCACAGTGACACCGATGAAGTACTGTGGGGAAGAGTTGACATCAGGACACGTGTATGGCCTGATCCTGACCACATCCAAGCTGCGGGCAACCAGGCTCCTCAGTGCATGGAGCATCTCAGCATCTTTCCCTCAGCTTTTGGGACTCAACCCCACAGCCAGGGCAGGTTCCCATCCCTGGAGGGCACATCTTGGTCCCAAGGGCCACCCAAACCTGGCTCACCACCATCTCCATGCTCACCTGTGAGATGGTGGAGTTGGTGAGGATGGGGCTGATGTGCTCTGTGGCCAGGTCAGCACAGGCTGACATACAGAGGGTGGAGAGTAGCAGGATGACCAGGGCCCGCCAGCGAGACCAGTGGACCACAGCGCTGTGGTGGTGGCCAGGCACTGGGGGAAAAGCAGAGACATGGTGGGACACCCCAGGGCAGCAAGAAGAGCCAGCCCCACAGCCAGGACATCCCACGGTTTGGGGACACTCACTGTGACAGTCACTGATGTGGATGTCGTAGATGTGCGAGTGAGTTTTCAAGGTGAAGAAGAGGCCAATGAGGTAGGCAGCAGGAAGCAGGAGGGACACTGTGTACACCAGGGGTCTGGGGGACACAGGTGACATGTTCAGTGCCATTGGGGTCTGGTGTGAAGACCCCACAGGGGTCCCCTGCACCGGTTGGGGATGGAAGAGATGGGAGTGCAGGGTCAGAGCCCTTCAGGGGGGGCAGAAAGGGGACCTGGGAGGGATGTGGGGCCCCAACCCAGCCTGGGAGGTGCCACCCTGCTGTGGGGACAACCCTGTCCCCACCCCAGCAGACACTTACTGGACATGACTGTAGTAGAGGGTGCCGTTGTTCTCCATCTGCAGACAGAGCAAGGCTGTCAACAGGGATGCAGGGACAAGGGACAGCCCCACCATCACCACCAAGAGCAGGAGCCAGGTGGGCTCAGAGCATCCCCAGCTCCAGACCCCAGCAGCCGGGGGTCCGTGTCCCCGCTCACCAGGTCAAAGTGACAGTTGTGGCAGAGGTAGTGGCCCAGCGGGTTCTGGGTGATGTTGTGGCACTCGCCGCACACCAGCTTCCCATACACCTTGGAGAAGAGCGTTGGGGCAAAGACACCTGCGGGGATGGAGGGACCATGGCGTGGGTGCCCACACTGGTGGGAACCCCCCCAAACCTTGGGGACGCCCCTGTCCCCAACTCACCTCCCACAGAGAGGAAGAGCAGGGCTGAGCTGACACCCGCTGAGCGGCTGTTGAACCGTTGCTCCTGGTGCCGGATGCCCCCAATCACCATACACAGACCCTTGGGGATGGAGAAAGCCCCCCCCCAAAAAAATCCCCATCAGTGCTTTGCTCACAGCATCCTCCTGGCTCTCTGCGGAGACCGGGCTCTCTCGTGCCATGAGTGCCACCCCATCTCACCGGGACAAAGAGGACGCAGCCCACCAGCGTCCCCGTCAACGCCGACTTGACGATCTCAGCGTAGCAGCGGTTGCCCTCGCGCGAGCCCTTGATGAGGGCCGTGATGTAGAAGGTCAGCTCCGTGATGGAGCCGAACGTGGCGTTCACCACCGCTCCCACCGCAAAGTTGCTCTGGGCTGAGATGCTGGAGGAGAAGGAGGGCATCAGCGGGGCTGGCATGTGTCCCCACATTGCCACCGAGTGTCCCCCCTCCATCACTGCTCACCTGGCGATGGCCATCCCGATGTAGTAGGAGAGAGGCATGATGGAGAGCAGGGCCAACGTGAACTTGATGGGGGAGCTGGTCAGGCGGTTGTGGCTGTCCACGTAGCCCAGCACCAGTGTCACCAGCACTAGCGGCAGCAGGTCTAGGGTGGCCAGTCAAGGAGGTGACAGAGGTAGGGTGGAATTTGGGGCCACCTCCCCACCCTCTTCCCCTCCAGCCCAAGAAAGGATACTGACAGCGAAGACGTTGATGCCGTCCACAGCATATTTGTAGTAGTAGGGGTTGACGGCACGGTAGCAGCACAGGATCACCTCCCCCTCCAGTGGCACCTCCGTCTGCAGAGGAACAAGTGGGTGACACTGCTCCGAGCACACACCCCCCACCCCAAAATCCACCCTGAGACCAGGTGTGGGACCCTCACCCCCACACAGAGGCACCCACCATCTTCAGGCGCCGGATGAGCACCCGCTCCGGGGGCAGCAGCAGGACGCGGGTGGCAGTGCGGGCGCTCAGCTTGGCCACGGGGATGAGGACAATGAAGAGCCACGCGGTGACGCACACCAGCCCGTGGGCCAGTGCCAGCGCTGGGTAGCCCAGGCTCAGCCACATCACGGTGCTGGCACGCTGCTGCGAATGGGTGGCCACCTTTAGGGTTTGTCCCCCCAAAACACCCACCCCAGAGGAGCAGAGGCACCCATGGGTGCTATCCCCATCGTGATGGGGGGCTCCCGGGGTGCCCATGTGCAGGAAGGAGGTGTCACCGTGTCCAGTGTGGGGCTCACCCAGTATCCAGTGTCTGCCCAGCACTGTGGACGCCAGCGGCGTGGCACGGGGCCACCGAGCAGGGCTGAGCTCTCCCCTGCACTGGCCTCACATGCACCCAGCACCTGGCGGGATTTGGGGACCTGGGGGAGACAGAGGGGTGTCAGGATGCGGCACAGGACACCCCAGTTTATCCCCCAGTGGGGTCCCAATTCAGGGCACGCCGTTACCTCCACTTTCTGGATCACTTTGCCAAAGGGCCAGAGGAAATACCCAGCCAGGTCCCAGCAGAGCCACCCTGTGGGGACACGAGCATCAGCTCTGTTGGGGACACACATGTCCCCTCCAGCTACAGGGCCGCTCCACAGAGAAAGGACTCAGGAGGCCCCAGAACCCATTGGTGCCATTTTGGGCTCAGCCAGGAAACCCACAGCTCACCCAGCCCTTTACATGGGGCTCCCAAATTTGGGACTCACCATAAGGAGCCCCCACAATGGTGATGAACATCATTGCAGCCACGAGGACGTAGAGGAGCGAGAGCCACCAGCCGAAGAGCAGCAGGTAGAGGACATTCCCGCATGTCACAGTGGACCCTGAAGGAGGGGAGGCACCAGATGGGACCATTGTCACCTGCAGCAGCCCAAATCCCTGCTGCCACCTCACAGGACTGTCCCCAAGGCCACCCACCGCTGGAGCCCCGGATGACGTTGAGGTCGGAGTAGAGCTCCTTGACGATCTCCGACCGGTCCTCCCAGGGCCGCGCCGTCACGTGGCTCTTCCATTTCTTGAAGCCAAACTGCAGAGATTTTTGGTTTTTTTAAGGCGGGAGAGAAAAGGAAAACCCATTACAGCCACCCAGGAGCACCCATGGGTGCCCCCACCCACACCACAGGCACCCACCTTGTAGTTGTTGGAGAGCTTGTTGGCCTCCACAACATTTTCAGCTGTCAGGGTGGTTTTCACCACGCAACTCTCGCAGACCTCATCCAAGTGCTGCTGGCAGCAGGATGAGGGGGACATGGCTGTGGGCGAGACAGGGGGTGACAGGGGGTGGCAGGGGGTGTGGAACCCCCCTGGAACCCCATGCATGTCCCATCCCGTGGCCAACCTACCTGGGGGCACACGGGGACGGTGCAGGTGGCAGCCTAGGTCACCCACATCACCTTGGACGTTGTTGATGGCAGCGCAGTGCCGGTCACAGAGGGAGCCCCGGCGGGGGCCATCGCTGTCACCCCGGAGCTCGGGGGCCTTGGGGACATCTGGGGGAGGGAGGCAGGGAGTCACGCTGGGGCCACATCCTGCCCAGGCTCAGTGCCGCAGGACAGGCGGGGGCTGCTGCGCAGGGGTGTCACCCTGGTCCCCAAACCCCACGGGGAGACAGAGAGTGTCCCCCGGGGTGGTACCCAGGAGGGAGCCCCGCTGTGAT
>NW_009259186.1:107504-108565 GCF_000687185.1 Egretta garzetta
TGCACGGGGGATGGGGGTGCCCAGGGGCGGAGATGGACGGGGGTGCCGGGTTCGTGGGGCTCAGGGTGCGCGGTGTCGCGGGATGCGCGGGGATGTGGGGTGCGTGGGAACGGGAGGGCGTGGTATATCGGGGTGCAGAGGGAACAGGGTGCGCGGTGTAACGGGGTGCTACAGGGACAGGGATGTACAGGAACCGGGGTGCGTGGTGTATCGGGGTGCATAGGAACCGGGGTGCGTGGTGTATCGGGGTGCATAGGAACCGGGGTGTGCAGCGTATGGGGGTGCACAGGGGTGCACAGGAACCGGGGTGCGTGGAGTATCGGGGCGCACGGTGTATCGGGGTGCACAGGAATTGGGGTGCGTGGTGTATCGGGGTGCAGAGGGACGGAGATCGACGGGGATCAGGGTGCGCAGTGTAGCAGATGTGCAGGAATGTGGGGTGCATGGGAACGGGGGTGTGTGGTGTATCGGGGTGCACGGGGACGAGGGCATGGGGTGTATTGGGGTGCACAGGGGTCGGGGCACGGGTTGTCGCAGGGTGCACAGGAACTGGGATGCACGGTGTGTTGGGGTGCGCGGTGTATCGGGGTGCACAGCAAACTGGGGTGCATGGGGACTGCAGTGCACAGCGAGCTGGGGTTCATACAGGGCTGTGCGCCGGGAGTGGGGTGCACGGTGTGTCAGGGTGCAGAGGGGCTGGGGTGCAGGAGAATCCGGGGTGCTTGGTGACCAGGGTGCAGTGTATTGGGGTACAGCGGGACCAGGGTGCATGGTGTATTGGGGTACAGCAGAATCTGGGGTGCGTGGTGTATTGGGGCACACTGGGAGGAGGGTGCGGGGTGTACTGGGGCACACTGGGAGGAGGGCACGGGGTGTACTGGGGCACACTGGGAGGAGGGCGTGGGGTGTATTGGGGCACACTGGGAGGAGGGTGCCTGGTGTATTGGGGCACACTGGGAGGAGGGTGCCTGGTGTATTGGGGCACACTGGGAGGAGGGTGCCTGGTGCATTGGGGCACACTGGGAGGAGGGTGCGGGGTGTACTGGGGCACACTGGGAGGA
>NW_009259186.1:110697-110978 GCF_000687185.1 Egretta garzetta
CGGGGGGGTCCCGGGCGGGGGGGGCGCGGGGGGGGCCGTGTCCTGGGGCACCCCAGGGTGGGCGCCCTGGGGGGCGGGCTGAGGGAACACCCAGTTTTGGTGAAAGAAGAAGATTCCTGGGCTCCACGCGCGTTAAGCACGGGGGAGGCACGGAGCCCCTGCGCCGAAAGGCACCTGGCCCCCCCGCCCGGCTGGAAGCCATTTTGTGAGGTCCCTGCTCGGCCCAGACCCGCACTCGGCCCTGCTGGAGCTCAGGAGGAAGAGCCCGGCGCAGGGGTCCC
>NW_009259186.1:111997-114258 GCF_000687185.1 Egretta garzetta
CCCCCAAAAGGCGCGGCCCCGAAAGCGGGGGCTTGAAAGAGCCGGCGGGTCTGTGGGGCCCGGTCTGCCGCGCTGGAGCCGTGTGCCAGGCCGGGAGGTGTCTGGGGGCAAAAAAGCTGGTGGGAACACTAATAATAAACTGAACAGCAAGGCTGGGCTTGTGCTGAAGGCAGCCGGGGCCTGGGAGCTTGCAGGGCCACCAAGGCTGGGTGGTGTGCCTATTGTGTTAAGGAAAAAGGAAAAAAACTTAAAAAGAAAAGGAAAAAAACTTAAAAAGAAAAGAAAAGAAACTTAAAAAGAAAAGAAACTTAAAAAGAAAAGAAACTTAAAAAGAAAAGAAACTTAAAAAGAAAAGAAACTTAAAAAGAAAAGAAACTTAAAAAGAAAAAAAAAACTAAAAAAAAAAAAAAATCCTTTAAAAAACTCTTCTTTTTTTACGAAAAGGGACAGATTAGAGAATTCCTGAAATGAATTCACTCTGGCATTACAAGAACAGTGGCAGCACCAAAGCTCTCCTGTGTGGAACTTCTCTTTGTAATCTCAAATAAAAATCTTATTCACTGAAAGCAGCACGTCACAGAGGGTTTTCTCCTTCCATCACGCCTGCAGGGCAGACCCCCAGGACGTCTCGTGGGGTCTGAAAACCCAATGACGCCACGAAGCAGGGATTAAAAAATTCCTGTTTTCTTGTCATAGGGAACAAACCGGAGCAAACCGAGTCTGAACTTGGACTCGGCTCCTCTCAGGCCTGGCTGGAATCGCTGGGACCCTGGTGTCGGCCCGACCGCTGCCTCGGCCCACATCACAACCCGCTCGCAGCTGCGCACCACCTCGGGAGAGCCGTTCCGGCCCTCCAGGGTGGTTGGATTTTAGTCCCGAGATCAGTTAAGCTCAGTTAAGTGGTGCCGGCGCTGGTCCGTGGAAGAGAAGCAGCAAAGGGTTTTTTCGAGAGGAGCTGGAAGGAGAAAGCCCGCCTGGCACTCAAACGCAGAAGCATTTCGACGGTGAGGTGTTTTAAAGAATTCCGTCACAAAACCCGCAGGGAACGACAAGCGCTCCCCCTCTGCCCACAAAGCCGGGCTCAGACGATCCCGGTTCGTAGCAAGTCCCGTGCTTACGTCGACAACGTGCCGCCGCCGCTCAGTTCATCTCGCCGGGGGCAGCGTCGTTCCTCTGATCCCGCCGCAGACGTTACTCTCCAAAAATCCACAGAACGTTGACTCCCGACAAGCCGAGGTTTACGCGCCTGGAAAGCCACAAGTTGTTCTAAGACACCGCACGTAAATCCCAGCGCCCGTTTAAAACCACGAAACGAAAAGCTCTCAATCCCGCGCTCCGGCGTTTTAAGACGCAGGTAAGGCGCCGGGCGTCGCCGTGAGCCGGGAAGCCTGGACGTTGCTTTCGTGGCTCACGAACCGAAGAGTTCCCCGATTCGATGAACAAAGCTGCCACTGTTTGGACTGAGATGATGATTTTAACGGCATTAATTATCCTCCCGCCGCAGCCATTTCGTAGAATCACAGAATTCTATGATTCTATTTCAGACAAGGCGGTTCAAGAACAGGACTCTCCGGTCCCAAATCAGCGGCGCAATGACACGTAACATCGGGTACTTACCCGAGCATCCCGGATTCTTTTGTCTTGATGATGTACAGAAACATGAGCAGGGTATGGAACATGTTGTTTCTGCCCTGAATCCACAGGGGGGGAAAAAAAAAGGGAAGAACTTAGAAATTAAAGTCACTGATGAGAAATCAAAGCAGAATTGCAGGTGGAACAAGCGACCAAAGAGCAAACCATCACAAAATGCCGTAACGGGGAGGGTCGTCGGCTGTTTTGCCTTAATCTTTTACTTCTGTCAATTATTGGGCTTGTTCAGCCTGGAGAAGAGAAGGCTGCGGGGAGACCTGATTGCGGCCTTCCAGTACCTAAAGGGGGCCTATAGGAAAGATGGGGAACGTCTTTTTAGTAGGGCCAGCTGTGTTAGGACAAGGGGAAATGGTTTTAAACTAGAACAGGGTAGGTTCAGGCTAGAGGTAAGGAAGAAATTTTTTACAATGAGGGTGGTAAAACACTGGAACAGGTTGCCCAGAGAGGTAGTGGAGGCCCCATCCCTGGAAACATTCAAGGCCAGGTTGGATGGGGCTCTGAGCAACCTGATCTAGTTAGCAGTGTCCCTGCTCACTGCAGGGGGGTTGGACTAGATGACCACTAGTGGTCCCTTCCAACCCTAAACATTCTATGATTCTATGATTCTAAGA
>NW_009259186.1:114444-115241 GCF_000687185.1 Egretta garzetta
ACGTGACTCGGTAATTTAAAATAAATTCTTAAAAAAACAAACAAGAGGAAGCTACTTATGTATCTCAAACAGATATTAAAGCTGTTACTCGGCAGCAGACGAAGTACCACGTCGCGGTCAAAGACCAAGCGAACTTTTACTTCCTGCTTTGAGCCAGCCAATGTGTAAATAGTTCATAAGTGTGGCTAGTTCCTAAAAAAAAATAACCCCAAAATGCCCCAAATCGGACCCGCCAATGATTTCCTAGCAGGAGAAGAGCGCTAAGGCGGGCGCACCTTGGGCAGGTTGTAGACGTGGCGCTGGTAGATGAGCTCGTAGTGAGGCGGGTTGATGCTGCTCTGGTAGATGCAAAACACGTTTTCATTGGAAATGTCTGAAAGTGAAAAGTTTAAAAGCTGAGGGGGATTTCCAGGGTGCTGATGTGATCCAAGAGCAGCTGAACATGAGCGCCTGTACCTGGTTTGTCCGGCGTCTGGATGAAGTGTTGGGAAGTGAAGGTTTTGCCGTCGGGATACTTGGGGTGAGGCGGCAGCCTGGAGTCGAGGTAAGTGCAGAACACGTGCATGATGATCTGGGCGAAGAAAAACAAGTCTCCCTGTCGCATCCTTAACGGCAGCTTTCTTGCCGTCACCTCAGGCATTAGTTACAGTATTTGACAGTCTGTGGTTGCAGCGTTGACTTAACCCTTCCGTGTTCAGGAGCCCAAGGCAGCTTAACACTTAAAGCCAAGATTTCAACGGTCCGGGTGCGCTGCTGGGGAGGGGGCCCCCAGCTCCCCCAGCCGCTCCCCAGCAGCC
>NW_009259186.1:115480-116755 GCF_000687185.1 Egretta garzetta
CCGGCCGGGCCCCATGCCCCCACCCTGGCCAGGTCCCCCTGCAGAGCCCCCCTCCCCCCCAGCACATCCACACTCCCCCCCAGCTCGGTGCCATCTGCAAACTGGTGGGGGTGCCCTCGATCCCCTCGCCCAGGTCATGGATAAAGATGTTAAACAGAGCTGGATAATACGGCAAGAGAACTGCCCCAAGGAGATCCCCACCCGTCAGGATGCTCCCCGTAGTTACCCAACAGACATTTCAGAGGAGTCTAAGGCCAGGTTGGACGGGGCTCTGAGCAGCCTGATCTAGTTAGCGGTGTCCCTGCTCCTGCGGGGGGGTTGGACTAGATGACCTCTAGGGGTCCCTTCCAACCAAAAACATTCTGTGATTCTAAGTAAGAGCCCAGCCTAAGACCAAGATACGCAATTGCGTTTTTGCAATCTACGCCATGTCCACTCCTGTTTGCATCAATCACCACATAATCTCACCAACTAGAAAGGGATTGGCTAAGTGATGCAAACAGGATTTTACCTCAAAAGTCTTTCTGGCTACCCCCTCCAAAACCGACGCCGAAAGGCAACCCGCTTTAAGCCGTCGTATCAAGATGTCTTCGAAAACTTACAGAGGAGTCAGTGGGCAAGTCGGTGTCCCACTTGCGGCCTTTGAAATCCCCTCCTCTGTTCCAGCGGAAGGAACTCATGCATCCTCCCTGAGAAAGCTCTGAAAGCAACAAGATTTATTCAGTTACTGGGGGTTAAAAATAGATGAAAGTGGTGTTTTCCCCTTATTTCAGGGGCTTTGTACATCTTTCCGGTATGCAAAACAGGAAAAGTTCAGGTAATGAAATGCTTGTAAAGGTAAAAATACAGGGAGGTAAATTTACAGGGTAATTTTTATTTTTAATTAATGATGAGATTAAATCTGGCACTTTGCACCCCGAGCACGCAGGAGGAAAAGAAACAAAGTTTTAAAAAACATTCCCAAAGTTACATTCAAGTCCCGCCTTGAACGAGAAAGTCGGAAAGAAACATCTCTTCCTGCTTAAAAGCAGCTCTTATCCTTGGCGGATGAAAAGCTGGCCATGAGCTGGCCATGGGCGCTGCCAGCCCAGAAGCCAACCCTACCCTGGGCTGCATCAGGAGAAGCGTGGCCAGCGTCGAGGGAGGGGATTGTGCCCCTCTGCTCTGCTCTGGGGAGACCTCCCCTGGAGCCCTGCGTCCAGCTCGGGAGCCCTCAGCACAAGAAGGACATGGACCTGTTGGAGCGGGGCCAGGGGAGGGCTACTAAAATGCTCC
>NW_009259186.1:116881-125722 GCF_000687185.1 Egretta garzetta
GAGAGGGGGTGGAGGCCCCATCCCTGGGAACATTCCAGGCCAGGTTGGCCGGGGCTGTGAGCAACCTGATGTGGTTCAAGGTGTCCCTGCTCCTGCAGGGGGGTTGGGCTGGGTGACCTCTGGGGGTCCCTTCCAACCCAAACCATTCCATGATCCTCGCCACGGCTTTTCAAACATCCCCACCGAAGGAATGCCTGACGCCACCAACACTGCGGCAATGGAAGTGTTTTAAAGTCCGGAGGGTGACACCACGTACCTTTGATCCTTTCGACCAAATACTCCTGGTTTGGGGTAAGATCCAAATACTGCACTAGCGCGTTCAGGGTTGGAATGAGGGGAGCTTTAACGAGCGCTGCCTGCTTCAGACTGCTGATGCTGGCTTCTGCAAGGCAAGGAGAGCCGGCACAGGTCAGCTACGACCACCGCAGAACCCCGAGCAGCCTCCCTTACCCGGCGCCGCTACAAAGTGCTCTCCTTTTTGGTGCATTTTTTGAAGTCTTAGAACCATTTAGCATGTGACGCAACCCAAAACGCTCATTCCAATTCCAATGAAGTAGCGAGCTGTCTGCTTTACATCACAGAATAGAAAAGCTACGTGGAACCAAAATCCACTTTGAAGAGCAGAAGGAGGGTAACAAGGTGGAGATGAGGCCAGAATTGATTGGTTTTTTCCACAGGCATCACAAGGGACGCAGCTCTCGAGGAGATACTACAACAAACAGGCCGCAAAAGGTGGGTTTCATTTAAATGCAGCACATCGAATCCAATTCTGGGTTAAGGGGATATAAATTTGAAGCAATGAGAGAAGCGGTTCCTTCAGAATTGTATCGTGACATGAACAACAAAACTCCGGTTCATCAGAATTTTTAAATAATTAGTTCTTTCAGAAAGCAGCTGATTTTAAGGAAGAACTGGGAAAAGCACATAGGACTGGAAACACTGAGTGTTTATAGGGAGACACTGAGAGTTTATAGCACATCTATCCTTGAAATGTTTTCTGACAGTTTAATACACAATAATCAAGGATAATTTGAGGCTGTAATTCCCCAGCAGTAAGTTTAGAGAAGGAAAAAATAAATCAATTAATTAAAAGAAGAGGTTTATGAACTTTATATGAGACAAGCATTGGTGTGACATCATCAATATTTCCAGAAGTCTTCTGAAGAACCTTTCCAGCTTAATGAAATGCGTGATGTGCAACAAAGACCGCACCAACAGGGAGCGGAAACATAACTAATATTTAACAGAGCTAGGGTACGTAACACCTATCCAAGGCCCCAGCTACAGAGCCGCCCTCCACCAACCACCACCGGGAACTCCAAAGCTGCCGCCTCACCCTACCTCCGATCTGCAATTCTGGACACCCCATTCTTCTCAGCTGAGTGCTGACAGACTCGATCTCTTGGACAAGTGGCACTAGAATAGTCTCATTGATCCACTAGGAATGAAAACCGCGAAAATTCAAGAGGTCAGAAGCAAGAAAAAGACTCCAACCTTTAGCTTACATCCTACTAATCATCACCGTTACAATCACAGAGCAGCTTGATGACAGACACACTGAAGCCAACCACTTAAGGAAAACAGAATATCAAGTTAGGCAGAGTGTAAATGACTCCTGAATACCTTCTAGAAGGCCAGAAAATTCAATGCAAAGGAGTCAGAAAAACAATTCTCTAGCAAGTATCAGATAAAGCTTTTCTGAACAATGAGGAAAGGGGTATTACGAAGCATGGCCCTCCATCCCTAAAGATAATTTATAACTGTGATGAGGCCAATCCCTCTCATATTTGTTTCCGGAAACCAAGGAGCTGATAAACACTCCGTGTGGGATTTATACGTGACAGGATATGGGAACTGAAGCAAGCTGGCCCTAGGTTTATGAACAGGAATCTGGTGTGGAACTCATGCTTATCTTTACTCTCCACCAATCTTATTACTTTAAAAAAATCCCACAAAACACACAAGCAAAGCTACATCCTTGATAGAAGCCATGACTGAAGGGGCAATTCAAAGATAGATTTACTAATTACTCTGCCGTTGTGTACAATGAAGTCTCCTCTGCTATAGTAATTCCTATTGGTAAGATCAAGGTTTTTCTTTCTGCTTTTTTGCTCAGGACTGTCAGAAAGAAAAAAAAAAAAAAAAAAAATCAACCTTTGCGTTGGAATTTTCCATGCTTTGAGCCCAGAAGAAAGCCTGGAAATACTGCAGAAACATTGGTTGAGCCATCTGAGTTACAGCAAGGCAAACCAAATCTTGCCATATCTGAGAGGCTTTTGTTTCTCATACAAAAGTGGATGAACTTTACAACCGTGAAGTTTTCAGAACACAAAACACCGAGGTCAGGTCAAAACCACACCTCAGCAGCCCTCTCAAAGCGCACTGTGGTTTTATCTCGTTGTACCAGCCCACCCCAACCCTCCAACAGACCCCACGGTTCTTCCAACCTCGTTTGGCACACAGGGGACACGGAGGTGCTTCTCCACTCTGCTGCACTTGTTCTTAAAAACCAGGCAGAGCCGGGACTTACGTTTCTGAACTTAGCGGTCCAGGAATCCATGTGATCAAGGAGCTGTCGGTTCATTGTCACCCGTGCCCAAACCTACGGAAAGGTTTATTAAGTACATATAAGAACTTAATGGAGTTTTTAGGGCCTGTGATGGTTTCTGATAGTAACTACAGCACAGAGTTCAAATTGCATTTTTCCCCAAATTCTTATACATCTGCTGGCTGTATCGTGCGACTTCTACAGCAGCTTCACGCACGACATTCCCACTCTCTAGTCACGGTACAACCATCTTGCGTGAGCCCAAATTCAGTTTTAAGCTCTCTGCTCTATCAGGATAAAATTGGTCTGAATTGTAGGCTTGATTTAAGAGGGATTTGAATGGGAAGCTTCATTAGGTTAATGTAGGAAGTAAAGAAAATGGATCAAATCGAGTTGAAGCCACGCGAATTGTACTCCTTCGCATCAGACTTCTTTCAGATGCTAGCGTAACGGCGGTGCTTTATACCCTTCAGCTGTTCTGCTGGGTTAAATACAGATCGCTTTCAACACAACGTGTACATCACAGATGTATTTTATCCAGTGTAAGCCTGGCTCCCTAAGGGAGAAATAATTTTCCAACTACAATTCAGAATTTGAAATGTCCATTTACAGTGACAAGGAGCCTTGCAAGCTGTATGAAGATGGCTAAGCGCTGGAGGATTTCTCTCTCCAACATTTTTGATACTGCTCAAATCCAAACCTTCGCGCAAAGCTGTGTATTTGAGAGGCTTCTTGACCACCTCGCTGCCAAATTTACCTCTTCTGCAGCCTGTTTCGAGCTCAGATCGGCTTCGTCCTTGTGCGCCGATGGAGCCTGGGACCTGCAAGCCAGCTGATACTGGAACTTTCTCAGCATCTGTGCGCAGTCTGCCATGGAACGGCTGTAGTTCCAAAAAGTTGGGCTGCTGGAAGGAGAGCTGGAATCTGAACTTCCTGAAACGATTCATTCATTAAACAGTCACATACAATTATTGCCAAGTAATTCTGGAAGCAACAGTATAGGCAATAATACGTCAGTGTATTAAGGCTTTGACAAGAGACACGAACACAAACTGCCATGAATTCATACCCTGAAGTCAGTCTGCGTAACCACTCACGTCACCCTTATCTTGATTGTCCCCATCCAGGACAAAAACTGCGGCAGGTAGTTCACCCCCTTTATCTGAAACGCCACCTCCACGAGATACCCCTCTCACTGAGGTGATAAAGCCCAGCCTGCCACCTTATCACACTCCACTACAGCCAACAAACATTACAGAGACAATCTGTCAGCACACATTTCCAGACGCTGCAACAGCGGCAAACATCCTACCCAATGGAATGCTTTGGGGGAAACTTTCTGAAGCTCCTAAGCCATGGAGAAATGTAGAAACGATGGCGTTCTACCTCACGTCCTAATTACTCAGTAGATGACTAAAGTGGTCAGCAGCCGCCTTTACCAAGGTTGCAGGTAATTACCACCAATGAGTTAAGTCTATTTGCTAGTACAAGTAGGCTGGAATCCTTTGCAACTTTTCTCATCCACAAAAGAATTTGCAAATAAGCCCAACACCACCAAGCTCTTCACCAAGCTCTTACCAAGCTCTTCAGAAACCTGTTTATTTACCCAGTTGAACTCTTTGCTGTTTCTCTTCTTCGTTTCGAAGGAAGGTGTCCAGCGATTTGAGGTCTGTCATGTAGTCTTCTTTGCCAGTAGGAGAATTATACAGAATGGGTTAAGAGCGGTAACGGGACCTCAGCCCACCGCTTTCCACTGGTCCGATACTCGTGGGGTATGGTGATCCACTGGGAGAGGGGCTGAAGCTGGAAACCTTGGGCAAATAAAAACAAACGCTTGTGTCATATGAGGAAGACAGAATTCCACCTCGATTTGCAACGTGAATAAAAAAAGACTCTTGTTTGGGGGTTGGGTTGTTTCTTTTTTCTCCTTCGTATTTACACTTTGGTGTTCTTATTTTTGCTTTGTTCTGAAACAAACCGGACACTAAACCAAATGAAGCGATGCTAGGGAAAAAGGACAAATCCCAATAGGATGAATTTACACCTACTTTGCAAAAGGAGCAAGCACACACGTACACAACTCTCTGCCAGCTGCCGCTCATCTTTGATGGCATACGGCACAAAACAGGGACCAAACCCTACCCTTGGGAGCTGTCTTGGTCATTACCTTACTGTAGCTGCTGCTTGGTGAATAGGTTACAGGACTGCCGTAAGAAGGGCTGCTGCTTGACAGAGCCTGTAGCTGAGGGCTGTAGCTTGTGATACAACTGGTAGTAAACTTTGGACTGGCACTAGGGGAGCGGGACGGGCTGTAACTCAGCACGCTTTGACCCTGGATGGGAGGAGAAGGCGTCGAAGACGGGACTTTCTTTGCTGCCAGCTCACGTGGTGGAGTCGTTTGTACCACTGCAAGAAGGAAAAACAGAATGAGCGTGGTGGATGCAGCAGCCCCGAACTCTCCTCCCCCCTTTAAACGCACAACAAAAGACAGATGATCCTTGACGTCCCTTCCAACCTGGTATTCTACGATACATAAACAACGCTATCTTAAGGCAATTTTATAAAGATGCTAGAAGGGACACTAGAAAAATCTGGCCCCGACAGAACTCAGAGGTCAATCTGCAGACAGAAAAGAAGAGAAGACCGAGACATGCGACCGCAACTCAGTACAAACCCTACAGCTTCAGGTTTCAGTTAAATGTTACCAGGCACCCTGCATAACCCCGGGGCTTCTCTAACCTATTTCATGAGCTACTCTACCTCCCTACTTTATCCATTTTGAACGTTTCAATTTATCTGTGCAAATGAACAGATGAGATCCCCAAACTTTGGTGAGACAGCATTACTCCCATCTGCTTCCCGCTTCCTAGGGGCAGACTAGCAGAGCGCAAGTGGTGTTTTGCTTTTGGTTTATTTACCTTGTCAGGTTCTGCGGTATTTTAAAACTTTGCTTTGATGTTCAAGAGCTTTCCGAGCGACCGGTCTCTGGGCTGTCATTTTCAGACTTCACATGAAGGTCTGTCTGTCTCTCTAATTCGGTTCTCATTACCCAGCGTGATACTGGTAGGATATCAAAACTAAATATAAACCTGCACTCTCTGCCTTGCTCCTAGTCCCACGTACAGGTTACAAATTCCTTGTCCAACCTCACGATGTTCAAATCTCTCGCTGTCCTTCAGCAGCTGCTATCATCCCCTCCCTTTTCACCGTGCATGTTTGTTTCCCCTCCAGTTCTCCCCACAAACACTCATCAAATTACCACTTGATGTTGTGAATTTTAGTGTGCTGCAGGTAATTTAGCTTACCGCTCATGGCAGATGAGGTAATTCAGAACTCGCTTCACTAAAGAATCCTGCCATTGACAAAGATACCATCTCGAAACAACAACGACCAAAGAATAAAAAAAGATTGCCAGAGAGATTTATTACACCCACCTGCATTCTGCAGCCCCAGCAGGGTCTGCTGGCCAGGACTCATGACCAAACTCGTTGGTGCCACTGTGTATTTGAAGTACCTCCAGAAATCAAATAAAGCATTCAGGCTGAACAGACATGCAAGTGCCAGTTCTAGAAGAAACACAGGGAGTTTTTACCATGGCTTGAGCGTGAGGAATAACACAAGTATATTATTTGCAAAAACAGGCCATTAAAAATTGGTAATTATTGATAGCACTAATAATGACCTATTTGGACAAGTACCTAAGATTTCTTCACCTTCTTATGCAAGAATCATCAGAGATCATTTTCCTTGCTACTTTGAGATTAATTTATATTGCTAAAATTTAACTTTTAAATGGTTATTGTCCAAAACGGACATAAATTACTGCAATAAAGTTTCATGGTATTTCTCAAACATCATCTTCCGTCAAATCATCTCATGATTTTTCTCTCCCTCTTGTTCCTTTTCACCCTCTGTTTGGTACAGCTAGCTTAGTCTCCTCACCTAAAACAAACTTTCATTATTGTGAAACGCCATCCACACCCACAGGACAATATGGTAGTACCATCTGCAGTGTTCTCCAAAGGTTAACCAGATTTAATGCACCAAACAAGTTATTTACGCCCTTTAATGATCTATCTAAGAAAGCTGTTGACACTCCTTACCTGTCACTAAAACAGATGAAATTCCAAGTTTCACGGGAGATAACAGAAAGCAAAACAAAGGTTTGGTTTAAATTAAAAACAAACAAAAAAACAAAAAAAAAACCCAAGAAAAAAAAAAAAAGGCTGGTTTAAAAACTACCTCTCCGGCAATAAAGCTGACAAGTGAAAAAAGAGAAGAATCCTGAAAATTAATTGAAACACTGCAGTGACTCACCAATATACCAGAGTGGCCAGTATGTGACGTTGTAGTATGAGCTTATGAGTTTCCCAGTCCTGAAAGGAAAAACAAGTTATCATTTTGCAACTATTCAGTCCCGGGAAATATTTAGGGATACACAAAGCAGGATGCTTTGCTTGTTTGACTGGGATGTAACAATTTACGTACATTTCAGTATATATCATGCCCGCAACGGACACGTTCAGGAGTCCCCAGGCCAAGACCACTTTCCGGGCCTCAGTCTCTTTCCTCATCCTGATGGTTTGGTCGATGAGAGAAGTTGCTGGACTCTGATCCGGTGTCATTATCTGTAACAACAAACACAGAGAAATGACAAAATCTGTCAGCTTTTATACAGACAGATTCTTAGTCAGCATGAGATTAAAGATAAAAAAGCAGTAATCCAAAACAAACTATAGAAATGGACTTTACCTTTGGCCAGAGTAATTTTTAGCGTATTACAAAAAAAAAAAAAAGCAGAATCTTTTTACCAGTAAAAATAGGTAATATTTCTTCAATGAACTCTGTCAGCACTGTGACTTCATCATTGAGGAACAGCATCCACCTTCTCCAGTGAGGTGCAGATAAGGACAGATTCCAAGCTAATTCTTGAAAAATAACATCCTCCAGAAGCAAAAGGCTTTCTGCCTTCTCCAGGCAAAGGAAGTCAGAGGAAGGAAATCCCTTGCATAGCTCTGAAGGTTTTTATTGAAAATTCCTACTCGTTTCAGTAGGTAAGAGTATTTTCAGACTGTAAAGCCACCTCCTGTGGGTTCAGTACACCTGAATACTCTCTGCACACCTTTATGCCCAGTAACACCTTACATGAAAGAAAGAACCCTGCTGACTTTTTCTGCTAGTCCCATCACCAAAATATGCTCCTGCTCCTTCCTGCCACTCGCTTAAAAACTTGTCACATAATTCTTCACTAGATAGGAACATAAATAATTTGTGTTTTGGGACAAATACTTCAACTGTATATTACTACCTGAAAAAAAAAATTAAATAAAAAATACAAGACCCAAATCACATTACTTGCTTCTTACTGGTGCAATGGTGAAATAGTTAGCATCAGGATTACTGGAAGAATTATACAAGAACACGTTGCCTGGTTGGTTTTTTTGGGTTTTTTGACAGGTTTTTCATCCAGTTTGAGCCCCAAGACTTCACTTCCCACACTGACAAACGTAGCAGCCCTAAGCAGAGATCCTCTCCGCCATCCTCATGCTCCCAACCTCCCTCCCAGAACCACATCCTCTTGTAGAAGCAGACGTTGCACTGTTAGGGCACTGAAATAAAAGCGAGATTCAGTCCCGTTCTGCTCACTTAGGAGCGTTGGGAGTGTGGTTTTCACCTGAAGACTGAAATATATCCTCCCCTACCCCCTGCCCTCATCTACTACGGCAGAGTGATGAAGGAAGGCCTCACCTTGCTAATCCACAAGGCACTGACCCTAGTGCCATGCACAGAGGTCCCCCACACTTCCCCTTGCCCCAAACCCTCCAGCATGCCCCTGTCACACACAGCCCCCACTCCCCTTGCCCACCCTGATCTCCCAGTCACAATCGATGAATGGATCCCACACACACCCCAGCTCCCCCTGCCACACACAGAGGGACCCTCAAGAGCGCTCCCCACCCAGACCCCACTGTCACACGCAGGTAGCTTCCACATCCCCCCAGCCACCACCCCCATGCCACCCAGGGGGTTTGTGTCTCTACAGCTCCCCCTACCCGGACCCTACCGTTACACGCAGGCAGCTTCCACATCTCATAGAATCATAGAATGGTTTGGGTTAGAAGGGACCTTTCAGGGTCACCCAGCCCAACCCCCCCTGCAGTGAGCAGGGACACCGCTAACCAGATTAGGTTGCTCAGATCCCCGTCCAACCTGGCCTGGAATGGTCCCAGGGATGGGGCCTCCACCCCCTCTCTGGGCAACCCCTGCCAGGCTTTCACCACCGTCACTGGAAA
>NW_009259186.1:127713-128471 GCF_000687185.1 Egretta garzetta
CCCACCGCCGCGACCTCCCCCCCCCCCCCAGCCCCCACCCCCATGCCACCCGGGGGGTTTGCGTCTCTACAGCTCCCCCTACCCGGACCCTACCGTTACACGCAGGCAGCTTCCACATCTCATAGAATCATAGAATGGTTTGGGTTAGAAGGGACCTTTCAGGGTCACCCAGCCCAACCCCCCCTGCAGTGAGCAGGGACACCGCTAACCAGATTAGGTTGCTCAGAGCCCCATCCAACCTGGTCTTGAATGTTTCCAGGGATGGGACCTCCACCACCTCTCTGGGAAACCCGTTCCAGTGTTTCACTACCTCATTGTAAAGAATTTCTTCCTTATATCTAGTCTAAATGCAACTTTGGGGCAAGAGGCCTTTCCCCTCTCATTCACCAGTACTGACCAGCTGCAGTGTCTGTGCGGCACTTCTGTTCTTGCCTTGACTAAAAAAAATATTTCTGAATATTGAAGGACTCAAGGCAAAGTGGTTTTAAGACAGTTTGTAGCCACATGAGTTGGAGATGTATGCGCAAGGGATAATCATTGAGGTAATGTGTCTCCAGTAGGTGATTTGGAGCCCTGATCAGTGAAGCTCTGACTCTAAGGGACCCTTTCTCTCATGCTCCAGTTCTCCAGTGACTGCGGTAGGAATCTAGGGAGATTAGCAAACTAAAACTGGTCTTTGTGAATACTTCCCATTCCATGAAGGAAAATATCATCCAAATTATCACTTCTGTTAGTGCTAAAAAAAAAAAAAAAAATTT
>NW_009259186.1:129002-135080 GCF_000687185.1 Egretta garzetta
CCGGCTAACTTGCTGTCCCTTGCGCCCTTGGTGTGGCGCAGAGCCACGCGTTGCCCTGTTTTTGCCGAGTTATCTGTGTAGTAACTCACCACAGAATCATGGAATCATTTGGTTGGAAAAAAACTTTTAAGATCATCGAGTCCAACCATACCTGTCCACTACTAAACCCTGTCCCTAAGCACCTCATCTACCCATCTTTTAAACACCTCCAGGGGTGGGGACTCGACCACCTCCCTGGGCACCCTTTCCAGTGCCTGACAACCCTTTCAGTGAAGAAATTTTTCCCAATGTCCAACCTAACCCTCCCCTGGCACAACTTGAGGCCATTTCTTCTCATCCTGTCACTTAACTGATCTATAACTTATAGCTTAATTGATTACACATAGTAATGTATATCAGACCGCACGTTGCCAAAGGCAGCAGTTAAAATTTTTAAGAGATTTTGGGGTCTGTTTGTGTGCTGTACAGGTGTAACTTCATATTTCTGTTCTGAACTGCTGTAAATGAAGAGGGTTGTGTGAATTTCGTGCTAAATCGGTGTAGCCAGATGGTTATTACCTGACGCAAAGATGGTCCCGTTGAACAGGGTGACGCACTTGTCTCACAGCTCTGGATGGTAAATTACATAACATTGCCAGTGTGGTGATATACTGACTTATTTCAGTGACATTTTCATGTGATATGTCCCTTTGAGGCAAGAAAAGCAGGGTATGTCAGCGGATGGGAAGGATCGTGAGGCAGCAAAGCAAGAGGAGCTGGATGGAGGAGCCCAACATGGCAGGGGAGGTGCATGGAGCTGAGGTGTATGGCTGCAACACCTCGTACAAGACAGGGGCAGAAGCTTTGCAAAAGAAAAAATTACCTGGGGTATTCTGATTGTCCGGGATATCCAGCCTATTTCTTACATTTTCCCCACTATGCTTCCAGTTTGGGTACATACAATAACTTCCAAGTTGTCCCAGTGTAAAGGCTGGTGGAATGTGTTATTCCTTTATAAGAAGCTGGTTATAGGAAATGTATAGTAATGAAAATACAGGTGGAGAATGGGAGGAGACAAATTTAAACAGGATCAAAGTTGGTTTGATAGATCCACGCCAATGGATGATTTCAGTTGGTTTGAAAGTCTCTTGACTTTGACTCATTTCCTAAGCAAGAGGATGAAAGCAAGAAAAGCATGACATGGAGATATTTAAGGACTGTTAAAAGTCTGATTTGCCCTTCTAGTCCCAAACAGCTGCTTGAGGATGGGGTGAATCACCCTTCATCAGTTACGGAGGAAGAAGAGTCTTGCTTTGGTGCGATTCCCAGCTTTGACACAGCTCAAGTGAGACGAGATGAATCCCACCCAGCATCCCCCAACACTACAGACCAACAGGACCTAAGGGCACTCCAGCCTTCTCCGAATCACAGCCGAAGGACTTAATGGGCAGAAAAGAGGCCACTTCGTGATGCCGTCGTCCCCATGGCTCCGCAGATGGCTGACATGTTGGGGCTTCCAGAGATGGTTGGCTGGACAATGGGTTGCCAAGGTGCTGTTCCGAAGGTGGAAATGCTCGCCCTTCGGAGAGGGGACAGCCCCACTGTCCCACGTCCAGCACCGTGGGATACCCTTTTTCTTCTCTTTGGTGGTATTGCTGGCAGAATGATCCCTTGCTCCCTGACACTAGTTGGAAACCAGATGAGAGGGAATGCGATGAGGGTGAGGAAGGCTTTGGGGGGATCAGAGGGAAAATCCTGCTCTGCTCCTGCACTGGCCGTTTTGATTATATGTCTTGTCTGCTGTGCTCGAGTCAGATATTATTTAATTCTGTGTTTTCTGCTGACACCTGCTGGCTCTTAGTAGAAGGTTATTGTGCGCCATATACAGAACTTTCCTGCCTGAACAGCTTTCACAACCTCAAAAGTTGTTATTATTTATACTTATCTCATGGGATGACATCACTGTTAGAACCGGTCTTTAATCTCCAGGTATAGGTAACTGATTGTATCTCTGCCGGTACCCTTCCCATCCCCCTCTTGTTATTACCAGTTACAACTCACCCGTGTGCTTGGTGTCCTAAAATGCAAAGCTAAAACATGATCCGGTGGAGCGTGTGGTGTGCTATAAGCACGTGTGACTCAGATGTGTGAAATCTGGGGACAACCCTGGGAAGCTGAAGGTCTTGATTTCCTAATTTAAGGAAATTTGAGTTGGAAATAAGTGGTTCCACTGCAGTCAGTGTTACTACACTGGCATACAGCTGCAGGTTTTCCGGAGAGATCAAAATGAGGGTTCTGCTCCTAAAGCGATGCCAGTCACATCTACAAATGGTGAGCCACATGTGGATATCCCTACCCATTCCTTATCCAGGGCATTCCCAAGGTGCCTTGGGGATTAGGAACGTGGAAATAATCCATTATTTACAGAAATAATAGTTCTCTCACCAGTAATCCAAAATTAATTGCGTTGCAGCCAATTAACTTTGATCATCCAGGGGATGCGCTGCGGATGGAGCCCTTTGCCGCGTCGGTGTTACAGGTCTAGCTTGAGATGATGAGAAGAGAAACATTTCAAAGGCAAAACGCATATGGGATTTCTGAGGAATATGGGCTTGTTAAGAGTCTCAGCAGAAACGGGGAAGGCATGCGGGCTCCCCTCCTGGCTGCGTTTTCCTGGGGCAGGGGCTGTGTGAGACTTTTGCGTCCCAGAGACTCTCTCACAAGGGGAGGTTGAGATTGGATGTTAGGAAAAATTCCTTCCCCTTGGGGCTGTCGAGCACTGGAAGGGGCTGCCCAGGGAAGGGGTTGAGTCCCCACCCCTGGAGGGATTTAAAAGCCGGACAGATGAGGTGCTTAGGGACAGGGTTTGGGAGTGGGATGGCAGGGGTAGGGGAACGGTTGGGCTTGGTGATCTCAAAGGTCTTTTCCAACCTAAATGATTTTATGACTCTATGATAAGGAATTAATGTTTATACGTTGTTCTAAGTAACATAATCTGTACAATGTTATTTTTCCTGAAACAGATCCTCCAGAAAGGCCAAGATAAAAGATGATGTCCTGATGAAAGGGAAGGCAATTCAAAAGGTAAATACCAGTTCTGTAAGTTATGCGTAGGGTTCAAAAAAGCTTTACAGAAAACGCCTGGGACCTTGTGAAAAAGCAGGAGGCAATGCAGAATGTTTGCAGAGAGGGCAGAGGGGATAAGTGAGGCAGCGGGAGCACAAGGACAGCTCAGCCCAGCACGGGTCAGCTCCCTTTTCCTCTCCTCCCCTTTCCCCATGGATTGTTGAATGCTTATTTTGAGAGGATGGGAGACAAACGCAGGCTGTGGGCTTGGGTTCAGACATGCTCTGTGTGCACAGCAAGGCTGCCTCTCCTTTCCTAACTGTGATAGGAGAGGCTGCTACGCTCTGCCTTGGTTGCAAGAACCCTTTTTTAGACAGGGACAACAACAGAGGGTCCAGATTTTACAGAAAATGAGTGAATCCACCTGAATTTTATGACTTTTGAGGCCTTTTTAGTTGGGGGGGAGGGGGTTTGTATCCGTTCTGGCCCTCTGTCAACAACAGCACAAGCAAAATCTCTATATGCCCGTACGGCAATTTTAAGCCACAAGACAAAGTTTGGTTTGATGAGATTCATTTAACTTTTCACTTCTTAACACGTCACCAGGGTGTTCATGATTCACTGCATGACACCACAGCCTCTTAGGACTGTGCAGAGAGTCTGTCCCACCCTACCCATGTTAGTGTGCCAGGGCCCGGAGAACACTTAATTGCCCTGACCGGGCTCATGTGGGGCCCCCACCCACACACCCTCCGCCCCTTGGCGCGGGAGCTGCATTTAATCAGATGCCATTTGCTTTGGTCCTTGTTTGAGCTGCAGTGGGTGCGTGCTGGACTTGGGCTTGTAGCTCTTGACATCCTGGCCGTGGACCTGCTGTGTGACTCTGGACTGACCTGAGGATCTGGATTGTGGCTGTCCCTGGCAGCTGCCACCAAACCTGCTCTGCTCCTCTCATTTGGGTCCTGTGGGGCTGTGCTGCTTGTGGTGAGCTCTCGACCCCCATCCTGCCTTGCTGATACCTTTGGCTTCTGGCTTGCTCTGGTGGTGCACCCCTGCTCTTGCAGCTCCCTTAATTTGCTCGGGTGTTTTGGGCCCTGAGCTGAGCTCTACAGAGGCTGACTTTCAGCCTGTGCGGGACTTTGCCCACAGAACTCATCCTGTGGCTCAAGGCTGACCTCCAAACCCTGCAGGACCTTCTGGCTACAGCGGGAGCTCGCAGTGCTGTGGGCTTCTGTAGCCCCTTCAGCAGGGATTAGGAGTGGGGAGAAAGGTTTGGGCTTAAATGCATCTCCTTAAATGCAATGGGTGGAGGCCCCAGATGAGGCTGGTCAGGGCACTCAGAGCTTGTTGGTGTACCTACCTTGGACCCTGGCATCGTGTTTGGCGGAATCTCTTGGCAGCCTTTAATTCCATGCAGGATGTAGCATGAGTAATGAAGCAAGCTATAATTTTGCCCTACATTAAATCCCTCCTTCCTGTTTGCAAGGAGAATCCACAGGAGGTAGTGTGGACAGTCAAAGGCCAATAAGCTACAGGTGGGATTTGACTTCTACCAGAATTAATGTAGTGCTAGAAGCAGGAAATTCTCATGGTGGTTCCTGTCTCTTATGATAAACACGTTATCTGATTTACACTAAGGGGAGTGGAGATCTGCTTGTTTCCCAAGGACAGGGTTAGGTTAAACCTCAAACACCTAGGTCTCGCAGAGCATATGTTCTCCATGGTGTGCCTCCAAGTTACAACAGTTGGAGGATGACTAATTCCTCTATGTTAAAAGAGGCAGAATCCCTGCCTGAGGCTCCCTTTGTTCCCCAAAACATGAGGCCTGGCCTTACAAAAGATTTGCTTGGAGTTTGCTGGGAACACATGACAGGAAGCCCCTGCCCTGGCTGCGGAGGGGTTGGGTGGGAGTGAAGATTGGAGGAGGCTCCTCAGGGAGGTGCTGACAAATGTTGAGGGTGATCCATGTGAGATCCTCTGGGGATTGTCAGAGACTTCCTTTCTTTGGTCTCCTGAGATTGACTGCAGAGTAGCTGAACTGTCTCCCTTCCGTCCCATCTTAGTTCCCAGGTATTACAGCAGGGTCAGCACCTGGCTCTTCCTCAGTAACGTTTTTAATGGGATAAACAAAAAGTGTATCCAACAGCCCTCCATCCCTACCTATCATCCTGGCACGACCACAGCTGGGTGTTCCCACGACCAAAGGCAAGAGAGATGGTTCCCAAAGCTCAGCCAGGAGACTGCCCGTCACCGTTACTTGACAAGTAACGGAGGATTCAAGGAGACAACTCAAATATCTGGGCGTCTTTATGGAAGGTGAACAAGATGGAGGCTATTCCCCGTGAAGCGAGATGTAGACAGAGTCCAGCACAAGAGCAAAGGGACTCTGCTGGATCAGGGAACAGCTCTGTGGGCATTGTAAAGCTGAGAGGACCCAGCAGTGGCTGTTCCAGCACTTCTTCAAACCTGCATCACTTCTCCCTGAGAAGGATGCTTCATTAGAAGAGGATGTTTAGCAAGCCTGTCCAAGGAGAAGGGTCTAGCTGCAGAGCTGAGCTCCTCTCTGCTCCTGTTCACCCAAAGCTTTTTTTCCACTCCTCCTCTACAACTTGTGAATCTTTCTGCAACCTTAACTTGCTTGAAGCACTGGCTGGCTGGATCTGTATGAAACCATCCCAAATGAAGATTGGGGGGATGCTAGCAATTTCAATGAAGAATATATTTAAACTATCTGGTTTATATCTAGAAGTGTGTAATTTGTATGTAAGAGCAAATTTATAGCATGGCCTTGGCCTAGTCTATCAGAGCAAACTTGTTACGTAGCAGGCAGGACCCAGAGCCTGTGTGCTATCGCCAGAGTGATTATTTCACCCGATTATTTCAGTAAAAAAAAAAAATTTAGCTTTTTGCTGGAGTGAGATCTTTCTGCCAGCTGCCTCTTTGTAACAAGGGGTGGGCCACTAGAAATCTGTCGGAGGAAAGCCCATGACCAAGAGTCGACTGGTAGAGCTCCTCACCCCCAGTGAGAGCAGG
>NW_009259186.1:135152-141527 GCF_000687185.1 Egretta garzetta
CAGGAATGACGTCCACTTTGACCCTGTTTTCCTCTATCTAGAAAAATGTATAAAAGGACACTGAGGAACTTTGTGGGCAGAGCTTTGAAAACAACTCTTCCCTTACAGGTTTGAATGTGTCAGTGGAAAATATTTTTTTGGGAGGTGAAGTTGGCCTCCTATCTGTTGGTTGCCTTGAGAGCTCTGATAAATGTGAGAACTTAGTCACATGGAATACAGATACGTTTTATCTGAAAAAGGGTTTCTTAACAAGTCCTGTATAAATTCGCCTTTGCTAGGCTGAGTTGAACTTCACTCAAACATGAAGCTGATTTTGATCTTCAGTGCCCTCTTCGGGGCTTCCTTGTGCCTGGAAACTTTCGTTGGGTGAGTTACGCTTTTGTTGAAGACCTTTCATTTAAGGCCGCGTTATCCAGTTGTTGTTTTTCATGATCTTAACGTTGCAAAATCTGCTTGGGGCACATTCTTTGCTTTTTACGACTGACTCGTCTTGCTGCTGTGGTACTCCAGGAACCTCTCTGTACTTTCATTTGGGTTTTCTAAGGGGGAGGGTCTCACTGCTGAGTTGAATTCCTAAATTCATGTTCTCCCAAGGCTTTGTTTTGGCTTTGGCTGTACCTAGGGAGCAGTCTCGAGCCTTGATCTGGAGCTGAACCTCACTGCAAAGCTCGAGTATTCAGCTTGACAGATCCACCTGGGCACAGAGTCGAACTAAAAGACTAGAACCTGGCTTCAGATCAGAAAGGTCACTAGCTTCCTTTTGGTTTTGAAGATTCTCATTTCTCTTCAAATGCTTAATTCTTTCCAGAGCCTTTCTGCAATTCAAATCCTTACATCCAACCATTCTATTCTAAAGGTTTATCTGTATCTTCCATTGCAATTATCTCCTTCTGGCGTAGTGCTCTTACTGACTGTAAGAAACTTAATAGCAGATGATAAAAACCATAATAGATGCTTCCTGAGAAGTGGTAAGTGAACACTAGATTCCAGTGAGTAAACCTGTATATGAAGATAGAAGGATTAAGAAGTAATACGCATAGTTTACTAAACCCCCAGGATATGTAAAGCCAGGAGAAGCTCTTTTGACCATTTACTCTGTGCTCTGGCATAATGTGGAGTGGATTCTCATTAATTCATTCCTTGGTGATGTCCAGTAGCTGTGGTTAATGAGCCTCACAGAAGGATCCGATCCCAAAATAAAGCTTCTGGTGGTGGAGAATCCAATAATAAGTTAATATTGTGGTAAAGTGCCTTCATTGTTGATTTCATTTGGTCCATCAGAAGAATCTTATACCTCAGCTTGCCAGACTGAGGAACCTGGTGTTAACGAGTGTTTCTTCTCAGCCACGCTGTTAAATAAACACGCACATAACTGAAGTCATATGCCAAGTCCCTTGTTTAGCCTGTCTTAAGATGCGTTTTCCAATTCTGCAGTTATTCATGTCGATTTGCTCCGAGTCGTCTCCCATTTTTCAGAACTGCTTGCAGTGGGTGCCCGCAGGGCAGCTGGCCCAGCTCAGGATATGGGACCTCATGGACTTTTGTTCTGTCTCTGACAGTGGCCAAATGCATATGCCTAGGGAAGAGAATGAACACAAACACACCAAATCCTTTACCCACCAAATGCCATTTGCAAACACAGCATTAACGCTCGGCTCGTGGTAAACCCCAGGCTATACAGCTAAGGAGCACAGGGGTGCTTTTGGCTATGGCACTGATCCTGGGCTGTACTTCCAGTTGTTAATTCGTTATGCCTTTCAGAATTCCCCCTGGTTCTCCAGAATAGGATCTGCTGTCCCCCAGGTGTTGCATTCCCTTGTTCTTCATAGGTCCTTTTGTCATTTCATAAAAACATTGAGTGGAAGGGACCTCCAGAAGTTTTTAGTCCACCCTCCTGCTCAGAGCTGTTTCCCCTTGTTATCATCACCTACCCCTACCGAGAAGAGTTTGTCATTTTTTTTTGTAACTCCCCTTCAAGCAGTTGTAGGCTGCAATTAGATCATCCTGAACAAGCCTGAGTGCATCAGCCTGTCCTTGTGGTACTGTTTGCTTGTACCTCTTTTACCAAGCAGCCTGGAACATTCTGTATTTGAATGGTATTTATGTTTTTAACGACCTAAAAAACACTTGGGGCCGTGCATTGTGGTCACTGTATGTTATACAATGCATAGTCTAAGTTAATAGCCAAGCTTACCTCTACAACCGGCAGAGTGAGGCGCTTCTAGAAGGTGATTCATTCCACCTGGAATGGTGTGAGCCACCCTCTGATGGTATCAACTTCCGACAACGCAGGGAAGTTTGCCAACAGTCTTTGACTAAACCAAAGAAAGGTGAAATGAACCCCATATTTGGTGTTCGGTTCCCTTGTTGTATAGTGCTCCCCAAACACTCGATCATTTGCAAACTCAACCAGAATTTTTTTTTTTTTCCTGCAAGTTGTTGACAGAAAATAACTAAGAGGTACAAGACCGATCCTTGTAAGCAATTAGAAACCTCATCCACTACGATGAAAACTTAAAAATTGCCATTAAACTAGTTACTGATCTAGTGCATGTATAGCATGCTGGCCCTGCAGGTTGCTGGCTGAACTCTTGGGTGACACGAAGTCAACTGCATTAAAAAAGTCGACTGGTAGCGTGTGAGTAACTACCCACCAAATTCACAACCTTAATAACAAGGTGGTTCAACCAGATGCCGTTCTGAGGCTGCTTCTGAAGACTTACTGATTTATTGCAGGCACCAGGTTCTCCGAATCAAGACAAGAAATGAGGAGGACGTTAAGGAGTTACAGCTTTTGGAATCGCAGGAACACCTTGGGGTATGTTGTTACCACAGAGGCATTTTTGAACATTTCAGACCGGGGTAGGACTTATCAGGGCAGGACTCTACATTGCATTTGGAAGGTTTGTACCATACTGTGGCAGCTGCCATTAATAAATTCATTGTCTCAATACTTGGTGTTTGATCTGGGAGTTCTAGTACCAGCTTGGTATCCAGGAGTGCCTGCATTCATGTTTTCTTCCTACTGGGTTTACAATTGTATTGGAACTGATCTGCTCTTAATCTCAGTATCAAAACGCCTGTCTTTAAAGTGGGAATATAAAATCCTAGGTTATTACTGTCCTTACTGCCATTGGTGAGAGTTTTTATTATGACTTTCTTTAAAAAATATTGATTTGAATAGTGTAGAAATGAAAATTTAGAAAAGCCTTACCAAAGGAGAAATATAAACCTAATGTTACTTAATACTGCAATATGGAACTTTTCTTGAAACTATTTCTGGTAAAGGGGAGAATAGTGAAATTATCATCATAGAAGACCAAAATTTCCTTTTGCTTATATGACTGAAGCTCTGAAGTCAGTGAAAATGCTGACTTTAGCCTCCTGCGAGCCTTTGTTATTATTTTTGTGAGTTTATCACATTAACTGATACAAGGTTGTGAGGCCAAGCTAAAGAATGGAGTGTGCTGTAAGGACGGCAGGGCACAATACTGCAGGAGTCGTTCAGTTTGGGAGAAATCGGCATTTCTAAAGCTTCAGAAGAGCTGTTTGCAGAATGCTTTCTCTGAAGCAAATCTGTTTTCCCTTCCCTTTTCAGCTTGATTTCTGGATAAATCCCTCCACCCCTGACCTCCCTGTGGATGTGCGAATCCCCGCTAACAGCGTCCAAGCAGTCAAAGCCTTCTTGGAATCCCATGGGATTGAGTACTCCATCCTGATCGAAGACCTGCAGGTAGGCAATGCCGCTGGCACATGATTAGCTTTTAAATCCTGTGGAAACAAATAGTGATTCACAATCTGGCCTCACTCATTAATTCATGGACTCTTCTATACTCTGCTTTCCATGAGGTCCTCCCCTTATTTTTGTAGTCTGTGCATTAATTTCTCAACTAGTATCTGTGGATCACTGCTGCACTGGGAAGCTGTGGAGATCACCCTGCAGATGCTGTCCGAAACCATGTTGAATAGTGACATCAATAAACTCATAGGCTCCATGGGGCTCTTCCAATAATCCCTGAAGAATTTCATGTGGTCTCTTGGCCTCAGACATTTGGGAATCGCAACACTTAAGTTACTCATCATGCAGTAAACTGTGTTAGGAGTAGTTCAGGATCATAATCTGAAAGAACTCTACACCACTGTGAGAGAAAAGTCACCCACTTGGGCACTAATCTGACATTTGTTCAGGAGCAGTGATCCCCACATGACATCTAAAATAGCATTAACTCAGCAGAAATGCTGCCTTTTTTTTTTTTCCCCCCACAAAGCTTTCAATATTATTCTTGTTCCTCTTAAGAAGTGTTTAAAACTTAACGCTGACCATTTAAACACTGGTATTCTTGCCCACTTTGCATCTATTTGCTCCATAGCTGCAGGAAGTTTAGGGCTGGAGCCAGTATGCAGCGCCACCATTTCGTTCTCGTTATTTGAGATAAACTTTTGGTCAGAAGTTTGCAAATTAAGCAGGCTTTTCTCAACATTTGAATGGCTTCTTTCAGGTTGTTCTAGATAAAGAAAAGCAAGATATGGCCGACAGTCAACAAAGGGAGCGCGGCAGCAACAGCTTCAACTATGGAACTTACCATGCTTTAGATTCCGTGAGTACCTCAGCTTTGGAGGAAGAGGATTCTTTTTTCTGGATGTGTTTTTCATCCTGTCCTCAATCAGACATCCTATATTGAGATCTAAAGTGTCTTTCTGGCTTCTTTTGGCACGTGGTTTTGTTTTTAAATGTATTAATTTTGTGGTCAGCACAATGTGCTGACCCTCTCCCTATTGGAGTGTTGGAGCAGGCAAGCATTGATCATGCTTTTTGATAAACTCTTGGGCAGAGTTCTGTCAACACCCTTCCTTCTGACCCTCAAAAGAGATTGAGAAATAAATGAATCTTGAAATAGGGAAGCCAGTAGCCATCAAGCAGAGCAGAGGGTAAGGTCTTTTTACTACCAGAAGTTTGTAAAGAGGGTTTTGACCTTTTTCCTGAAATAAGTAGATCTTGACGATCTAACAGTGCTTCCTTCTACTTTGTGATGTTAGGAAGAGCACTGACTACACTGATGCTAGGTGAGATGGGGCTTTGGAGAGGCCATAGTAATGAAGGCAAAAGGAGAGAAAAGTAGATTTCTTCAGGTCCTACAGTTGTTCTGGGCAGCGCTATAGATAAATGTAACCTAAATGTCATCGTGACTTTTCATTGCAGATTTATGCAGAACTGGATCATCTTGCATCTGAGTACAGCAACATTGTCAGTAAGCTCCAGATTGGGGAATCCTATGAAAAGCGGCCTTTGTACGTGCTCAAGGTACGCCATATATCGCAGAATGTGTGCACACGTTTGTGTGTACATATACTAATATATATGTGCATTAGAGATACTGCACAATCCAAAGCATCCCAGTCTTTATGGGATGTTCTTGACTAAAAGGTGTCAGTGTGAGTTTTAAAACTTTCTGGTCTGTTTGACAGTTCAGCACTGGAGGAAGGAACCGTCCTGCAATCTGGATTGATGCCGGCATCCATTCCCGAGAGTGGGTTACCCAAGCGAGTGCCATATGGATAGCTAAAAAGGTCACTTCAGCAGCGATTGATTTTTCTTTTATCTTGGGAATGCCTCTGACTATTTAAAAATATATCACACCTGGATGTGTTTAGCCAGCTCTGCTAACTCTCCTTCACCCCTCTTGAAACACAGCTGACTCCAGAGAGAATACAGCAGCTGCCTAGACAAAGAATTGAAAAATGCCGTGTGTTGTTAGAACAGCTGGGTTTAGGTAGACAAAATATAGTAGTTCAGGTGAAATTGTTGAGGACTGCAGGACTGATAGTTATACAAATAACCGAGGACTTTGAGATTAATTTGCTGCTTCTGTCTGCCGACACAGAGAAACACTGTGTGGGTGGTTGCCTTCCACAAAAGAGCAAAAAATTCCAGCTCTGTAGAAATGAGCATTTAAATTCTGCTGAAAATGGCGAGGCCACCGGACATGTGCAGCACAGTTGTATATTCCCAACCTGGCTAATCCATGTCAATCACAGTGCCAGCCACGGTCTGTTCTCTGGGACAGGCAGGAGAATATTTTGTTGCCCTCTTGATTAACATCCTGTCTTCAGAAGAAAATAGTAAAATGGATTCATTGTTCTCTCCAAGCTCCAAGACTAACGAGGAACAGTTATGGCCAGCAGATAATTAACGTTTCTTGTTTGCCTGCCCTGAAAGCCAGACTTGCCTCTGTACCTAGCTGTTAGGCCGTGAGCATGCGGGAAAGAAATGTGCTGATAATCACAGTGTACCATATTGTCTCTGCTTAGATTGCCTCCGACTATGGGAAGGATCCGTCCATCACTTCTCTGCTGAACAAAATGGACATTTTCCTG
>NW_009259186.1:141605-143149 GCF_000687185.1 Egretta garzetta
TCTTCCAAGCGAAAAATAGATGTGAGGAAGGTAGGCTCTGAATGCTGTAGGAAGGAGTTACAACAAAGTTGGGCAGCCAAAGATACTAATTACTTGTCTAACCCATCTTAACCCACTGTAAATACACCAGCCCTTCCATTCTTGACCATTGGCCCATCTTGGCAGTCAGCCCATCAGAAACAATCTCAGGCTTGCGCCTGGGTGCTCTTCCTGATGAATGGCAACTATTTCTGGGTAGCAGGATTACTGCAATGACCGAGATTTGCTCCTTTTCAAAGCCACAGTGTGTGTTTCTTTTAGAATCGCATGTGGCGGAAGACCCGCTCCAAGAATCGAGGCAGTCCATGTGTTGGAGTTGATCCAAACAGGAACTGGGATGCAGGTTTTGGAGGTAGGAATAACGTTTCTGGGTTCTGGCTGTCACAAAGAAGAAAGTTCCCTTTCACGTTCCTGGATCCTGTTACACAGGACCAGCGATCGCCTTAATAGAAGGGATTCAGAAAGAAAATGGGCAACAAGGATGGGAGCTTTCTTGTGTAAAGATAATTTTGCATTGATTAATTGCCAGTGAGCACAAGATGAAGGAAGTAACCTGTATCTTCTAGAAATATGTCCCTTGAGTATTGATGCCCTGTGGCTGCTGTTTGAGCATTTATCAGCACTTAAGGCTTTGCCTTTGGCCAAAGACCTGTTCTTAGGAAAGCCCAGCTTTGTGTTGGTCTGCTGTGATCTTTCACGAATTCTGGTTCTTACAGGTTTGCCTTTGTTCCTCCTTTGCACCAACAGGTCCTGGAGCCAGTAGTAATCCCTGCTCTGACTCTTACCGTGGGCCCAGTGCCAACTCAGAGGTGGAAGTTAAATCTGTTGTCAACTTTATTAAGAATCATGGAAACATCCAGGCCTTCCTCACGCTCCACAGTTACTCGCAGCTCCTGATGTATCCCTATGGCTATAAATGCACCGAACCGGCAGACTACGCTGAGCTGGTGAGACATCAGGCTTTAGCTTCCGCTGTTCTGCCCAGCTGGCTTTCTATACTCAAGTATTACAGTGAGATATCAGGACTAAAACAAGAGGCTGAACTCTGCCACCATAGCAGTAACCATCTGTGAGAGCCAACAAAAATCTGGTGCGATGCAGCGCCTTTAAAAGAGAAATCTCGATCATATGCAAGCATGTGCCATCCCCACCCGTTCTCAGGCCTCTTCACTCATCCACATTTCCTTCTTTCTACTTTAATGCCAGCATCACAGCTGTGAGAACATCTTTGAGGTGATGGGGATCTCACAATCATAACTCAAATGGAAAAGACCTCTGGAGGTCTCTAGTCTAACCCTCTGCCGAAAGCAGGCAGACTTTGGAGTCAGATCCAATTTCAAGGTTGAATTGGGTTGCTTAGGCCCTTGCCTGGCTGAGTTTTGATGAATTGTTTTGATTTGGTTTGATATTTCTAAAGACAAATTCCACAGCTTCTTCAAGCCCTACTCAAAGTTTCCCCACTGTCATGGGGGATTTTCTTTTTCCCAAATCGTTTGTTGCCACTC
>NW_009259186.1:143161-144384 GCF_000687185.1 Egretta garzetta
CTCCAAGAAGAGCCTGGCTCTCTTGTCTCTGCAACCACCAATTATGCAGTGGAAGTGAGCCCTAAGCTGACCACCAGCTACTGGAAAATCTGTCTGCCTTGGGATTTTTTTCTGGCATCTCTTGAACCTTCTCTTGACCAGACGGTTGGTGACGTGAAACACTGGATGATCAGATATAGAACCTGCTATAATTTAATTCATGTGCAATGTCACCTCCCAAAAATCCTGTGGAAACTGTGAGTGCTGTCACTAGAATGAATGAGTAAGAAATGGATTCATTTGGCACTAGTTTATTGGGGGCAGGGTGTAAAAGATTGGAGATTTTGTGAAAGAATGTGGAGATTTACCTGAATGTGGATCAGGTTGATGAAATCATAACATTTAGTCTCATTAAGCAGGGCTACTTTCTGACTTATCCTTCGTCTTCTCCTCTCCAGGATGCCTTGGGAAGAGCTGCTGCCAATTCCATCCAGTCCCTGTATGGCACCACCTTTACAGTGGGGAGCATCTGCACTACTATCTGTGAGCATTTTGCTAGTCTGAGCTTTTATGGGCTGTCCCAGGGCAGTGGTCTCTGTCCTCCCCACAAGGTGTCTCTCTCTTGGAAGCAGTGGTGCTTCTGTAGAGTGACACCACCACTTGTTGGAGTGGAGTGTTCACATAAAACCCCCTAATACTTGTCCCTCACAAATATAAAAAGTAGAACAGATGACACCAAATCAGGTGAGAATATGGATCTGATGGAGGGGAGGAGGGCTCTGCAGAGGGACCTGGCCAGGCTGGATCCATGGGCCCAGCCCAGTTGGGTGAGGGGCAACAAGGCCAAGGGCCGGGTCCTGCCCTGGGGTCACCACAACCCCAGGCAGCGCTCCAGGCGTGGGGCAGAGGGGCTGGAAAGCTGCCCGGCGGAAAAGGCCCTGGGGGGGTTGGTCGAGAGGGGGCTGAGTATGAGCCAGCAGGGTGCCCAGGTGGCCAAGGGGGCCAGCGGCATCCTGGCTTGTCTCAGGAGTGGTGTGGCCAGCAGGAGCAGGGCAGGGACCGTGCCCCTGTGCTGGGCACTGGGGGGGCCGCCCCTCGAGTGCTGGGGTCAGGGTTGGGCCCCTCCCTCCCCGAAGGACCTGGGGGGGCTGGAGCGTGTCCAGAGAAGGGCAGTGGAGCTGGGGAGGGGTCTGGAGCCCCAGGCTGCTGGGGAGCGGCTGGGGGAGCTGGGGGGGTTCAGCCTG
>NW_009259186.1:144537-152291 GCF_000687185.1 Egretta garzetta
TGGGCTGGGGGAGCTTAAAGGGCTTTTCCAACCCAAACCATTCTGTGATTCTATGGCAGCAGAACTCAAATCAATCCTCTGTTCACGACTCTTCTCCCTTTCTCTTTCAGACCAAGCCAGTGGAGGCAGCATCGACTGGAGCTACGATTACGGCATCAAATACTCTTTCGCCTTTGAGCTGCGAGACACGGGTCGCTATGGTTTCCTCCTGCCAGCCAACCAAATTATCCCAACCGCAGAGGAGACCTGGCTGGGTCTGAAAAAAATCATGGAGCACGTGCGAGACAATCCATACTAAAAGCTGGGGTGGGAATCAGCTGTCTGTAGCGGCGAGCTCATAAATCCTCTTCCCTTGGTGTGCTCGAGACAGCTGTGACGATACGGCACCTGGCTGAATGAAAGCCCGGTGTGCGTTCTTCCTACAGCAATACATGTCTGCATACACAAGATGTTTCATGCTTGTCTTGTTCACTGCATCTCTGCGTGCGTGGTAGAACCCTTAGAAGGTGTCACAGATTTTAGGACTCGGTTGCAGTCCGCCTCGATGAGACACGGTAGGAACAGTGACAAACAGGAGGATGGAAGATGTGACCGTTGGCTGGCCGTTTAGATGTCTGAGTGAGATGAAGAGAGCAGACCAGAAGTCAGCTGAGGGACTTGTGTCAGCGCAGAGCCTGAGGGAGATTAAGCACAGAGAGGTGTTCTGGGAAAGGAGGAGATGCTCATCCCCTAGCTCGTGACTGCAGCAAACTGCCCGGCCTTGTGCCCTCTGCACCTCCGTCTCTATTAGTAAATGCAAAATGCATTTGCTCCGAGCAACGCTGGCCCTTAGCAGGGTGTCAGACACCTGCAAAGCTCCCTGCCCGCTCAGCCACCCCCTCCTCACAACCAGCCCCGTCACCAGTGCGGAAGGAAACTGGCTCCCAGGGTGGTGGGTGCAGGTTTTCTAAAGCCTTCCTGAAATTTGTGGATTGAAGGTGGTGTGGAACTCTTCAGAGCTGCTGAAGTGCTTGAATGATAAACCAGATCATCTGGGCCGTTAATTGCTCCAGTACTGCAGTGTAGCCACAGCTGGGGGGGATTACACGAGCCTGCCTTGTGCTCCGCTCTGGTAGCATCTAGCGAGTTCAGAGAGGACTGAGAAGAATTTCTTTTTTTGTGCATAACCGCTCCGTGCTGCTGCTCTCGTAAACCTGGGGGCTCTGACAGAGCTCACTTCCAGAGGAGAGCAACCAAGCTGGTGAGGGGTCTGGAGCACAAGTCATACGAGGAGCGGCTGAGGGAACTGGGGTTGTTTAGTCTGGAGAAGAGGAGGCTGAGGGGAGACCTGATCGCCCTCTACAACTGCCTGAGAGGAGGGGGTAGGGAGGGGGGGTCAGCCTCTGCTCCCCTGGAACAGATGATAGGATGAGGGGGAATGGTTTGAAGCTGTGCCAGGGCAGGTTTAGGCTGGACATTAGGAAAAACTTCTTCACAATGCTCTGGAATGGGCTGCCCAGGGAGGTGGTCGAGTCCCCATCCCTGGAGGGATTTAAAAGAAGGATGGATGAGGTGCTGAGGGACAGGGTTTAGTGGTGGGATGGCAGGGTTAGGTTAAAGGTTGGACTCGATGATCTCAAAGGGCTTTTCCAACCAAAGTGATTCTGTGATTCTGGGGGGGTCTCTTTGGTGCCAGGCATTCAAAAACTGGATGCAGTTGTCATCAAGACACGCACTTACAAGAAGAGGGCCCAGGTGGCCTCAAGAACTGGATGGTTGGATGGAGCTTCAAAGCCAGGGTGAGACCACAGGTTGACAACCCCAGCCGAGGCTCCTCGGGCTCTGCAGCTCCTGCCCACCACTTCCCACGGAGGTCCCCACTCTGGTGGCAGGAGGTCAGCTGCATCTGGGAGCCAACCGTGTGCCCTGGGCCCTCCCCATCAGCAGGGTTTTCTCAGTGATATTTTTATCACCGGCTGATGGAAGGGATTTTGGAAGGGTGGGTCAGTTTGGGAAGCAGATGCCACCAGCTGGGGCCATGAGTGGAGGGGATGAGGACATGTGCAGGGAGGACCGGCTGCCCCGTGCTCGGGTTTGCTTTCCAAAAGGGCTACATTTAACCCAAACCCAAGCCCAGGTGGTGCTTCCCGCTGCCTCAGCTGCACCTTCACCTTTCTTTTCCCTGCCTCGTGGCCTTTGAGTCTGACCTCACATTCTGCCCGCTGGGTCAGGCGTGTTTGCTCTCCTGCCAAGCTCGGGGAGAAGTGAGTAACTCAGCAGCTGCTGGGGGGATCACAGGACAACGAGATAAACCCGTTAGACTTGGTAATGACTGCAACAGCAGCAGGGATTGCTAATCTTGGATCCTCCCATGGCTCCCGTGCAGGGCCCTGAGCTGTTCGCGCTTAATCCCCAAGAAATGAGCAGGCTGAACAACAGGGAGGGAGATGGGCTGTTGAGGGACAGGGGACTGGGCGTACTGGACAAGAGCAGGTGTCCTGTCACCTCCATCCTCCCTCTCATGGTGCCCATGGGGCAAATGTGGGAGGGAGAAAAGGGGCAGGACAAATATTACAGCATCCCAGACTGGCCGGGGCTGGCAGGGCCCTCCGGAGCTCACCCAGTGCCACCCCCCTGCTCAAGCAGGGTCACCCAGAGCACGGGGCACAGGACAGCGTCCAGGCGGGGGTTGAATATCTCCAGAGAAGGAGACATTAGGCCAGGAGATCCCCCGAGCACCCATTAGCAGTCAGTGGTCTGGCAGCATCCTGAGGCTTGTTAAAGGAAATTAAATTCCTTTAATCAGTCTTGCAGCCTGGGATGCTGAGGGAGATGGACTGGTTTGGCCTGGAGATGAGACAGCCTTGGGGTGGGGGGACCTAACAGTCCCGTCACTATGAAAAGGTTATGGAGAAAACCGAGCCAAGCTCTTCACTACAAAGTGTGATGGGAGAGACAACGGCGTCAGCTGAAGCAGGAGACAGCCAGGCTGGGCACAGGAAAATGCTTTTCCAGCAGGAGGATGGTCCAGCAGCGGGACACATCGCCCAGAGGGGCTGTGCAGCCTCCATCCTTGGAGGACGCCAAGACCCAATGTGGAGGGAACCTTGTCTGCTTCCAGAGCTGACCTTGCTTTGTCCAGAAGGTCAGATACAGCCCTCCTGTGGTCCCTTCCCACCTCAATTACCCCATGATCCTGCCTCAGTGAGGACCTCTACCCCAGCACCACCAGCCAGGACCAGCACACCAACATCACCAGTTCCGCATTATGAAGCCGTAACGGACCCCCGTGACTGTGGCACCTTCCCGCAGCTCTCGGGGCAACCAGAAAGACAACCTGGTTTTAATAGGAAAAAATCCACGGTTAGAAGATATCTGCTAAAAAAACTGACGGAGACAACGTCTGCCAGCCTGGGAACCCGGCCCGGGAACCCGGAGCATCCTTGACAAGCGCGGGCTGGAGCTCGGGGCCATCGTAGATAAGCGCACAACAAAGACGCTGCTATAACCTGCGGAACAAAGACGCTGCTATAACCTGCGGAACAAAGACCCCACTATGACGAACTGACCTTCTAAGACAGCCAGAAGTCAGCAACGGCTGCTCTGGGAGCTGCTGCCCTGCGCCCACTTGTGTATCTACGCTGAAGACGTAAAAATAACTCACTTGCTACCCAAACCCGAGGCCCTCTCTCTCTCTCCAAGCCTTTGAATATTACAGCATCCCAGACTGGCCGGGGCTGGCAGGGCCCTCCGGAGCTCACCCAGTGCCACCCCCCTGCTCAAGCAGGGTCACCCAGAGCACGGGGCACAGGACAGCGTCCAGGCGGGGGTTGAATATCTCCAGAGAAGGAGACATTAGGCCAGGAGATCCCCCGAGCACCCATTAGCAGTCAGTGGTCTGGCAGCATCCTGAGGCTTGTTAAAGGAAATTAAATTCCTTTAATCAGTCTTGCAGCCTGGGATGCTGAGGGAGATGGACTGGTTTGGCCTGGAGATGAGACAGCCTTGGGGTGGGGGGACCTAACAGTCCCGTCACTATGAAAAGGTTATGGAGAAAACCGAGCCAAGCTCTTCACTACAAAGTGTGATGGGAGAGACAACGGCGTCAGCTGAAGCAGGAGACAGCCAGGCTGGGCACAGGAAAATGCTTTTCCAGCAGGAGGATGGTCCAGCAGCGGGACACATCGCCCAGAGGGGCTGTGCAGCCTCCATCCTTGGAGGACGCCAAGACCCAATGTGGAGGGAACCTTGTCTGCTTCCAGAGCTGACCTTGCTTTGTCCAGAAGGTCAGATACAGCCCTCCTGTGGTCCCTTCCCACCTCAATTACCCCATGATCCTGCCTCAGTGAGGACCTCTACCCCAGCACCACCAGCCAGGACCAGCACACCAACATCACCAGTTCCGCATTATGAAGCCGTAACGGACCCCCGTGACTGTGGCACCTTCCCGCAGCTCTCGGGGCAACCAGAAAGACAACCTGGTTTTAATAGGAAAAAATCCACGGTTAGAAGATATCTGCTAAAAAAACTGACGGAGACAACGTCTGCCAGCCTGGGAACCCGGCCCGGGAACCCGGAGCATCCTTGACAAGCGCGGGCTGGAGCTCGGGGCCATCGTAGATAAGCGCACAACAAAGACGCTGCTATAACCTGCGGAACAAAGACGCTGCTATAACCTGCGGAACAAAGACCCCACTATGACGAACTGACCTTCTAAGACAGCCAGAAGTCAGCAACGGCTGCTCTGGGAGCTGCTGCCCTGCGCCCACTTGTGTATCTACGCTGAAGACGTAAAAATAACTCACTTGCTACCCAAACCCGAGCCCCTCTCTCTCTCTCCAAGCATTACCCCCCAGGTGAACGTTCCTGTGGAAGCCCTTGGACCCTCGCTGGGGACGCCTGGCTCCGGCCTCTGTGATGATCATCGTCTTGGAAGCCAGACTTCATCCATCATCAACTGGTCCCACGCCTGGGAGCAGTTTGATGAACAGCACCGGTAATAATTTGAATGATATATTTTGAATTTTATAGCCATAAGTGTGCACATAAGTAATTAATCATAAATACACAGCTGTGTGCTTGCTTTTCTGCTAGTGACCTTGTAGCAACTTGTAATATACACTTGCTTTACTAATCGGAATTAACTTCCCAAGAGTAATCTGTAATAAAGAAATTCATGGATACAAAGCGCTGTGTCCTTGCGCACTACGGCGTCCTATGACCCCACCATTGCCACCGTCCCACGCCCGCGGGCTGGGTCACCCCCGTAGGTGGTGACTGTGACCATGACACCTACTCACACCAAGCGGGCTGCATGGGCACGCGTCCTCCCCGGCTGCCCGTGGCAGGACCCGAGCGCCAAGGAAGACGTTCTCAGATCCTCCCTAATTTGGCTGCTCTTTTATTGACTTTGCCAAATAAAGCAAACGTTTGGGCTCCTGGGAACCGCTCCTGGCTTATCGGTTTGTCGCTGCCGGCTCCGCAGGGACAGCAGCTGTGGCCTTGGTGAGAAGGTCCACGAGTGCCCCCGGAGCACTGTGTAGGGGGGCTATATATGACCTGAGGCTCATCTGCATCCACTCACCATGAAGATCCTCCCGGTCTTCGCTGCCCTCGTGGCAGCCACCTGCAGCGAGCAGCTTTTCGTGGGGTGAGTCCTGCCAAAAGCAGGGGGTAGTGGGGCACCCTGGGTGGAGACGGGGACCGGGGTGATGCCCAACCCTATCCACCCTCCTTTGGGGTCAATGAGAAGGACGACGTCCCCAAAGGAGGGAAATCCATCAGCTTTTGCTGCATGGACACCAGGAAAGATGTGGATTCACCCTGGTTTTGGAGAGAGGTTTTGAGCACCCTCCTGGCCACCACTGGTAGAAATTAGGGGACGCTAAATCTTGAAAGCGTCACCCCGGGCTGTTCCAGGGGAAGGACTTGAACTGAGATGGGGAAACCTTGCTGCTGGGGAAGCAGAGCGTTTCCTTCTCTGCTGGGGGCTGTACCTGTCCCCGGGGGAGCCCAGCCAGGCTGGAGCAGAGGCTATGTTTGGGAGCTCTCGTGATCGAAGGAAGGATGGAGACCACCATAAGCTCTCCAGCACTTGCTCTTTTTCCCATTGCGGCTGTTTCAAACCTGCATTTTTCACTCTCGACACCAAACCTCCAACAACCGATGCGCTTTCCAACCCTCTGAGCTGGTGTAGACCTCTCACAGCCTCCACCCAGCCCATGATGGGGCCATGCCAGCGCTGGAGGCTCAGCTCCTTGCCCTTCTCCTGTGATCCCTCCCGCATGTGCTGATGGCTCTACCTCCCCGCAGGGACCAGGTCCTCCGTGTCATGGCCAGCGATGAGGAGCAGATCACCCTGCTCAGGGTGCTGGGCGAGCAGGCGGAGCTGCAGGTGAGCTGCCATGGAGCCCTGAGCACGCCCCGGTGTAAAACAGAGACCCCGGTGACATCCAGGCCTCCCTCCTTCTTTTGACCTCACATCCAATTTTCCTTCCCATTTTGGATACGTATAATTTATAGCCCTATAAATGTAATATTTAGCTTAGGGCACCTTGAGCCTTCCTGTTTCAGACAAAGCGGGAACACCCCGGCCAGTTTAGCTTAGAGGGCTCAAGGTTTAGCACCTTGAGCCCTCCTGTTTCAGACAAAGCGGGAACACCCCGGCCACTGCAGCATCGTTGTTCCCAGGCTGAGTATTCAGGTCTCAAATGTCACTGCACTTTTTTTGGCTTGAATTACGACACAACTCTGTTCCCACTGCGTTTGCTCTGGTTGCTTTGAGGGGTAAATCCCGGTGAAGAATTTAAGCGGTAGGAGAGAGAGATGGGTGGTGGGAAACAGCATCTGCACAGCAAAGCTGATTTAAGGAGATACCTCTACCGAATTAAAGAGCAAAACCAGCACGCAGTGACCCCGGCCTCCCTGTGTCTGCCCAAATCACAAATACTCATCATGCAAAGGGACGTTTGCAGCCAAAAAGCTGCTTGGGCTGAAACATATTTCTGTAGAAGCTCCACTGAGTGAGGTAAAGGGACCCTGACCCATCCTGGTACCCGTGTGTGTCCCAAAACTTGTCCAAAAACCTTTTTAGATCCTTCATGGGAAACTCTTATGAGACCGCTTTTGGTGCTGGGGAGCTCAGCGGCTGAGCACCAGCATGGGATGAAGCTGAACTTGCTCCTCTCCTCCACACCAGGTTGACTTTTGGCGTCACCCCACCAGCCCCAGCCACCCAGCCGACCTGCGGGTGCCCTTCCCCAACCTCCAAGCAGTCAAAATCTTCCTGGAGTCCAATAGCATTTCCTACAGCATCATGATTGAGGATGTGCAGGTAAGGACTGCGGTGGGAAGTGGGATGAGCTCAGTCCCAACAAAAGGTCCAAGAAGTTGGAAACCATCAGTAGATGGAAGAAAAAACCCAACCACCCAACATGTTTTTTTTTCCCCCCTCCTAAACAGAAATTATTGGATGAGGAAAAGAAAACCATGACAAAGTCCAGGAGGATAGAGAGAAGCACCAGCACGTTCAATTTTGCCTCCTACCACACACTAGACGAGGTACTTTGCTCTGCAGTGCATTTGTTTCATCTTGCTGGGGTCATGCTCGGCCCATGCCATAGTTACATCCATGTGGTGACATTTGTAGTGGCGGCGAGACCCCCTGGGACGTGGCTCTCTTCTTTGGGCAGAGGTTTTAGCCGAGCCAGGAGACCGGGCATAGAATTATAGAATCACAGAATGGTTTGGGTTGGCAAAGCCCTTGAAGCTCCCCC
>NW_009259186.1:152611-165293 GCF_000687185.1 Egretta garzetta
GCCCAGGGGCACGGTCCCTGCCCGCCTCCTGCTGGCCACACCACTCCTGAGACAAGCCAGGATGCCGCTGGCCCTCTTGGCCACCTGGGCACCCTTGCTGGCTCCTATCCAGCCCCCTCTCAACCAGCACCCCCAGGGCCTTTTCCGTTGGGCATCGCTCCATGCGCAGCATGGCCTCTCCTGGCACCTCCCCACCTCACTGGAAAACATCTTCAACTTCATTTTGGGGGTCAAACCCTGTGCTTGGAGCCCGATGGGTGGCTGAAGGAGGCTGTGATGGTTTTGGGAGATCTCAGAGCTTTTCCCCCCCACTGTTCATGCTGCTTTTGCAAAAGCCTTAGCAATGCATGCCTCCCTGCTTGCACAGTGGTCCAAGCACGTGGTCTTCTCCAGGGAAGCACCAGTTCTTCTCCAAGGAAGCTCTGCATGTTGCATCTGGTGCTGGATACCCTAAAAACTGAAAGGAAAGCCAAGGTGAGCCCTGTGACCCAGCAATTCCCCCTTTCAGATCTATGACTGGATGGACACACTGGTGGATGATCATCCCAGCTTCGTTAGCAAGATCCAGATCGGGCAGAGCTACGAGAACAGACCCTTGTACGTGCTGAAGGTGGGTACCGAGGCCACTCTCGCCTTGTCCAGCCCTGGGAGGGCATGGGGCTGAAATCCCCCCTCTTCGCCCAGTTCAGCACCGGGGGATCAAATCGGTCAGCGATCTGGCTGGACACCGGCATCCACGCGCGGGAGTGGATCACCCAAGCCACCGGCATCTGGACAGCCAACAAGGTAACCACGTGCCATGGGACCCCAATTCTTCTTTTTTTAACATCTCCCTGCGGTGCTGCTTGGTTGCACCCCTCGTATCTGAGGGGCACCGAGGCAGGTCCTGCTCCCCTCCCCACGCAGATCGCCAAGGGGTACGGCCAGGACCCCTCCATCACCACCATCCTGGACAGCATGGACATCTTCTTCGAGATCGTCACCAACCCTGATGGCTTTGCCTTCACCCACAGTTCTGTGAGTGTGGGGACTCTGTGGGGGTAAATTGTCCCAGCGCTTGGCTCCAGCAACCGTGGCTGGCCGTGGTTTTAGGGTGGGGAGGGATGTCTCCTCCCATGTGGGAGGGTGTGTGGGTGGAGGTGGTTTCTTCCCACCCCTGGAGATGCTTGGGTGAGAGGGTGTCGTCTGTCCCCTGGGTGGGTTGCGATTCACATCCCTGTGACAGCCTTGCCCCCCATCTGCTCCTAGAACCGCATGTGGCGCAAGACGAGGTCCATCAATGCTGGCTCCCACTGTGTCGGCGTGGACCCCAACCGAAACTGGGACGCAGGCTTTGGAGGTGAGAGCCAGGCCACCAGGTCCCTACGCCGGGCATTACTCGTGCCTCAAAGCATCAAAGCCTCCTGCTAGAGGGGAGAAACCTGGGGGCTAAAACCCTTCCCAGGGGCAGCCTCTCTGCATGGTGCCTCTTCCACCATGCCCCAGGCTCTGGCTCCAGCAGCAACCCCTGCTCTGAGATCTACTGCGGCCCCTATGCCCACTCCGAGAGTGAAGTGAAAGCCATCGTGGACTTCATCCACGGCCATGGGAACGTGAAATCGGTCATCTCCATCCACAGCTACTCCCAGATGCTGCTTTTCCCCTATGGCTACAAGAGAACACCTGCGGCCGACCACCAGGAACTGGTGAGATGGCCCCAACATGTAGACATGGGGCTGCAAGCACCAGCCTTGCTGAAAGAGTCAGGTTGGATCATCCCAGGACCCTCCCTGCTCCTCCTGTTAGATGCAACCTGCACATTGAAGCCCATCACTTGGTTCTTGGAGGGAGGGAGATTGCAAGGTGTACCTCCTGTCCATCCAAAATCAAGGGTGTTTTGGGGAAAAACAAGAGCAGAGGGGGTGGGAAATGATGCTGGGCACTAGACCCCACTGCCAAGGTCTTAGTCTACCAGGTGTCACCACTTTTGGGCTCTCCCTTGCAGAATGAACTGGCTAAAAAGGCAGTGAGCGACTTGGCTGCTGTGTATGGGACGAAATACACCTACGGCAGCATCATGGGCACCATCTGTAAGTGTCCCTTCCTCGTCCCACCGTGTCGTGTCCACCACGAATGCTCAGCGTTGGGATGGCATCTCCCCTCCTCTCCCTGCAGACATGGCAGCTGGCACCACCATCGACTGGGCCTACGACAATGGGGTGAAATATTCCTTCACCTTTGAGCTGAGGGACACGGGGCGCTACGGCTTCCTCCTGCCCAGCACCCAGATCATCCCCACCGCTACCGAAACCTGGCCAGCGCTGCTGGACATCATGGTCCACACCCTGGAGCATCCGTACTGAACCCAGCACCTCCCGTGGTGTCCCCTCATCTCAATAAATCATCCTGGAGACTCTTTAAGCCTGGCACCTTTATTTTTTCATACTAGACAAAAAAAAAGGTGAAAAAGGATCCCCAGCCCTGCAGGCGTTTATTAGTGTTTATTTATTATTAGCCCCTCGTGGCTTTGGCCCTACAAGTCCCCGTCCTTTGGGCCAACAGCTCTGAAGGACCCGGGAGGGAATGGGTGGGTTTTGGGCAACCAAACCCAAATTTGTGGGGTTTTGGGCGGTCTTGTTCCATTGTCCCTTCCCCAGGGGCTGGGAGGAGGGACACCGGGTACCCTCAAGGCCATCGCTGGGTGCAAAGTGCTTTCAGGCATTTGCTGGTTTGTTTTTGCCACCTGGGATGACCGTCACCAGCTCTGACCTCTGTCCTGCACGGAACTTTAAATCAATTCCCCCCCCCAACACGGCCACAGTTTAGGTCCCCATCTCACCGAGCCCCCCCGCCCCATGTGAAAATCTTCATCTCGCACCTTCTCGACCGAATTGTCCCCTTTTCTTCCCTGCAGCTCCAAGCTGCAGCCGGCACCGTGGGCGGTGGGATTTTGGCACCTCCCCACCTCTCGCCCAGGGTGACTCATCGACGGCCCTGGCTGGTTCCCAGGACAGGTTTGGCCAGGACCGTGAGCACCGCAGAAGGGGGACGGCGGGGCTGCTGTGCCCAACCTTGGCCGGTGCCAGCCGGAGCCTTCCCACGGCCCTGGGAAAAGGGACAGCTGGGGGGGCCGGGCTGGTGGCCACCATCCTGATGGGATTTAAGAGGCCCCAGGGTGCTGTTGGGGCACAGGAGGGGCTCTTTTGGCTGACGATGAGGGCCGTCGCGCTGCTGGCTGCCCTGGTGGCAGTGGCCGCTGGCACCGAGACTTTTGTTGGGTAGGGAGTCTGGGCGGCAGAGGGGGCGGCTGGGATGGGGATGGTGGCACCGGTTTGGAGCAGAAGGAGCTGGTTCAGCCCCGTGGGGCCCAGCCCCCCTGGGAAGAGGCTCGGTGCAAATCCTCAGGGTGGGGGGATGGATGGGGTGGGGGTTAGGCTGGACTCACGGAGGCCAGAGCTTGGTCCTGCGCCACCCCCCAGCACACCCTGACCCCACAGGCACCAGGTGCTGCGCATCGTCCCCACCAACGATGAGGAGCTCCAGAAGGTGCAGGAGCTGCAGGACCTCGAGGAGCTGCAGGTACTGGGTGCAGCGGTGGGGGTGGCTTCTGGAGACATCCCCCCCCAGCCCGTGTCCCTTGCTTTGTACCCCACAAACCACTCTGTGGAGCGGGGCTGGGGGCAGCCAGAGGCTGGATCTGACCCCCACCCATCTTGCTTTCTCCCCTTCCAGCTGGATTTCTGGCTGTCTCCCCGCGGCCCCGGCTATGCGGTCGATGTCCGTGTGCCCTTCCCCAGCCTGCAGCCCCTCAAAGCCCACCTGGAGGCCAATGGCATCTCCTACTCCATCATGATCGAGGACGTGCAGGTCAGCGGTGGTGGAGGGGAGGTGCCGCTCTCCACCAACACCTTTGAGTACTCCACCTACCACAGCCTGGATGAGGTGAGAAAGTGCAAGATTTGGGGTATTTTTGGGGGAAAAAAATCTCATCCTGGAATTGCTCTTGCAAAGCCCTTTGCTCCACATGCAGCAAGGGCAGGGGGTGAGCCAGGCGTGACCCCCCCCCTCCCTCTCCCCCAGATCTACTCCTTCATGGACCTGCTGGTGGCTGAAAACCCCAACCTGGTCAGCAAGCTCGAGATCGGCCGGTCGACAGAGAACCGCCCCCTCTATGTGCTCAAGGTGAGGATTTGGGGTTCGTGGGGTGACCGGAGGGGGAAGTGGGGCCAGGGGAAAAGCCAACCTCCCCCTCTTCCTGCTCTTCCAGTTCAGCAAAGGGGGAACAAACCGCCCAGCCGTCTGGATTGACACCGGCATCCACTCCCGTGAATGGGTGACGCAGGCCAGTGGTGTCTGGTTCGCCAAGAAGGTATGGGCACCTCCCAGACACGTCTTACATCCCCAAAGGGCCACAAGGTCCTGCGGCCACCGTGGATGCTGGGTGGCTGACCCCATGGAGGGGACAGTGATCCAGCAGCGCCAGGGAGCCCCAAACCACCATCCTCTCTAGATTGTCCTGGATCATGAGAATGACCAAGGTCTGGCCTCCATCCTGGACAGGATGGACATCTTCCTGGAGATTGTCACCAACCCGGATGGCTTCGTCTTCACCCAAACCCAGGTACTGCCCTGGCTTTCCACTCACCGGCTTCTACAGCCACGCTGGATGGGGTTGGGGCACAGGACTGGGGTGCTGCACATGGAGTGCTCTGAAAGCTCAAATCCTCCTTGTCCACATTTCCACGGGGTGGGAAGGGGACCACCATGACCTGTTAGACACCCCAGATGACAGCCCCCTGTCTGCTGGTGGAGCTCTGGCCCTGGACACCAGCTGAGATGGCTCTGCCCTTCCAGAACCGCATGTGGCGCAAGACCAGGTCCAAGCACTCGGGCTCTGCTTGCATCGGTGTGGACCCCAACCGCAACTGGGACGCAGGTTTCGGAGGTCAGAGCTCTTCCATTCACCCTGGGGGGGCGTTTTCCACCCTCCAAGTGGAGGCTCTGAGGCCATTTCTGGCTCAAAAGGCTCCACTGATGACCCTTGGGGAAGAGATGGGATTTGCTCAACATGGGTTTGGGCTCCACCAGGGCTTTGATGTCCCCTAGTGACCAGCGTGGTGGGGACCACAAATAAAAGCCATCATAAAAATATCTAGGAGGAGCCCCAAGAGTGTTCCTTGCTGGTCACCAAGCAGCTGAGGGGTGGGAAAATTTCTTGGACTTGGAAATGGAAAAGATCTTTTGCCCTTTGTGACTCTCTGAGCCACCCAACTGCCACCAAAGCCACCAAACACCCACACTGTGTTTTCACTTCTCCACAGGACCCGGGGCCAGCAGAAACCCCTGCTCGGAGACGTACCACGGACCCTACGCCAACTCGGAGCCCGAGGTGAAGGCCATCGTGGACTTTGTGAATAACCACGGGAACATCAAGGCTTTCGTCTCCATCCACAGCTACTCCCAACTCCTGCTCTACCCCTACGGCTACACCAGCACCCCAGCGCCTGACCAGTCCGAACTGGTAGGGCCGACACGGAGGTTTGAAGGGGGCTGGGATGATGCGAGGCTGCTCTCCTTCTCCCAAGTAGGAGCAACCTCCATCATGCACCCTGGAGGGGGCATTGGCAAGCCACGGAGAAGCCCTGGCTCCTCTGCCAGCCCAAGGACTCCCCCAGGCCAAGCCTACTGAGCGTTGGCATCCTTTTTGCCTGCGGCATGCGCAAAAAACCTCTCCTGCAGGCTGGATCCTGCAGGCTTTCCCATTTTCTGGTTCATCTTTCTTCTCTTCTGTGTATCCCTAGCACCAAATTTCCAAGGCGGCGGTCGCAGCTCTGTCATCTCTGTACGGCACTAAGTACAAGTACGGCAGCATCATCACCACCATCTGTAAGTACCCAAAATCATCACTCGCACCTCGGCTTAGACAAAAGGTCCCGTGAAATACCCGTACGGTGCAGAGCGATGAACGTTTCGCATGCCTCCCGTTGTTTCCCCACTCAGATCAAGCGAGCGGAGGAACCATCGACTGGACGTACGATCAGGGCATTAAGTACTCCTTCACCTTCGAGCTGCGGGACACAGGGCGTTACGGGTTCCTGCTCCCCGCCAAACAGATCGTCCCGACGGCCGAGGAGACGTGGCTGGCGCTGAAGGTCATCATGCTCCATGCGCGGGACCATCTCTACTAACCAGGATCGGGGGCTGAGTGGCAGCTGAATGAGCTGTGGGAGGAAAAGAATGCAATAAATAAATGTAAAGAAGGGTGAGAAATGCCTTTTGTTGTTTTGCCTCTTTTCCAAATCACAGTGAAAAGCCTTTTCGGAGACCGACTCGGTGCTCCTGCGGGTGCATGCAGCAGCAGCCAACCCTACCCTGGGCTGCATCAGGAGAAGCGTGGCCAGCGTCGAGGGAGGGGATTGTGCCCCTCTGCTCTGCTCTGGGGAGACCTCCCCTGGAGCCCTGCGTCCAGCTCGGGAGCCCTCAGCACCAGGAGGACATGGAGCTGTTGGAGCGGGGCCAGGGGAGGGCTACTAAAATGCTCCGAGGGCTGGAGCCCCTCTGCTCGGAGGCCAGGCTGGGAGAGTTGGGGGTGTTCAGCCTGGAGAAGAGAAGGCTGCGGGCAGAGCTGAGTGCGGCCGGTCAGGGCTTCAAGGGGGCCCAGAGGAAAGGGGGGGACAAGCTTTTTAGCAGGGCCAGCTGGGACAGGACAAGGGGGGATGGCTTTAAACTGAACCAGGGTGGGTTTAGACTGGATCTAAGGAAGAAATTCTTTCCAGTGAGGGTGGTGAAACCCTGGCAGGGGTTGCCCCGAGAGGGGGTGGAGGCCCCATCCCTGGGACCATTCCAGGCCAGGTTGGCCGGGGCTGTGAGCAACCTGATGTGGTTCAAGGTGTCCCTGCTCCTGCAGGGGGGTTGGGCTGGGTGACCTCTGGGGGTCCCTTCCCACCCAAACCATTCTATGATTCTATAAATAGCGAGCGCTGGCCCAGCATCCTGGAAAAGGGATGAAAAGGGTATGAAAATAATGGGATAGAAAAGAGGAAGGCGTTTGTTTTGCTTGCCAGAGCAGAGGATGGAAGGGGAAGAGATCCAGTCTGACACTGGGCAAGCAGAGCAGAGACCTGGGACGCGGCTGCTGTGCTGGCAGGAGGGGTTCCGCCTTCCCCAGCCCTCCCACGGGACGAAGTGGCTTTGGGACACAAAGCGTTAGCGTGATTTATTCTGCTTATTTTGTGGTCGAACACAACTTGCGGTGCTGGTAGAAAGGTCCCTCCTCATCCGCTGCAATCTGATGGGGAAGGGGAGCCAAGCCCCAGCTTCCCCAGGCACCGCTCCACGTTCCCTGAGAGCTGCCAAAGCTCAAATGGGAAAGAAGTACTCAGACATACGGCATCATTTATTTTTTATTAAATTAAAGTTAGAACTCCCAGACTCTATAGTTTGACTCTATCCTCCAAATAATACCAAGCTGAGAGTCCAAAACCATACAAATTCACCAAGAATAATGGGAAAAGAGCAACCAAGCTGGGGAGGGGTCTGGAGCACAAGGCTTACGAGGAGCGGCTGAGGGAGCTGGGGGTGTTTAGTCTGGAGAAGAGGAGGCTGAGGGGAGCCCTGATCGCCCTCTACTGCCTGAGAGGAGGGGGTAGGAGGGGGGGGCCAGCCTCTGCTCCCTGGTAACAGATGATAGGACGAGGGGGAATGGTTTGAAGCTGCGCCAGGGCAGGTTTAGGCTAGACATTAGGAAAAACTTCTTCCCCGAAAGGGCTGTCAGGCTCTGGAATGGGCTGCCCAGGGAGGTGGTCGAGTCCCCGTCCCTGGGGGGATTTAAAAGAAGGATAGATGAGGTGCTGAGGGCCAGGGTTTGGGGGTGGGATGGCAGGGTGAGGTTAAAGGTTGGACTCGATGATCTCAAAGGTCTTTTCCAACCAAAGTGATTCTATGATTCTATGAAAATACATTCAGTTCTTCCTTTGATGCCCTGGATTTGGAGGATCTCGAAGAGCTTGGGCTAGTTTTGTCCATCCGTTACAGGAGGTTTTCATGCGGCCCAGAGCAGTCAGGGATTTTGGATCTGTCTCCCACAGCTGGATAATAAAAATCAGGATTTTAAGCCAACACAGTGACCACTCCTCTCATCTCCATTTTCAGACGGATGTATTTTATACACTTCCAAGCGCTCACAGAGCTGAAAGCTCATCTACTCACACACTGGCAGGACCCTGCGTGCTATACCGGTCCATCTTTCAAGCACATAATAAATGGTTCTCACCTCTCCTGCACACATTCAGCTAAATGGATCAGGTAGTATCATTTTTCAGCCAGCCAGCCCAGGCAAGCTACCAAGTGAATTATGCAGGAGCTGGCGTTTTTATTTCACAATGACATAAAAAGGGAAGAAGAGGAAGAAGCAGCAGACTCAGGACATCAGGATCAGACCACACAGATGCGTGAGCCACGTTACACAGTCAAAACTAAACGTGGCTTCAGTACCAAAGTCCTTTGACATCTTTATTTAGCTTTTTTTTATTTTATTAGGCCACCTAATAGCATGGCCACTCCGTAACTGAAGCCCCAAGAGGTGAGCCAGCTTCCCAAGGCTGCGAGTGAAGGAGAGGGCGGACAAGAACCAGGTCCCTGCAGCCCCTGCTTTGGGCTCAGGCCATTTAAATAAACACTTTTCTCTCAAGAAGCAATGCTGCAGTTCCACAGGCAAGCTACTTCATATTCAAAATAAACATGCCTACAGCTAAACCAACCAGAAGTCTTCCAGAAGCGCGATCAAGTAGGAGAGCAGAGCAGTCAGTAAGATGGCGAGATGCATCCAGCTCCCTAGGGATGGGCTGAAATAAGGTCTTTTGGGTTTTGATCTTCATACCTGACCAGCCCAACTCTTACAGTGCATATGTATGCACACTCCCAGGACACGTGCAATCCTCAACGGATGAGTTTGTACAAATTAGAGCTGGTTTGTACAACTTTAAGTGTTCAAGGCCTTCTTTGGGAAGCTGGGAGCTTTAAGTTACCCCCCCCCGTAGTCACATTTTGTTACAGATAAAAATAATCGATGTGTATGTGAACACAGAGGGGCATGCGGCTCTTTGAAGTGCTTTGTGCAGTACATTTGAAATGCTGGCTCTGCCCTCTGCTCCTCCATTTCTTGCCTTATTCTCCCTGCAGGGATCCCTACACAGCAGTGGAGGTTTGTGCCGATCACCTCGCTCTTCTCTGGAGAGGACTGGGGTTACGGCTCTCAGCAGAACGTCGCTGTATCAGCGCTCCTCTGATTTAAGGCTGGTGGAAACACAATAAACATAATAAACGGGCTCAGGGATGTTGAGTCTTAAACTGCCCGACTGGAAGCGATGTGCAATTTCTCTCACCTTGCCCTTTCACCAGAATTAGCCCCTGGTGATCTGGACCACTGGTGAATTTTGGGGTCTGTTGGAGATTACTTGTTTACTTCAAAAAAGGGGGGGGGAAGCCCCATCAAAACCCAAAAAGCCATGCGTGAAAAACACAAGATCAAGAAGCCAAAGCTGGATCAAGCTGAGCCATACCACAGGTGAAGGCTAGAGAGCAGGATCTCTCTGTAACCACCTACGACATCTCCAGTAGGCAACTCTGCTCTGTCACTGGGTAGTTTCGGATGATTTCTAGGTCACCCAGCCAATACTGGTATGGTGCAAGCGCCGATTTGATGAAAGCTGCGATACTCGTTATCTATGAAATCTTCACGCTCTGTTTCGTTACCAGATTCATGGTCCCTGCTAGGTTTTAGGGAGCCTGGTGAGAGGGCAGAAGAAAATTTCCCTTCAGCCACCTTAACCTTAAAAGAAGCTACTCCAAAACGACTGGAAAAGGTGTAATGGGGAATAAAATGCCAGCCTCTGTCAGGCACTGGAACTGCAGAGCTCTTTGCCGCTCTGCTGAAGAATACAGTTTGCCTCTAGGTATCACAAAAGCATTTTATGAAGCAAAATGACGTTCTGCCTCCTAACCTCGACTCGCAGGCGCCTGTACGATGGGTAGGGAAGTCAGCCTGGTCAGCAGAGGAGGGGCTGGCTCCTCCACCTACGTCGCACTCTTCTGCAGCTCCAGTGACCAGCAACCTGCTCTGGCAAGTCAGAAAAGGAGCAAACCACCGTTGAACAGTGAAACTAAGAAGACACCAAGAGGGGCACAGCAGATGGTTTTGCCCTAAGATATGTCAGCTAAAACCCTAGCAGCCTTACTCTCTCATTTAGAACCAAACCCACCAGACAGTAGCTCTCTGTAACAACAGCAAGAACAAAGCAGAAAAAGCACAGTTAGAAGCCAAACCTTCCAGACACTAAGGGAGAAAGGAGGGAAAACATGGCTATTTTCTCCTCCAGCTCACCTTTAAAAATACAGAACTGTTTCACAAACTGTCCATGAGTAAACATGACTGTCAGGTTACAGTACCGTGCTGGGCATGATTTGCAAAACCAACTTTATTACAAATACTTCTGTTCATTAACATAAATTAACAAAAAAATTATGGAATCCTCTCTCCAACATTTTGGCAAGTTGCTGAATGTCTGTATCTCTGCTACAAAACACCGAGGTTTTCGCTCATAGATGATTTCTGGCCCATTTACCTTCACGTGTGTTCTGTTCGCACAGTCTGCAGGTTCCAGGCACATCAGAGAGGGAGCATTTGTTACAGACACAAATTCATTTGTCTGAACTAGAAGCTTGGCAGAACCGTTTCTACTGGTCACAGGCTTTGCTACCGGTTTCTTCCCTCCCCTACAAAATCAGTTACATCCACTCTGTCCTGACTCTGCACCTAAAAGTCAGCCTTACCAAAGCGATACCGCTCCTGCTTCTATGAAACGTCAGCCATTCCAGCTCCCCCAGCCTTACCCGAGCTGCCATTTATAAACCACCGCTGCTTTTCTCTGCAGATTCCTAAAACGACAAACCGGCTGCACTGCTCAAGGTTCCCAGAACCTGGACATTCCTTTATTCAGTGGAAGAAGACACCGCTGCTTATTTCCATGGCCTGTTCTGGAGGCTGCTCCTGCTGAGCGAGCGGGTGGTGAGGGATCCCATGTTGGCAGCGGTGCTGGAGAGACTGGGGCTGCTCCTTATGGCTGTTGCCTTGGAATCGCGGCCTGAAGAACCATGGCTAAGACGGCCTGTGGAAAAAAAAACCCAGAAAGATGAGAAGCTGTGTCAGTGATGGAGCACAAGGACACACAAATGATCTGTTACACACACAGAGAATCACACAGACTGGCAGGGGTTGGAAGGGACCTTAGGAGCTCACCCAGTGCCACCCCCCTGCCCAAGCAGGCTCACCCAGAGCAGGGGGCACAGGACAGCAGCCAGGCGGGGGTTGAAGATCTCCAGAGAAGGAGACTCCACAGCCCCCCTGGGCAGCCCCTCCTGACACCCACCCTTGAGATATTTGTATGTGTTGATGGGATCCCCTCTCAGCCTTCTCTTCTCCAGGCTGAACAAGCCCAGCTCCCTCAGCCTTTCCTCCTAGGGGAGATGCTCCAGTCCCCCCATCATCCTTGTTGCCCTCCTCTGGACTCTCTCCAGGAGTTCCTCATCCTTCTTGAACCGGGGAGCCCAGAACTGGACACAGTGCTCCAGGTGGGGTCTCCCCAGGGCAGAGCAGAGGGGGAAAGAGAACCTCCCTCAACCTGTTGCCCCTTGCTGGCTCTCCAGCTCTTACTGTAAACATATTGACCCATGAATAATTCAGTGTGAGGTTCTGGGCAGTCTCTATCTAGCTGTGCAGGCCTAAGAATTGAAGAACCTACTAACCACCAGTACAACCTAAAAGACATTTAAATATAGCGGGCATACCATATGGAATGGTATATGCCCACCCTCAGCAGGCCCAGGACTTTGCCATCATGTAGCTATATAAGGGATCAGCACAGCACAAGTTTTGGTGGATCTTCTCGCTCAGTTTGGAAAAAAATTCTCCCTTTCCCAGCAAGCTCATGGAAAGAATATGGCAAAGTAGAGACCTGCAGGGCAGGCTCAAGAGCTACAGCAAGCGGCTGCAGCATTTGTCCCGGAGTCTTACTGGCAGTGTCTGAAGGAATGTGCTCCTCTTCCAGGTAGTACTTTATCTTTTGTAGATCATCTGCAGAAAATCTCCATTTATTCTCAGCACATGTGGGTGGCACTTTGGGAGAGGGCTTTTTTCGAGCAGATCCAGTGGGAGCTGCCACCTGGCAGGACACAGGGAGTGAGCCGGTGATCAGTCCTTCTGGGATCTTCTGTGCAAGGACCTTCAGGCCTGCAGACATACAGATCATGGGTGACCACCAGCTAAGATGGGATCAGTGATTTTACCAGTCACAAGGAAAACACTCGACAGAGCTGAATACCCAGCTCTTTCCAATCTCCAGCTCAGGCAACCACTTGCTCTCTGCTCTCCATCTACCCACCCGAGATCTCAGGGAGTCCTGCCCATCCCCACTTACCTCCAGATAACATGAACAAGTTCTCAAAGCCCCTCTCGCACATGGTTGTCGCAGCCTGGCTGGCCAACCGCTCATCATTGTCGTACAAAATAATAATTTTCCCATGTGCATTTTTCTGATAGGTAAAAGAGCTAAGGATTAATTTGTAAACTTAAGGTGATTGGTTAATACCTTTTAGAAAGAAGAACAGACAAAAAAGTGGGACTGGAGACTGAGAGACTCCCTCTCTG
>NW_009259186.1:165342-175343 GCF_000687185.1 Egretta garzetta
GCTGGGGCTTGCCAGATGCTGGAAGGACACAGCCTAATCCCCACTGGAGTGCTGTCCCTGCAGCAGGCGTCCACCACCGTTTTGAAGATCGGTTAGTAACAGGCAATAGCATGAAGCACCTTTGTTTACCACCTCCCCTCTCCCCTGCAGCCCTCACAAGCTAACAACCTGGGAAATTATCAGCCTAATCCTAGCTAATAATCCTCTTTCTGTCCTCCAGAGAAAAGCCAATCCTCATCAAGGTGCTGAGAGGAAGCCAAAGGATTTGATGAACGCATCCCTCAAAGAAGCCCAGAGCCCCAGCAACAGCGAGGGATGTGTGCCCGAGCCTTATGGCTTTGCCTGTGCTTTAAAGGCAAATAAATGAGGGGCAACATAGCCCAGGAGCACTTGGCTCTTTCCTCTGCTTTCTGATGGAGCATATCTGATGGATACGTTCCTGTGAAACGAGGTGGGGTTTGCAGCTGGATGCTCTGATCAAGGGAGGTTTAGCTGCTCTGCCCAGCCCAGAGAATCCATTTGTCAGATCGTGGTGAACAACATCGGGTACGGCCCTGAAAAAAGGATTGTGGGATTTTGTCACGTTCTAGCAGACAAAATCTCAAGAAAAGCCAAATTCAGGCAGCTCCCACCAGAGTCGAGAGGTGTTACAACCTTGAGGAACTAAAATCTGGCATCTGATGGTGGCAGCGGAGCCCCACTGGGTAATCACAGCCAGCGTAAAGGACCTCCCTTCCCACCCTCCTTGAAAACCCCAGATTTTGTTGATTAAGCATTGTCCTCGTCCCAGCGACTGGTATAGCTCCAATTGGTTTTGGAAGCCCCCACCAACATCCCCCCAAATTTTCTTTCTTTTTATTCCAGCCCTTTTTATGTAAAGGATACATATTCCAGAATACTATTTGTATATGGGTTCATGGTTCTGGAGAGTGTTGCAATAGGGTAGGAATAAGCTGCAGAATAGGGGGAACAAAGAAAAAAAAAAAAAAAAAAAAAAGAGAAAAATCATACAGCAGCTGAACACCAATCATCACGCAACCTGGAACACAACCAATACAGACTTGTTATAGTTCAACAGACTTGAAAACCCACTGAGTAAGGGATTAACATCAGCTCGGTCCCCTCATCCCTTTCCAGGAAAGGCGGGTGTAGTGGATGAGTGCCAAGAGCATTCCGCACCCAAGTGATGTCCCACCTTGAGGGGAAAAAAATGAAGCCAGCCAGAATATGACACAAAGAGCTGAATATACAACCCCAGCCAACAGTGGCTGCTGTGGGATTCTGGCTTCCTCACCTCCAACAATGTGACATTGGTCGTATGCATCTCGGTCTCGTACGTCCAAAAGCAGGAAGGGACAGTCGGGATAAGGCATGTCTTTAGCCAGAGCGTTCACTTTCTTTGGAGTGTCTTTTTCTATATCCAGTTCACCAACACCACTTATCACGCTGCAAGAAGGAAGAGGAGGTTATGGTGCAAGTGCTTACTCTGAACACTTCCATACCTCTCCACCAGGTCAGAGTGGTTTTCCATTGACCATTCCAATACCTTCCAGGACAACCAGACACCACGTAAAAATGGAGAGAGCCTACTTCAGGCTTTCCAGTACATCGTAAGAGACTGAATTTATTTTTTATCAATATAAAAAATAAGCAGAGTACAACTTTGCTACGTGAACATACTGTACTCTTCCGGATCAGTCAAGTCCAGGAGTTTTATTCAATGTCCTAAGTGACTCTGAGGTGAGGGAGAATAATTCTAAAAAGCTGCCAACGTAGAGATCTCAGCAAGTCAGACACAGTAAATAACTGTCAGTCATCTACAGCGCTATGCAGAGGATTTCCATTTCATCTCTCGATTGGATACAGGACACGAACAGAAACCTCCAGATGCTCTTAGTGGTCACTAAAGTGATGGCTTTGATATGCGACAGCCAAGCCCGTCAGGCTAGCGTCTCAACTATTCCATTAATGTTTGCACAGGTAGAGCAAGGGAAGGGCTGAGACAAAGCTTCCTCTTACACTGCCTTCCTGGTATCTCTGACCTTGACTAGAATCATAGAATCACTTTGGTTGGAAAAGACCTTTAAGATCATCGAGTCCAACCTTTAACCTAACCCTGCCATCCCACCACTAAACCATGTCCCTAACTAGTGACCTATCGGGTTTGGAAATCACACTCTTATTCTCAATCACAGGACAATCCGTTAAGATCATCAGGAAGGCACATTACTGAGTTTACCAGATCAATTTATAACATGGATTCTTGAACCCAGGGACCTGGATCGAATCCCACAAACATATTTCCCTGTCAACCATTTAGACAATCATCAGGTGTAAGAGCATTGGGTTACAGACGCAAAACAAACTCATTCAGACAGGAAAACCTGCCAACCCTCTCTCTCGCTCACATCCTCAGACCTGCAAAATCAGGCTTTAATGATAAATACAACATAAAGCCACTTAGTAGCAATTTAAAGTAACTAGCTGGGTAAAAACAATTATCTGCTAAGACAGGAAGAACATTGTGCATTATTAGCAGGCACCTCTGCAGCGTGGACCGATAGGATTCCCCAGCCCCTGTGTTGTTTATGAACAGGACCGGACTGGGCGTCCCATCGGGCCTTCCCTTCCCGTTTGTCCCTGCCGTGAGTTCAGCATCCACATCTGGAGCAGCAGAATCACCATCTGGGGAGAGAACAGGGTATGAAGAGTTAATATCCTGCAGGAAATAAACAAACAGGTTTTAAGCCCAGTTTCTATTCTTAGAAGAAAGTGCATCTCTTAAAGAGAGCCTTATCTTCATCCTCTTACAAGAATGACTTACCGAGAGCCTCATATTAAAAATAATAAAGAGCCGTAAGATTTTTAAGGGGTCAAGACCTCCTTTTTAAGAATTCAATAAAAATGTAATTCTTGATGCATGATACCTACTGAGTTAATACAATAAAATTGGCAGCACAAGGCCTTTCTTATTTGCAAGCCTTTCTGTTTGAGGAGCGATGCATCCCAAAGTGGAACGGCTGCAAGGCCACAGGTTGAGTTATTTTTCTCTCCCCGATTAAAAGACTTGCTGAGTAGTCAGCTATGCTTGTCAGGACACAGTTCACCACATGACAGCGATCTACAGCTGTTTCTCTTTGTGCTTACAATAAATATTGTTACCTTCCAGCTTGTGGATCTCCTCATTTGTCACTTCTAAGGTTTCATCAGATAGAGAGGCAACCTGGATGACCTGCAGGAAACAAAAGCACGCAATGATACCTTGATACGCACACACCGGTGTCAATGAAAGACAGCCGGGATCAGCTTAAGGAAAAACAATCCTCAAGCCAAAACACATTTAACTCAAGGCAACTTGTACCGGGCTTCAAGGTCACATATAGGCACATATATGATGCCTGCACTGCAAGTGTGTTCTTTTATTAAAGGAAAGTTGTAGCAAAAAAACAAAAAAAAACCAAAAAAAAACCAAAAAAAAAAAAGAATACTCAACCTTAAAATAAAGAAAAGTCAGATATGCTGTGCTGGCAATATTAAATACCAGAATGCTTTCTGACTTTTATGAAACATTTCAGAGCATACACAACACTGGCTAAAATCGCACATGGTGAACTGGTCTGTGAGAGCAGACCCGAGGTGTTCGCATGCTAAATCAGTTCATCACAGCAGTGAGAGTCACAGGATTGCTCTTAACAACCCGGTGGAACTAAAGTCACGAGTCTGCAAAACCCTACTCCTTTGATATCTGCAAGTTCAACCTTCCCTTTCCTCCTCTCCTTAGGAGAAAGCTGGTCTTTCGCTAGTTTTTACTAATTTTCTTGAACAGACATAGAAGCAACACACAGCTCTATATTTATTGATCAGATTTTCCATTTTTCAGCATTTTGATTCATTACTTTTTAACTAAAAAAAAGCCTTGAAGTCACAACCTTCCCACCTTCAGCAGTTAAACCCGTTATTAGGGAGGGCGCCAGGCTGTGACTACCTGACATAAAGCTTGATGATGCTCTTATGTTAACGGAAAAAAAATTGGGGATAAATTTCAAAGAGAGTCACTACAAACTTCAATTTGCAACCAAAAGCATTTGACTACTCTGAAAACATTGGCCTGAATGTTTTGCTTTTATTAAGGGAAATCTATGAGGGCAAGAAGAAGCTAATACAGAAGAATTATATACTGAGGCTCCATAACTACTTAAAAAGCTTCAAAGCAAAAATGCTGTTCACAAAAGATAACTTTCAGAGGCCAGAGGGGGCACTATACATACCAACTGGGCAAAAGTTGTTACTTTCAGTCTTTTAAACAGCTCGTCCTTTCTGTATCTGTAATCTTCAAAAACAAAACAGAAGAGGACAATGTCAGTTTTCAGTTTATTCCCAGCTTTTGCAAATACCAGGCGATAGGCTTGGGCCCAGCTATTCTCGCAGACTCTCGTCTCCAGCAAGGCAGGACTTCTGGGCACTAAGCTTGCACTGAAGGATCGGAGCAGCAAACCTAAAGGCTTTGTGAAAAGTAATACCAGTTACAAAGAGAGATCTTGTCCAGATATGATTAAAGTGGAAAATACAGATTTAGTTGCCTTTTAGACTCACATCTGTATTACTTTTGTGTTTTCTGTTCTTGCTGGGGGAAGGAAGCAGTTTCATTAATTTATCACCTTGCCTGCTGTTCTTTGAAGCCCGCTACGGTCACAAAGCCTCTTAAACCAGAAGATTTAATTTACCTGAATTTTTAATTTGTGTAAGTTATAGCAGAATCAGAGGATAGGGGCACTGTATCTCAGACCACATCTTTTTAAATACTAAGCTAATCACATACATTTAATCTTACTGCTCCAGGTTTTCTTACTTTATCTGACAATTACATACAGATTCTTACAGTTTGCCAATGCAGATATCTAAAGGAACGGACAACTGACAGAAGGCATTTAACGCAGAAAACCGACCAGCAGCTCGGCACGGATACCAGCTTGAAGCGCACATAATTGCCATGGGGAAATTGGACTAATTGAGTCTTAAGCCCAAAGACAAAGCTCAGGCAGCAAAGAAAACCGAGTGGAATGCCTGGCAAACAACCAGAGCAGAGATTAACGGCACTAAGTAAGCGATGACAAGGATGGATGTCTGATTGCATGCAGATACTCAAGCTGCATAAACACCAGGAAGCCTTCTAATGTGAAACAAAAGGGTGTACGTAGTAGCAGAGAGAGGCTAAGACGAGTATCAGGTAGGAACATCTTGATGTGAAATAGCCTCCCATGGGAAGTAATGGAAGCCTCGTTCTTTGGGAAATTTATAGCTAGAAAGGAGAGAGCAGAGGAGAAAAACAAAAAGATCAATCCTGCACTGGCAGGGAACGGCAAAGACGACGAACGAAATTCCTCCCGTGTCAGGCACTGCAGCTGTAACAGAGTTCTGCATGCAGCTCTTGAAGCCATGCTCTAAGGAATCTAAGCGCTCTCAAAAAAATCAAATTCCTCCTCTTCCCTTTTCTTTTCCCCTTCCTCCCGTACTAGGCTCCACCTCTAAGTCACAGATTTTTATTTAAAAAAAAAGAAAAAAAGAAAAAAAGAAAAATCCTTTGCATTTTTCTAACCATTTCAGTAACTGTTGGAGGATATTCCAAACCAGTCCCTCTGCAGCTGTTCAGCTAAGAGGGCTAACAACAGAGAACAGGACCTTTCTCAAATCCAGCCAGTTAAGCAATTTAAATCCTCTAAAACCATCTGCTGAATGCCCCATTGCTTAAGCAAGGGAAGATGGGGGAGAAGGGGGAAGGGCTCCAATCCATATTCCTGTAACCACCACACACAAAACCACCACAGAATTAGCTTACGGGAACTCATAAGCTGACACGCGTTTAGAGAAGGAGCCACACGAACGCTGGAGGCCAAGGTCTTATCCCAGTAGAAGCGGTGATCACACACCTCCTGACAGGCGTTCTGCTCGGACAAGATTCATAGAATCATAGAATCGTTTAGATTGGAAAAGACCTTTAAGATCATCAAGTCCAAATTCTCCCCGTACACAGCCAACGGGCACGTTACAGTAGCAGAACCAACACAGGAAGAGAGATTGTGAGCTTTCATTTCTTTTTTTTTTTTTCCCCCCTACCCTTCCCTCTTAAAATACACTTCCTGCAGAGGTATGCCAATTAATTTTCAGTATTCAGAGCAAGCAGAGTTCCCAAATTCAACATCCTACTCTATATAATGTTTCAGCGGCAAAGCAAGTGCTTACTTGTTGCTAAACAACTTGCCTTCGAAAAAAGGAGCCCATCCAAAATACCCCGGCACACTGCAGTGTGCACTACAGCTTCCAAACCATAGGTCTGAAGCACAAGACCCTTTCACAAACTAGATTTCAGAGTGTCAGTTAATGAGAAAAAAAATCACCCTCGCGGTTCTTGCAAAACCACCTAGTTTCAAGCCTCAAGCTCAGGTTGTTAACGCGGAAATAACGGCGACAATTATGTTTTATACAGCCCATTTCACCTGCCTGACACAAACCCCATGTGTAGCCCTCGTCCGAATGATTAAAACTCCCCCGTCATGGATAAAAAGAGCCCCTCAGTCACGCGAAGAGCAAGAAATAAACTTAATTTAGAAGGACAAATAAAAGCAGCAAAGGTTATGAAGTGCTGGATGTAGGCAAACACTGACAAAGCAGAACTGTTGTCACAGTTAGCATACAATACAGCTGCTGGATGGTTTCCTCCCACCTCAAGCAAGGAGGGTTTACTCCAGACCAAGCCTTTATGACCTAGATCTTGCCTTTACCACCCAAAATTATTTCTATCAACAAGAAAAACCCAGACAAACCCCTTGTTATGACAAAGCCTAACCCAGAGCAAACCAATCTGAACGCTTGCGCAAGCCTCCCAGCGGTTACCAGAAAGTTCAGAAGTGCTGCTTCTGACTACAAAAGCAACACAACGTACCCGGTTCTGTCCTGGAAGGTCCATTTGGATTTTCCGACATTTTTTTTTTGCTTCAGTGAACTGGTTTGAAGCTGTAATTATTGCGTATTCAAGGATGCGCTCCTCAGGGCTTCAGCAATGAGTGAAGCAACACCAGAGAAAGGCAAGAGACTTGGTGTCTCCTCAAGTCAGTCCTCCAAAAGACAAATCATCATGGTTCCAGCTCTCTTATTTTTGATTCCGCAGCAGGCTCGCGGTATTAAGTCCCACTCTCTCACATTACACAAGAGACAGAGAGTTGCCTGTACTGGGTATTTAAAGTTGTGTCCAAACGGTGTCATCTATCCATGAGAAATCAAGGGGGAGAAGTTTCCAAACTGCCTGGGAACACAAGGTGTCTATTCAACACAAATATAATGAGAAAGTTTCTACTGGACTCCAGAATGGTGATTAAACAAAAGAACTCCTACATGAAACGAAATCAGATTCACCGCAGAGACTGAAAACCAACTAGAGGCACACAACAAGATTTTCAGCACAGATAAAAAGCGATGGCAATCCGGTGTTAAGCACTGAAATCTTAGTCGGTCAACACAGGGTTTTGGAAAGCAAGGTAATTTCTTTTTTGATTCTCCCAAAAGACTCGTGGTGGTTAAAAAAAACCAACCCAAACCAACCAAACCAACAAACCAACCAGCAACAAAGGGCCATTTTTCACAAAGCCAAGCACAAATACATTCATGTGGCAGATTAGTGACCTCCCTTATAATCTGACTGTTACCATCAGAGAGGAACACACTAAGTGGGTCTAAGAACTAAAACTGAACATTCAAAATCCTAATTAATCCTCATTAATGGGGATGATTTTTCTTTCACATCAATAAATGCAGCTTTTGGGTTTCATAGCTTTCCTGGCTCTCTATGCGAAAATAATCCAGACAGTAGCTGAAAATAAAGTAGGAAAACATTAGCTTTATCAGGAAGTATTTTAAAAGTACCTATTTTCATCGGGAAAACAGACTGAAATAAAAATCAGTTAGGCTTTCATTAGCCTAAACAACCCAAAGTCTTCCAAACATCAGTGTTTACTTCTGGTGAAATCAATGAGTTACATCGGAATGAGCTTGGCTTTTTTCCCCACCTTGGAGTATTCTGATAGAAATCTAAGTACGCTAAAATTATACAAAGGTGAAAGACCTCAAGCTCAATCATTTTGTTACCTAAAAGTGAAATAAAGTCTCTGAAGTGCAGTTAAGGGTCTTCTCAGATGATCTAGTCTAGTTTTCCTAATCCACAGAATCACAGAATCACAGAATCACAGAATCACAGAATCACAGAATCACAGAATTTTGTTACCTAAAAGTGAAATAAAGTCTCTGAAGTGCAGTTAAGGGTCTTCTCAGATGAATCTAGTCTAGTTTTCCTAATCCAGAGAACTCCTTCCTGCCTGGTTTCCATTCAATAACAAAAACTGCACAGAGGAGGATCTGGAAAGACTCAAACTTTCCCTGGTTCTAGCCCAGCCAATGCCACTGGCTCCAAGACAGACCTGACGCTGGCCAAGGCCAAGCCCATCAGCAATGGCAGTAGCGACTACGGGAAAATGTATTTAAGAAGGGGAAAAAAAACCCTGCTGCAGAGCAGTGGCTGGAGAGAGAGAAAGAAGTGAGAGGAGCAGCCCTGCAACCCCCCAGGTCAGTGAAGAAGGAGGGGGAGGAGGAGCTCCAGGAGCCGGAGCAGAGATTCCTCTGCAGCCCATGGTGAAGACCATGGTGAGGCAGGCTGTCCCCCTGCAGCCCATGAAGGTCCACGGTGGAGCAGATATCTACCTGTAGCCCGTGGAGGACCCCACGTCAGAGCAGGTGGATACCCGAAGGGAGGAGGCTGTGACTCCATGGGAAGCCTGCACCAGATCAGGTTTCTGGCAAGACTTTGCGGCCCCGTGGGGGGAAGAGCCCATGCCGAAGCAGGTTTGCCGGCAGAACTTGTGACCCTGCAGGGGACCCAATGTTGGAGCAGTCTGCTCCTGAGGGACTGCACCCCGTGGAAATTATGGTCCCACGCTGGAGCAGTTCGTGGAGAACTGTAGCCCATGGGAAGGACTCACGTTGGAGAAGTTCATGGAGGACTGTCTCCTGTGAGAGGGACCCTACGCTGGAGCAGGGGAAGAGTCCTCTCCCTAGGAAGGAGTGGCGGAGACAACGTGTGATGAACTGACCTCAACCTCCATTCCCATCCCCTTGCACAGCTGAGGGGAGTAAGTAGAGAAACTGGGAATGAAGTTGAGCCCAGAAAGAAGGGAGAGGTGGGAGGAAGGTTTTTAAGTTCTAGAAGTTTTTCTCCTCTCCTTCTCTGATTTTGATTGATAATAAATTAATTTTTTTTTCAAGTTGAGTCTGTTTTGCCCATGATGGTAACTGTTAGGGGTTTTATGCTCTCCTACTCTGATTTGATTTGTAATAAATTAAACTAATTTCCCCAAGTTGAGTCCATTTTGCCCATGACGGTAACTGGTGAATGATCTCTCCCCGTCCTTATCTCGACCCATGAGCCTTCTGATATATTTTTCTCTCTTCTGTCCAGCTGAGGAGGGGATAGAGAGGCTTTGGGGGGCACCTGGCATCCAGCCAGGGTCAACCCATCACAAATCTGTAAAGCACTGCGAGAGACAGAAATAAGGCGCACGACAAAGTGGAATGTGCCCAGCAAAGAATCAAGGTAGAAGCGTCTTTCTGGCCCACTGCTGTGTGCTTCTACAGCTCACTCCTGTAAAAGGCTGTGGGAATCATTGGAGTGGAGATTTCCAAGCAAACGGAGGGCCGGGGATTCAACCCCTGCTCCTCAATGCTCTTTCAGTTTTGAACTGACCCACCGCACGTTACCCTTCTGCCCCTCTCCAGATACTCACTTCTTTTGATCTCTTCCAACTTCTCAGTGTATTTCGTTAAACTGTGTCCTGTAACAACAACAACAAAAAAAATCAGTTTATTACAAGTTTTTTTATTAGTGGTTTTCTTCAGCGCTATTACTTTTTTTTTTTCCCAGCGGTATTATAATTTTTTTTGGCAGGAAAAAGATCAGA
>NW_009259186.1:175668-177399 GCF_000687185.1 Egretta garzetta
GCTTGTTATGCACCTGGGCGAGCAGGAGAAGCTCAAAAAGTCCTTGAGTAGTCTGAGCACTACTTGGCAACAGCTGAAAACATCAGTGTGTTATCAACATTCTTCTGGTACTAAATCCAAAGCACAGCACTATGCTAGCTACCAGGAAGAACATTAACTCTATCCCAGCCAAAACCAGGACGGTTTCTTCCTTGACAATACGAGGGAGCCATAAACCAAAAAATACCACAATTTTCCTCTTAGCGCTTTTCTCTCACAAGGAAGGCCAAGTTAAATAAGACTTGCTGGACCCTGGCTGCCTCTGGGAATGTAAAGTGCTCCACAGCTTAAAGCCTCCGTACCAGAGGGGGGAAGTCACTGCAAGTGTTCATGAGCTCAAATCTTCTACATATACCCACAGTGCTGTTTCAGTTCTTCTACAGAATGCACCCAAGTTTTATTTTACCCGATTATCAGCAAGGGGTACAGAAGTATCCATGCCCTGCTAGTCAGAAGGGCGATATTCCGAAAAAACCAGCCTCATAGCACCCTTCCCATTTACATGTTCCACGCCGAGCCCCCTCTGCTCAGAGCAGTGAGTTGTTTTGATGATGCTTTGGAGAACAAAGCCATCGCCTTCAGAAAGCCGCTACCGAAAACTCAGTACTTTACAGCCCTCTCTAAGGGAGCTGAAATTGAGACCCTGGTATTCAAATCCTGTTGCCGACACACTGCTTCAGGCACAACTTTGGCCACGCTGTGCCTTCCCCAACGTTTTTGTCTGGTTACTATAGGCAGGTGTTACCAGGTAAAAATTCAACAGCTTTAGAATCACAGAATCATTTATGTTGGAAAAGACCTTTAAGATCACCAAGCCCAACCGTTCCCCTAACCCTGCCATCCCACCACTAAACCCTGGCCCTAAGCACCTCATCTGCCTGGCTTTTAAATCCCCCCAGGGGTGGGGACTCGACCCCTTCCCTGGGCAGCCCATTCCAGTGTCTGACAGCCCTTTCAGGGAAGAAATTTTTCCTAATGTCCAAACTAAACCTCCCCTGCCACAACTTGAGGCCATTTCCTCTCATCCTATCACTTGTTAGGTGGGAGAAGAGATCACCACCCACCTGGCTCCCCCCTCCTTTCAGGCAGTTGTAGAGGGTGATAAGGTCTACCCTCAGTCAAATCCCCAAAGAATCCCCCCAAATAATTATCTTGACTTACAGCCTTATCGAGATATTAGTTTACACAAGAAAGGCCCACATACAGAGAGGCCAAGACTAGTAATTTCTCCAGGAACTGCCACGAAAGAGCCTGACATCGTAAGGTGAGACAGATCATAAACACGATGCAAATTCTGACACAGCCATGCAGGACCCAGGGTAAAGCAGCTCAGGCCAGAAGCAGTTAAGACATTCGGCCTGGTTTTGGATACTCCCCTACATCCACATGTAGTGGTTTTATCCTACAACGATTTCACTTACCGGTATCGAGGCGGGTTTTTATATGTTGGTATCTGGGATTCTGAGGGATGCGCCTGGTTAAGTACTGTTTTAAAAAGGAAGAGGTAAGAGAAAGTCAATATACAGCCATGTATTTGTTTTAAAGGGGGGGGAAGCATTAACAGAAGAGGCAATTTGAAGAGCTCTAAGAGACAACAAGAAGAACAGAGAGACCACAGGCATCCTCTCAGACATCCTCGGCCCTCAGGCAGGGCAGACCTCTGGCAGGGATTGAATAGCGAGTTGGAGACTC
>NW_009259187.1:0-210 GCF_000687185.1 Egretta garzetta
AGCCCGCAAGAGCCGGGGGCCCGGCAAGAGCAAGCGGCTCAAGCCCAAGACCCTGCACGAGCTGCTGGAGCGCATCAACCTGCAGGTAAGGGACGGGGGCCGTGGGGGGACAGCAGCACCCAGCAGCGAGCCCAGGGCGCCAGCAGCAGGACCACCCTCCGCTCTGCGCCCCGGCAGCCCCTCACTATCCCCCCTCCCCCTGGGTCCCCC
>NW_009259187.1:2898-3568 GCF_000687185.1 Egretta garzetta
GGGCAAGAAGGGTGAGGCTGTGCCAGCCAAAAAACCCTTCAAGCACCAGCATCGCCCTGGGCAAGCCAGAGCAGCCCCAGGGGGCTGGCTGCCAGCGGGGAGGGTGGGAGCTGGGGTGGGGGGCACAGGGAGGAGCCCTCACACCTTTCCGTCTCCCCCAGCTCTCCCTCCAGCGCTCCAGCAGCTTCAAGGACTTTGCCAAGGCCAAAGTCAGCTCCCCTGCACCGAGCGAGAAGGAGTTCAACTTGGAGGAGAATGTGAGTGCCCGGCCCCCCGCGGGGCAGCAGCACCCCCTGCCACGTCCCGCTCCCCCGGGACCACCCACCCGCCCGGCACAGCCCTTTTCAGAGCCTCTTTCCCCAAACTCCTGGTCCTACTGGTAGCCCATGTGCCGTGGGGCACAGCCCCAGGTTCCAGCACCGGCAGGATTTGGGGTCCTGCTCCCCAAGGAGCCCAGCAGCCCTGTGTTACCCAGCTGAGGTTTGCCAGGGGGGGGTGGGGAGGGCTCTGCCTTCACTCTCCATCCCTCCGGCAGATCCCCGAGGATGAGTCCAGCAGCACCGTCCCCGATGATGCTGCACGGAGCAGCGGGATGAAGCTGGGCAAGAAGTGGCGAGCCGTCCTCTCCCGCACCATGAACCGCAAGATGGGCAGGATGGCTGGGAAAGCA
>NW_009259187.1:3898-4335 GCF_000687185.1 Egretta garzetta
GGCTGGAGGAGAGCGGTCCCGCCTACACCGGCCCCTTCTGCGGCCGGGCCCGCGTCCACACCGACTTCACGCCCAGCCCCTACGACAAGGACTCGCTGAAGCTGCGGGTGAGCCTCACCGTGGCCAGCCAGGGCTGGGGTGAAGGGCAGGACCTGGGAGCAGACCCTGGGGAGGGAGGGTGGCTGGGGACACCCCTGATGGGGTAGGGGTCCCCAGCCGTCCCCAAGCCTTCACCTCCACCCCCATCTCCCTCCCCAGAAAGGGGACATCATCGGCATCATCGAGAAGCCACCCATGGGCACTTGGACTGGGCTGCTCAACAACAGGGTGGGCTCCTTCAAGTTCATCTACGTGGACGTCATCCCCGAGGAGACGGCCCCAGCCCGCAAGAGCCGGGGGCCCGGCAAGAGCAAGCGGACCAAGCCCAAGCCCCTGCA
>NW_009259187.1:4656-5208 GCF_000687185.1 Egretta garzetta
GCCTCGCTGGCCCCCATCCTGCCTCATCATTCCCCAGGGAGAACAGTGGAGTCCTTCGCCCGCCGGGCACTCTGGGACGTGGGACTCAACTACGGCCACGGGACCGGCCATGGCATCGGCAACTTCCTCTCTGTCCATGAGTGTAGGTGCTGCGGCGCCGGCGCTGGGGACAGGGGCTGGAGCTGTGGGGGACAGGGACAAGGACAGGGGCTCATCCAGAGCTTCTCATAGCCCAGCTGAGCCTCTTGCTGCGGGCACGTGTCCCCTACCTGCAGGGTCCTTGCCAGGGTGGCCTCGTGGTCCTTGCCAAGGTGGCCCCGTGGTCCTTCCTGGGGTGGTCCCATGGTCCTTGCCAGGGTGGCCCCGTGGTCCTTGCTGGGGTGGTCCTGTGGTCCTTGCTGGTGTGGTCCCGTGGTCCTTGCTGGTGTGACACCTTGGTCCCCGTCAGAGTCCCTGTCAGCGCACACCGTCCCCAGGAGCCGTAACCCACCCCGTGTCCCCTGCAGGGCCTGTGGGCTTCCAGTCCAACAACGTGCCACTGGCAGGCGGCAT
>NW_009259187.1:6324-7798 GCF_000687185.1 Egretta garzetta
CGCCCGGCTCTCGCTGCTGCACGTGACCATCTCCAGCTCCTGCGCTGCAGCATCGGCCTCCGGGCACCCAGTTTGCTCCTTTGCGCTCCATCCCAATAAAAGCGTGCAAGTCCCTTCGGCTCCGGCCTTCAGCCTGTTTCCTACCCGCCGGGGAGGCTCGGGGAGGGAGCGCTGTCCGCAGGTAACTGGAAGCTTCCCAGGAGGCTCCCCGGCTGCGCCCGCTGGGATCTGTCACCGCTCAGCCCAGGGCACAGCAGCTCCGGGCACCCAGTTTGCTCCTTTGCGCTCCATCCCAATAAAAGCGTGCAAGTCCCTTCGGCTCCGGCCTTCAGCCTGTTTCCTACCCGCCGGGGAGGCTCGGGGAGGGAGCGCTGTCCGCAGGTAACTGGAAGCTTCCCAGGAGGCTCCCCGGCTGCGCCCGCTGGGATCTGTCACCGCTCAGCCCAGGGCACAGCAGCTGTGCCCAGGGACCCCCCTTCCACCCGCCGTGGGGGACAGCAGGACGCAAGGCACGGCCGATAAGACACCCTGGAAGCGTGGGGTGTAGGGGCTGGAAAGCCACAGGGAAGGGGAAAGAGGCAGCCAGCTCGGGGAGGCACAGAGAGGCAGAGGCTACAGCTCAGCCATTTTTCAAACCAATTAAGTTTCCTTCATTGTTTTAAAATAAAAAAAAAAAAAAATTAAAAAAAAAAAAGAAGAAAAAGAAAATAAAGAAACCCCAACCCTCGCCCTACCCCCACTTCCTTCACGGAGAACCTGAACAGAGCAGAGAGGAACCACAGTGCAAGCACCTCTCATGTGACCACCGGCTTCCTGTGCGCCTCCCGGCCTCGGTGCCGGTGCCTCGGTACGTGCCGTGCCAGGCGCTGCCCGAACACTGCACCCCTGCCGCCGGGGCCCCAGCACCATGCTGCGCCGCAAGCCCTCCAATGCCGGGGAGAAGGAGCCAGGACACAAGAAGGTCGAGCCCGGGGGGCAGCTCTGCCCTCTCACCCGTCAGGAGAGACCCTGGCACGACGGGAGAGGGGGCAGCGCCGGCTGCCCCATTCATACCCTGCACCCGCTGCCCGGCACGGCCCAGGTCAACGCTGCGAGGGGCCAGGGGAGAGGAGCTCGGGCTCCGGAGGGACGCGGCTCCCCACTTCGCTCTGCTCCACGCCGCCGTCGGAAACGGGACGGCACAGGAGGCCAGGGAAGGAGGAGCAGCAACTTGAGGCTGCCAGCAGGAGCAGGGCTGCCCTGGCAGGACACCCTCTGCCACCCACCCGCTCACCACACGTCTGCGGGGAGGCACAGGGGTCCCCAGCACTCGTGGGAGGGGATGGAGGGCTGCCAGGGCACAAAACAGCCTTCCCTCCACCGCCGGGCCCTGCGGGCACCCCGCAGACATGAGGCTCTTCCCAGCTCGGCTGCCAGGCGCAGGACAGGGAGCAGGGAGTGGAAGAGGAGCCCTGCGGTGGCACGGAGGCCTCCC
>NW_009259187.1:9330-9559 GCF_000687185.1 Egretta garzetta
GGGCCCGCCCCACGGCACCGCCGCGGCAGGAGCAGGACTGAGCACGAGGTGGGTCCCACGCTGCTCATGTCCCCAAAATCCCTGGCTCAGGGGCTGGGCTGGCACAGAGTGCGCATGTTTGGGTGCTGAGCGGAGCGGCTGCGTGGCAGAGCCCCTGTGTTTTCCCAGCAAGCACCCAGCCCGTGCGCCACGACAGCGGCGCGGCACAGCCCTGGGCTGCTCCCAGCCC
>NW_009259187.1:9858-10420 GCF_000687185.1 Egretta garzetta
GGGCAAGAAGGGTGAGGCTGTGCCAGCCAAAAAACCCTTCAAGCACCAGCATCGCCCTGGGCAAGCCAGAGCAGCCCCAGGGGGCTGGCTGCCAGCGGGGAGGGTGGGAGCTGGGGTGGGGGGCACAGGGAGGAGCCCTCACACCTTTCCGTCTCCCCCAGCTCTCCCTCCAGCGCTCCAGCAGCTTCAAGGACTTTGCCAAGGCCAAAGTCAGCTCCCCTGCACCGAGCGAGAAGGAGTTCAACTTGGAGGAGAATGTGAGTGCCCGGCCCCCCGCGGGGCAGCAGCACCCCCTGCCACCTCCCGCTCCCCCGGGACCACCCACCCGCCCGGCACAGCCCTTTTCAGAGCCTCTTTCCCCAAACTCCTGGTCCTACTGGTAGCCCATGTGCCGTGGGGCAGCCCCAGGGGTTCCAGCACCGGCAGGATTTGGGGTCCTGCTCCCCAAGGAGCCCAGCAGCCCTGTGTTACCCAGCTGAGGTTTGCCAGGGGGGGGTGGGGAGGGCTCTGCCTTCACTCTCCATCCCTCCGGCAGATCCCCGAGGATGAGTCCAGCAGACCC
>NW_009259187.1:10666-10907 GCF_000687185.1 Egretta garzetta
ACGGAGGAGCCGAGCCACGAAAAGGTGCCCCTATCGTACCTGGAGGGGGAGGAAGACGGGCACCCATCCATCAGCCGCCAGCTCTCCAGCGGTGAGCCTGGCCCCTGCAGGACCCCGGCCCCTTGCCCCACAGCCGGGCACATCCTCACCTCCCTCCCCTCCGCAGGCAGCGACGTTTCCAGCCCCAGCCCCGGGTGCAACAGCCGGGACAGCCTGCGGCTGGGGGGGGGGGGGCCCGCCG
>NW_009259187.1:12802-13200 GCF_000687185.1 Egretta garzetta
GCGCGGGGAGGGAGCGCGGTCCGCAGGTAACTGGAAGCTTCCCAGGAGGCTCCCCGGCTGCGCCCGCTGGGATCTGTCACCGCTCAGCCCAGGGCACAGCATCTGTGCCCCGGGACCCCCCTTCCACCCGCCGTGGGGGACAGCAGGACGCAAGGCACGGCCGATAAGACACCCTGGAAGCGTGGGGTGTAGGGGCTGGAAAGCCACAGGGAAGGGGAAAGAGGCAGCCAGCTCGGGGAGGCACAGAGAGGCAGAGGCTACAGCTCAGCCATTTTTCAAACCAATTAAGTTTCCTTCTTTGTTTTAAAATAAAAAAAAAAAAATTAAAAAAAAAAAAAAAAAGAAAAAGAAAAAAAAAAAAAAGAAACCCCAACCCTCCCCCTACCCCCCCTTCCTTC
>NW_009259187.1:14134-14775 GCF_000687185.1 Egretta garzetta
TCCCTCCTGGCGAGGAGGCGCAGCCGGCCGACACCGCGCAGCCAGCCCCAGGATGGCCGGCAAAGCCCGGGGAAGCTTCAAGGCTCTGAAAGCCAGTCGAGGGTGGCTGAGAAACGCAGGGCAAGGCAGGGGGGACACGGGGACACCACACAGAATCGGGCTGAGGTTCCGCACGCCTGTGCTCGGCGCAGGCACCCGGGGGCAAGCACAGCCCCGGCACTAGGTAGAGAGTGGGTCGAGCCCCCAGTTTGGCCTGAGCCCCGGGGGAGGGCGGGAAGGAGGGCCCCCGCCACGACTGCTCTCATGCCGGCTAAGTCACACGAAAAGAAGGAGCACGGGAAGGAAGCTACTTTAAAAACCATTGCCAGCAGAACACCTTCCCGGTAGTTTTGGCCCTTTTGGCACCAAAATGTCTCCTGACAACCCCTGCCACGTTAACCAATAAAACAATGCCACAGATTAGAGGAAGGAGGGAGGAGGGGAGAGAGGACGCTACTGCCATAAATTGCTTTCCCCTTCCCATCAGGATTCCTCAGCAGTAGGGAGCAGGCCGACCCTAACGTCGCTTCTGAGCTGCTCGACCACAAGTCGTCTCGTCACGAGAGTCGGGGCCAGACGGAGGGACAGCCCCAGCCACCGAG
>NW_009259187.1:14792-26092 GCF_000687185.1 Egretta garzetta
GGTGGCGAGTGCCCCTCGGTGACCAAGGCGGGCCACTCGCGCTCGTTATCCTTTGACAGCGTGCAAGGCCAGCGCCAGCCCGCACCGCCTGCGCATCGAGGTGAATAATAACTAAAGCAAAATGGCCATGAGGAATCGTTTGCCTGCCATCCAGCCCATCTCCTCCTCTCCTCAATCACTTCCAGCTTTGATTAGACAAAACAAGAAAGTTCTCCCTTTCAAGCAGAGGCTAGTGCTCTGCTTGCCCAGCGTCCTGGGATGGGACCGGGAGCTCCCCAGATGTTAGCTGCTTCTCCTCTGGCATCTCAGCGTTGCTCAGGGACGGCGCCGGGACCTGGGGAGAGAGGACAGCAGCAACTTGCATGAATATGCCCCAAACACAGAGCATCTGCCTGAGCACACAGGCACATGGCCCCGCTGCCTCCAGCTCCACCAGGCAGAGGTCTGGGCTGTGCTTGGGAAAAGGAGAAACCTGGGACCACCAAACAGGCAAAACAGCAGCTTCAGGAAGATCTGCAGCCCCAGACTGCTCCAGCAGAAGTGGTCTGGACTGTTTCCCCCAGAGAAATGCCTAAGCAGGAGTAGGCCCAGCCATTTCCCACCATGTTCACAGAATAATTTAAGTGGGAAGGGCACTCTGGAGGTCTCCTGTCCAACCGTATCCTCAAAGCGGGGCTCATTTCAAAAGACAGAGCAGGCTGTGCGGGGCCACATCCAGTGGGGCAACGGCCTTCCCCAAGGATGGAGATCCCACGCCTGCCAGAGCCCTTCCCAGGGACAGCCCTTCAGCCTGCACTCAGTGCCAAAACAAGATGCCCGCAACCTCCCACCCCTCCCAGCCTCCCTAGGTCCCAGCTCCTGGGTGCTCTCGCAGCAAGGCTGACCTCTCCAAAAGCACAGCCAGCTGCAATTTCCTCTGAGGTTTACCTGGGAGCCAGAGGAGCCCAGCGCCCTCCCAGCCAGCTCCAGAGAAATGCTGGTTTCCAGGGCCAGAGCACAAGGGGCTTTTCATCAGCGGCCTCTCAGCAAAGGCCCCAGTGTTGCTTTGTTCCTGCTAAGTCACTCTATCAGCTTTCTCCCTGCCGGCCCAAAGCACCGGCAACTCCAAGCAGGCGCAGCCCACTCGCTCCCCCGCGGAGGGAATCACTCACGGCACTCAGGTGAGGAAGGCTGCCATCCTTCTGTGGAGCGCCGCTCTCCTCTGCCTGCCCACCGGCACCCTGGGCAGCGGTGGGCTCTTGGGCGCTGGGCCCCCGTGGGCATGACTCCTCCTGAGCTGTGCTCTCCTCTTGCTGCAAGATGCCCCGTCTGTCCAAGACGCTGAAGAACAGAATCACACTGTCAGAGACCCGCGCCTCCCCCAAAGCCAACTTCTTCTCCGGGTAGGAAAAGTGCTGGTGGAAGACAAACGTCAGGAGAAGGGGTTCCTCTCCAAAACAGGCTGCACACAGCCCAAACCTAGTTTACATCTCTGTTCCTCCTGTGAAAACCAAGCCCCTTGGAGAGCAGCTCAGTTCAGAGGGTGGGACCCCACCGAAACGAGCACCCTGGAAAGAGCCTGCGCTCCATACGCTGCCCCAGGGAAGGGGAGCCCCTCCTCCGCCGGCTTCCCAAGCACATGGTGATAGGGAGCACATCACAAGCTTGAATCGCTGCAAGGCAGGCAACGCAAGACCTTCCTCCCCAGAGCATCCAGCCGCGTCCCAAGCGACCTCCGGAAGCCCTCAACACACACAGCATTGGCAGAAGAGCAGCCAGGTCTTGTACCCAAGCAAGGAGAGTTCCTCAGGGTCCCGCACTCAGCTCTGGGGGCAAGAAAGGCAGGGCTGCCCCTCGAGAGCTTACCTGGGGGGCAGAGGCCCACAGAGCACCTCACAGCAGTTCTTCACTATGTTGCCATGGCTGTAGGGATTCTGCACGCGGTTCTTCCCAGTCCAGGACCCCTTAATCTGCAACAGCCAGGACACAAGCTCACGTCTGCTCCACCGACACCTGCCCCCAAGCCCAGGGAGCCCTGCCTCAGCCTGCAGGCCATGTCAGCAAGGTGGACACAGCCACGACACACCGAGGAAGCGATGAGAAACAGAGATGGCTCAGAGGAACAGAAAGGCTCTACTTACATCTTCGTTGGTTGTCTGATTCAGTGCCACCAGGAAGGTGTGGAACCCAGTTAACCCCACCACCGACCACAGGGTGAAGAAACAGATGAGCACCTCCAGTACAGTGAGAACAGTTAAGGACTGGGAATGGCCTGGGAACAGCCCCAGCCCAGCTGCATCACCACCCCCAGGCACACTACCCCAACTTCTCCTCTCCTAGACATGGTTTTCTGTTTTACCCTGCTCCCAAAAGCCACAAAATTGCTCCTCGCCTTGTAATTGTGGGGGAAAATGCCCTGAAAGACTCCAGTCCCTCTATAATGCAGCCTGCACTAACACCCAGCTTTGGAGAAGCCGCCCCCTCCGCACCATGGAAGGATATGTCCCTGGGGTTTCCTTCAACGTGTTCAGAAACCCAATCTTCAGAGATTCTGGCAATACAAAGAGAGAGGTATTTTTTCTCTGGAACACCACGCCAAACCCAGTTCCCTTTCCGGCTCCATCACTTCTGGGTTCGCAATGCCATCTGTGCCCCCCCACCCCACCCTCAGCCAGCCCAGCCATCCACCTCTCCGCAGCCAGACTCACTCAGTGCTACGTAGACTATGTTGAAGGTGAAGATGTAGATGGTGAGGAGTGAGAGCGAGAGGATGAAGAGGTAGAAATAGCGGTAGTTCCTCTTCCCCACGCAGTTGCCCACCCAGGGACAGTGATGGTCGAAGCGCTCTGTGAAAGCCAAGGTGGAGATCAGTGCTGCTCTAGCACGGTCCTGCCTGCCACCAAACTCAAAAACATCCAAGGCTGACGCAGACTCCCTGGGCCATCCAGTCCAACCCTCTGCTAACTCAGGGCCCCATATCACGGCCCCCTTCCAGAAGGGGAGGCCAGGTAAGAAAGTGCAAAACCGTTTTACTACTCAGTTATTTTGCACATCAAGATGGTGTTTAAGAGCTTGGCCCCACGCGCGTCTTCTCCCCCAAAGACCTGGGGTGTAACAGCTTTTACTAAAGCAGCGCACAGGTTAGATGATTTCCCTGCTCACTGCAGAGGGGTTGGACTAGATGACCTCTAGGGGTCCCTTCCAACCCAAAACATTCTATGATTCTGTGAAGGCCTGGGGGTTCTTACCCAACCCATGCGCCTACTAGAGTAATTAGAAGGGGTTCAAGGGACTGCATAAACACTCAAAGGGCTGGGAACCTGCAGAGGAGGAGAGGGATCCAAAAGAATGGGATTTCTTCCTTGAGGAGGGATGCTGAACACGAGCCAGCGATGATGTGCAAAAGGGCTAAGAGAGCTTCTGCTGTGCAGGAAGGGGAACAAAAAACCGGGGTGCTTGATGTAACGGCTCTGTGCTGATGCAAGGAGCTGCTTTCACACAAGACACAGCTCTCCACTGGAACCCGCCAGCCCAGCAAGTTCAGGGAAACTCGAAAATGGACTGCACATTTACATGGACAGGTTAGATCTGAGTTAGACTAGTTATTGCCAAAGTAGTGCTGGCAAAGATGAACCATCTGGCTTCAGGTTCTGAGCAAATCTCAAGCTCTGTGAGCATAGGATGAGGCAGACTGTCCCCGTCTGTTCACACACCGCCATTCTGGGCTCGCTCAGCAGGCGCAGTGTGAGAACTGATCCGGAGCAAGACTGGGTGCGGTCTCGCCGTTCTCTTCCTTCTTCACCTGTCCTCTTCCAAGGGCTCTCACCTAACACCCAGGTGCCGGAGCAGGCATGGCCTCTTCTACTCACCCACACAGTTGTCGCAGATGCTGCAGTGAGAGGCACGGGGCGGACGGAAGATCTTACATGTGTAGCAATACTTCAGCTTCACTATCTGGTTGTTGATCTGGAAGTTTTTAATCCGCGGGGGTGGGCGCTGACCCTGCGGCACGGTCCCGTTGGTGGCCTCTGAGAGAGGGAAACAAGCAGAGATCAGACCTGCTGTACAACAGGACAGGCCTCGAATGACAACTCGCCTCCCTGCCTTTCCTACCAGTGGGATCAGAGCCTGATGGGTGTAGAGCCAGCGGCTGCAGCTCCGCTCGCACGGCCCAGAGCCAACCTGGCAGCTTGGAGGCAGGAAAAGGGATGTCAGAGCTTTCACGGGCATATTGAGAGGGGTCGGGGCGGGGGCGGCGCTGTACAGACCCACATCCACCAAACTGCCTCCCTACCTGAAGGATCAAGGGGCCCACACCAAGCTTCCTGCACCCCTTCCCAAATTTGTATGTACACAGCCACAAGAGAGAAACCAGCACGTGAAAAGGTTCCCAGAAAGGGAAGCCGGTAAATCGCACCATCTTTCTGAGACTCAGCCAAGCAGAATTAGCCAGCAGGTGGTAACATGCCCCACTTGGGGCAATGCTTACTTCTGGAGGGCCAGACAGGAAGAAAGGCTCTGCGGAGAACGTAGCCTACAGATACGCCAGAAATACAGAGGCTTTTCCAGCCATCGCCAGCTCAGCTGGCTCCGCACTCACCAATCTCCATCTCGATGAAGGCTGCCTCGTCAGGTAGGGCTCTCGGGATCACCCCAGGATCACTGAAGCTCGTCCGCAGGAGCGTGGCCATGGCGAATAGGAAGAGAACTGCGGCAAACACGGGGATGGCTGGGGACAGCTGGACTGCCAGGTACCGGCACCTGCAGAGAGACGCCAAGAGGCGATGAATCAGACCGCAAGGGCTGCCGGAGCCAGGGCCCGAAAGCCTGGCAAGGCGTCAGAGTCCAGACTTTTCCGAGCACCGGTTACATCTGAAGAAGAGAGGCTGTCCAGCGCTTCCTTCTGACCCCACCACCGCAGGGAAACATCCCTGGGGCAGCTCTAACGACCGGCCCCAACCAAGGTATACCGGCGCGGTTTCAAACCAGCCAGGCACAGCTTGCTTGCCAGCATTTTGTTTTGTTTCCAGCTCCCATTTTGCTCAGAGTCAGACGCTAGAAACGCAACCAGCCAGCCAGAGGGATCTTGCCTGGAGGACACCCGCTGCAGCCGGTTGCCAAGGGACGGACCATGGCCCCAGGAGAGACACCCAAGGCCTAGGACCCGAGAGCCCACCGCTGGAGCGGAAGGCACGGGAGCACATCGGAGTGCTGGGAATCTCTGGCTGTCCCCTGAACAGGCGGCAGCTTCCAGCACCACTCAAGTTATTTTCCAGGGTTGAACTGCGTCCTGTGCTTCGCAGGAACAGGTTGACATGGAAGTGCACCATTCCCGTGCAACAAGACATCTGCCTTCCTTTGACTTTTCTGAGATAAGGGACTCAAAAGCTCCAAATACAGTGGAAAAGCTCCTGCCCCAAGACAACCACAGCTCCAGAGAGGGAACGCAGCGTAAGGTTCGTTTGCTTTATACGTACAGAAGGGTCCAACAAGGAATTTACGTTGCTAGTCCCGCCGATCGAGGCGGTGCAAAGGGAGCAAGGAGATTAATCCCGCTGTGCCCCGTGTCACTTCTGGATGCCCGCAGATGTGTCTCCATGGGCACGGCAGCACAGGCCACGCGGAAGGCCTGTTTGGAAGTCATGGTTTAGAGCTGTACCGGGCTGAAAGAAGACATTCCCAATTCCTTCAGAAAAGCCCATGTATGCTGGGGTGAAGTTCCTATGGGGCTTTTCTACTGTTTAAGGGAAACCCCACCCAAGTCCCAATGCTTGTGCAAAATTTCATCTCTCCTTGCATGCCTGGCTTCCCCAGTTCCTCCCAATGGAGCTGGGTGCCCAGGCTTTCCAGTAAGCCCTGACTCCGCAGGGGTGGATCCAGCCCAGGCTCCTGCTCTCCACAGTCGTTCTCCAAGAAAGCGTGAGGCTACTGTGGTGAAAGGCATGGGATTATCCTCCCCAGTGGATCTGTCATCTTAAGCGAGGCGATTTCCACGGCATCGGTAGCATTAACTATTTAAGTCTGGAGAGCCTTCCCACCCATAGCTTCTCCAAGCACAATAAAGTTCCTAGCTCCAGCTGGTTCCTTCGCAGCACCGAATTCTACAAGCCCCCCCATCCGCTGCAGGAAGGCTCACCGGGCTTTCATTTGCCATTGCCTGGCTCCAGGAGCTGTCCCCTCTGTGTGATGAGGTACAGGAAGGGCTGTATACCGAAATTACGGTCTGCTTCGGCCACAGCCGCAACACGACGCATCCACAGCAATGCGCAGGGCCTGTCCCCTAAACCAACGCCGTTCATTTTAGACACTACAAACTCCGCAGACACTCAGGACAACACAACCCTTAGAGTCGCCCGTGCGCAGCGTCCTGCCTACGTTTGACGAGACGGGGCTGAGCGGCCAGAGGGCTGAGCTTACGGTCTTTAGGCGGCCCAAGATAACTTTGCTTTCCCTTTGCAAGGGCAAAGTCTAGAAAGAGAGCTGCAAGTCAGCCAGCAATTAAACAGAAACCTTGGATCCTGTTTTGGGAAGGAATATGGGTTTGTTCTTCTAAAAGATGGACAAGGTCTGCCTCAAAGGGCTGCAGCTGACCCTTGTCCAGCTGACATGACAGCTTTTATAACTGTTGTAACAACATGAACATATTACGGGCTTAAAATATGGATTCACAAACTGCATTAAAGCTGAGCCAAAACTGCGCCAGAGCTTCCAGCCTCCGATATACACCAACACCTTATAAGTTTCTTCAGTGTACTGTCAGCAAAGAGATTTATTACCCGCAAGCACATGATCCGCGCCGGGTGTACTCTCCCAGGCACAGACCTGAAAGCTTTACACAGTGGCACTCAAGGATGAACGGGATCAGTCCCTGCAGCGACCGGCGCGGTCCCCGCTCAATCTGCGTACAAGCACGAGCATGGGATGTGACTCACTCCCCGCTGACCATGTCCTGTGCATCTTTGTAAGGAAACCTGCCCTTTGGGGATGCAGCAAGTCCTGCTGTCCCCGAGGCACAGCAAGAGCGGCCTCAAGATTGATGTTACCACATCGCAGAGCGTGGCGTGGGAACAGGAAGAAGCCTGCAATTTTAGGAGACGAGAGAGGCGCGTGTGCGACCGTCCTCCCTGCCTTGGCGAGGGAAGCAGCACCATCCAGCCGGTATCCAGCCCTTCCATCCAGCTCCCAGCGTGGCACAGGCCCAAGGCAGGTTAGGTCCCCAGTTCAGGAGCAGAGAGGAGCAGTCCCGGACAGACTGCCTGTCTGGCCAGAGGTGGGCAGGGGGAGGACAGGGACAAAGCCCCAGATGCCCACACTCCTGTCTGATGGGGGTAAGATACCTAGAAACTCGCACAAGGAAGTATTAACGCCAGCTCCTTCAGCCGCCATTCACTGAAGCGCGTGAGATGTCCGCTCAGCAGCGCCGCTGTCTTGTTGTCATCGTCCCTCCAGCACGAAGCAAGCATCCAGGCGCTGTGCTGGACGCTCGACCCCATCACTCGGAGGCGCCCTGGCACGGCAGGGGCCGAGCAGGGCCCTCCCCTTCCCCAGGTAGGGGGGCTGGCAGCGCTGCCACGTCCCCTCTGCAGGAACACCTGCCTGTCTGGCCAGAGGTGGGCAGGGGGAGGACAGGGACAAAGCCCCAGATGCCCACACTCCTGTCTGATGGGGGTAAGATACCTAGAAACTTGCACAAGGAAGTATTAACGCCAGCTCCTTCGGCGTTTCCTTTCGGGGAACATGCCCAGCGCATCTGCCACGGCGGAGGAAGCCAAGCGCCGTCTAGAAGGGCTGAGCAACAGGTAAGGCCACCATGTGAGGCTTTGAGGTGGTACCCACTAGTGCTGGGGATTCCTCAGTCTACGCCTCGTCTACAGCACAAATAGGCCCAGCGATTCATTTACAGTGCTAAGGAACAGACATTTTAAAGATCTTTTGTTTGGGAAAGCCGAGCGTCAACAGAGACATACTGTTGGCGTGTAAGGCTATTGCTCCTCCTCCGCTCCCAGTGCAATATCTGTGTTCTCGAGCATGTTGTCATCTAAGAGCAGACAATAACAGCACTATCACAACTCGTCACCATGGGGGGGGGACCGGCTTAAACAAAGAGATCATCAGAATGGGGGCGGGGGGAGCAGCAAGAAGCAGCAGCCGGGAGGTGCCACGAGTTGTCGGTGCGAGGACTGCTTGACCAATTATTTTGCGACCACTTGGGAAGGCCTGTTGTAACCAGCATGTTAAGAGAAGCTCTGGAGGAAGGAGAAAACAAAACACCAGCCCCGATGGAAGTGGACTTTGGCCACGGCCATCAGGCAGCACATCTCTTGGCCAGGCTCCTCCAGGGTTCAGCGCAAGCTCTGTTGTATAATTCGTTTACATCTCACTTGTGAATCACCTATTTAACTTTCCTAAACTAACGCACGCTCGCCCCGAACGCCAGCGAAGCAAAGCAGTATCTTCACCAAATGTTTGACCCTCACCAGAGCACTTGCAGCCATCTGCATCTCCCGGGCCTGGGACGATTTCCAGAAGCTGATGTACTCGCGGTACGCCTGGAAACGGCTGCTCTGAAAAGGCAGGTAACCGCTGCACTGCAGCGCTGCAAGTCCGGGGCCCTTTCCCAAGCAGCACTCGGGCAGAACCAGAGCTGCCTACAGAAACTCTCCCCGCCCGTCCACGGCGCCGCAGGAAACGCTCGCTAGAGACCCACTTCAAGCGCAGCTCCGCCGTGAGTACAGGCCACGTGCTTCCAACCCAACCGAGGCAGCAGCCGACTTCAGGCAGGAGGCAGACACCTTACGCCGGGCTCGTTGCTCTTTTTCCCAGCTAGACTCAAATCTCCACGCAGGCAGGAGAGCGCCCCGAGATCTGCAGGGGGAATGGCGGTGCCACGGAGGACGCAGGTGCTGCAGGGGGAGCAAAGCTGCCTTCCGAAAAGGAGCCCGCGTACAAGAAAGAAGGGCGTGCAACTCAAAAACCCGGGAGCAGCCCCTTCATGCAGAAACACGTCCTCACGAGCAAAATGCGCTGAACTCTGGATACCAACGAGTCTGCCTCTGCCGAGTAGCTACTAAAAATCACCGATCACCTTGTGTGTGAGACTTGACAAGGCTTGACGTAGACCTAACCAGAGGTAAAAGCCTTCTCAGAAGCACCCCTTTTTCAGTGCAAAAACCTTGCAGGTTTGGGGGGGGAAAAAAAAAAAAAATAATAATTTAAGTCCCATGAAGGGTCAAGCATGGTTTTTTTCAACTCATCAGAAAACAAAGACATTTTAATCTCTACCTAGCTAAGAAAGTACAAAGTGATAAACGTGCTTGGTTATCGGAAAAGCAAACAGCAGCCCCTTTCCGCGCTCAGGAGCCTGGCATTGCTGGCGCTATCTTGCCTATAACATTTACAAATGTTGAATGCTCGCGCTGAAAAGCTGGAGACAAAAGAAATCCGGTTCTCTTGCAGCTGCTTTGGAGAGCTGCATGGAGAATGCTCGCTTCGGGAGGGCCTTCACAGACACGCTGGCAAACTGCAACGAGGAAACCCCCAGCAGCCAGGGAGAGGATGCTGCATCCCATCACCTTAATTCCCAAAGGGATTTCACTAAGTGCTTTACCTGGGCTTCTCCTCGTGCTCGAATACCACAAGCGCAGCCAGACAGCGAAGCGCCCCATCACAACAGCTGACGTGCCCAATACGTGTCTGAAATAACGCCAGGAGGATATTCATCAGAATTTTAGGCGGCACGTTCCGGTCATCGAGCAGACCCAATTAAATACAGGTCTCGGACCCTGCAGGGACCAGCCTCGGCCCTTGAGCAGTAGGAGCTGCTTTCTGCCAAGGCGGTGGCGAGAGAGGTGCCCTTGGTCAGAGGACTCCGGTCGCTGCAGAGCGCTTCCCCAGGAGCCAGTACAGCTCCACGGCCTCTGCTCTCTCTGGGAGGGAGGAGCTGGATCTCCAGGTACAGCGCCGATAGCTCAGTCAGCCCTCGGGGTCCTGTTTGCTCCCTGATGAAAAGACTTACCCGATTCCAGACCACAGCTCTGCGGTCTAGGGGATAAAAAGCACAAAAATTCCCCGTAATCGGGGCTGAGGGGGCTCCAGACCGTTCAACTGGGGACGCAGCAGAAGAGCCGATGGCATCGGAGCTACTTGGAGGAAAAAAACCCAAACAAACCAAAACCGAACAAACAAAAAACCAAACCACCAGCAGCAGCCCAAACAGGGAGGCTGTCATTTCACGGCTGGGGAGGACCCCTTCAGCGAGGAACGCGGCGGCTTATCTCGTGACGCGCGATGCCAGTCACCGCCAGCTCTCCAGCGACAGCGTTTGTAATCAGAGCCGAGCCAGAGCAGCCTGGAGGGCGAGGATCAAACCCGCGCTGGCTCTATCGCCTAGCGAGACATTTTCTGGCTTCAGGCATCCCCGAGCCCTGTTCAGACAAGGTGTGACTGCGCAAGTGATTCAGCTGAATGAAATAAGCATTCACAACACAGGCACCCCTGCAGTGAGCGTACAAGAATTGAAAGGACTCCTCCACCCACCACAGTCTGCTTCTCTCCAAAACCAGATCCTAACAACCCGAATTGTTCCTCTGTAGCACAAACTTTAAGGAGGAAACCGTGAATTTCCACGCAAACGCCAAAGAATCTGCCAAAAGCCAAAACGAATGGATAGCACGGTGAAAAGATCAAGGCCGAGACCCCTGTGCAGAGGCACCCTAACACACGCGGAAGGCAGACAGGGTAAGCAGGCTCTGGAGCAGCCGAGCTGCTCGTCTTCTCAGCTCGGCCGGTGAACCAAGAGACGCTGTGGAGTGTTCCTGGTTGGGAAGGCAACGTTTCATCCCTTCCCCAAATTCAAAAATCCCCAGATGATTTCAAAACAAACTCACCTCTTTCGAACAGAAAACATTAGGGTGCTATGCACGGAGAGAATCAAATGGTTATTTTGGATTTTCCCAAACGTTTCCTCATCTCCCCAGTCAAACTGGCTCAGCCAATTTAACTAAAATTCAGAGACGATTCTGCTCCCAGCTAAACTTCCCCCGGGCCAGCGGCCCCCGCAGAGACAGCCCTTCCAGCCCTACGCAGAAGGCACGTCCTGGAGGTCTCGGTGAGAGCAAGGACGGGAGCGGCCCCTCCACAGGGGCTTCCCGGAGCACGGGAAGGGGCTTCTCGAGGGATTTCCAGTCACGTACCCGCTGCACCCATGGCCGAACGAACCGCCGGCTCTGCTGACGGGGCCCACGGCTGGGGAGGCACCTCGGCTTGCTCTGCCCCGCACAACCACCGCGGGCGGCTGGGGAGGGGAAAGACGGCATCGCTCT
>NW_009259187.1:26116-26380 GCF_000687185.1 Egretta garzetta
TGCCGCTAAGGACACGCTCCGCAGGGAGTGAGAGCAATTATCCCTCGCAATGAGTGTTTCTGGAGCAGTAACACTTATTAGTTCCTGCAAGGCAGGAAGTCTTAGCCCCATTTTTCAGATGGGGGAAAAAAAAAACCCAAACCCAAGCCAAGCAACAAAACAAACAGCGGTGTCATTTCATACCTTTGAATTCAGACTGAGTCAGGTATGATTTTGGCTTTTCACTTTTGGGAAGCCCAACGCCTCGCGTTACAGTTGTACGGC
>NW_009259187.1:26390-27590 GCF_000687185.1 Egretta garzetta
TACACGACGACTAAGCAGAAAAACCAGTCTCATACCTGACCAAGACCCGACGTTAGCCGCTTCATCGCTACCGTTGGGATGTGGCAAGCCTTGGCAGACTGTTCCAGAAAGCCCTTTCCAAGGCTGCCAGCAATATCCACTAAGGAGAGGAGCTAGGGAGAGCAATGCCGGGCCAGGGGAAGATGAGACAAGTTCCCTGGTCTGGGGAAGACATCTAGGAGGGCAGCACCCGGGCCGAGTGCTTTACGTATCTGGAGGAACAGCCAGGGCTTAACCAGCGAGCAGTTTCTTCCACCTGCTTTCCTGGCCTAAAGAGCTTCTGCGTTGCCCAACACCGTTCAGGACCTTCGCCTCCCTAAGAACAACGCAAACGTGCTGATGGAGAGAGAGAGGAAGGAAAGTTTCACAGCTGTTTAGCTGATCCAAGCTCATCCTCAAACCAGGCAAAAGGGGCAGTCCTGCCCGCTCCCCACGGCATCAGTGCTTAGGCAAACACAGGGCTTTTTTTTCCTTTTTGTTTGGTGGGGGGGGTTTGCAGGATTAGGTCAGTTCCCCGGCCCAGCTCACACAGGAGAGCTGCAGGGAGAGGGCAGGCCCTGCTCTTTCAGCAGTATCCAAGACTTCAGCTGGAGGACTTTGGGCTGCCAAGCTGACCTAAAAGGGTGGCCGGATCCTCTCCAAGCACCAGGGCTCCAGCTCACGGGAGCATCTGCTGTAACGCAGCGCTCCACAACACCCTGCTAGCAGGCAGCTGCAGGGCAAGCTGGACCAGCACTAAACCCCGGGTGCCACCGAGCTCGCTCCTTTTTTGTTAATTCTGCGGCTGGGTGACCTCCCGAATGGGGCTGAGCTGGGGGCTGCACACGCCGGATCCTCTCCAAGCACCAGGGCTCCAGCTCACGGGAGCATCTGCTGTAACGCAGCGCTCCACAACACCCTGCTAGCAGGCAGCTGCAGGGCAAGCTGGACCAGCACTAAACCCCGGGTGCCACCGAGCTCGCTCCTTTTTTGTTAATTCTGCGGCTGGGTGACCTCCCGAATGGGGCTGAGCTGGGGGCTGCACACACGCCCGGCCCGCAGGGATGCGCCAGGCTCGGCGGCTGCAGCGGCAGTGCCCTTGCACCCCGGCTCTCCCTGGGCAAGGGGCACGCACCGCAAGCCCCCAACCCCTCCCACTGTCCTCAGGACACGGGGCTGCCA
>NW_009259187.1:30180-35297 GCF_000687185.1 Egretta garzetta
GCGGGGGGAGGACGCTCCCCTCCTTCCCCTCCTTCCCCTCCTTCCCCTCCTTCCCCTCCTTCCCCTCCTTCCCCTCCTTCCCCTCCTTCCCCTCCTTCCCCTCCTTCCCCTCCTTCCCCTCCTTCCCCTCCTTCCCCTCCTTCCCCTCCTTCCCCTCCTTCCCCTCCTTCCCCTCCTTCCCCTCCTTCCCCTCCTTCCCCTCCTTCCCCTCCGTAGCAGCAGGCTGGGGCAGAAGCAGGCGGGGGGCACACAAGTTGCCTTTCGCTTTATTTTCTTTCCTCTTCTCGCAGACGGAAGCTGGCAGAGCGTACGGAGGCGAGCGTGCAGGTGTCAGAGTTCAACGTCAGCTGCAAAGGTGAGATCCCTGGCAGACCAGGCAGAGCTCCGCCTGTCCAACTGGGATGGTGCTGCCTGCCCACAGCTGCCAGCTCGGGATTTGCTGGGTCCGCCCCAGATCTCTGGGCTGCGTGCAGCTGCAGCCCCTCGCCGTGGCGGTGCTGCGCCTGTGTTGATGCATGGGACCTCGTGTAGGTGCTGGGGAGAAGCTGGTTCTGTCTGAGCTCCTGCAGCCCATCCGGCCCAAATCCGCCCTGAGCAGCGTGAAGAAAGAGCTGAGCAGAGTGAAGCAGAAAAAGGCGGTGGAGCTGCCGCTCAGCAAAGAGGAGGCGAAGCGGGTGAGTGGGCCTGTGCAGGCAGCAGAGGGAAGTTCTGGCCTTACGGGGCCAGCTGAGCCCTTGCATGCCCCTCTGCTCCTCTCTGCCGCGGACTGGCTTTTCCTCTCTGCATCAGCCTTTTCCCTTCTCACCCCTGCCTGCAGGTCGTGAGGGAAGCTGCCTACGTCAGGACCTCTAAAGACGTGGGCAAATGGCAGCAGGTGGTTTTGCAGAACCGGCGGGCGGAGCAGCTGGTTTTCCCTCTGAAGCAGGAGATCCCTACGGTCGTCCCTCTGGAGCAGGTGGCTTCAGCATGGAAGGTGGGTGCTGTGACGCAGCTCCCAGGGGTCGGCTGGGGCAGCTCGACATCTGGCTGCGCTGGGAGGAGCGAGGGAGGCGTGAGGAAGGCCCAGCTTGTAGCCGAGGCCCTGGGTGTGTGGCCGCTGAGCTTGGGAAGATTGAAAGGGAAGCCTTCTGTGTTCCTCGCACATAGCAGATGTGTAAATGCTCTCTGGGAGAGGCCGGGTAAGGCGTCAGCAGAGGATTCGGAGCCTGCTCTGTTCCCTCACCTCTTTTTAGCCTCTCAGCCCTAGACGTGCGGGCTGAGCCAGCCATTTCCCAGTCCCTGGGCTGAGCCGTGTGCCTGCTGGTAGCCCTCGTCCGCTTGTGTTGCGGCAGAGAGGGGGGCTTGGTTTGCCAAAGCCTGCGCGTCTGTGAATCTTCATTATGAAAGAAGGATGCTTTTGGCTTTGAACGCGAGTTCAGGTGGGGGTTGCGCTGCTGGCAGGACAGTCACTGTCATCCCTGAGAGCTCTCGCAGCCCCTGCCAAGCTCCCGACGTACCCGGCACTCGCCTCAATCTGCCCAAAGGCCCCTTTCCGTTTTGGCGGGATGTGGTGTCACATGGCCTGGAACTTCTGCTGCATCCTTTTTGTCCAGTGCTCCCTGGTCAGCGCTGCCTGTCAACTGCGAGCCTCTTTCTCTACCCTGGGAGAAATTCTGCCTGCCCTAACCTGGCGCGGTGGCTGGGAGGGCGCCTGGGCAGGCCCCCAGTGAGCCTTGGGCTGTTGTGTGAGACCCGTGAGCGGGGCTGTGACCCCAGCCCCCCGGAGGAGAGGGGCACGCTTCGCTGGGCCGTCCCATGGACCTGCTCAGGGGCACCAAGGAAGGCTGGGGACATCTGGGGGAGCGTTGGCTCTTGCGATTCTTCTCTTTGCATTGTGCTCTTGCTGTGTCTGTTCTGTCCCAACAGGCCCGAACTCCCCTGGAGCAGGAGATCTTTGCGCTGCTCCACAAGACGCAGCAGCCCATCACAGACCCGCTCCTGACGCCAGAGGAGACAGCCTCGCTGCAGGCAATGAGCTTGGAGGAGGTGAGTGCTTACCCCCCTGCCACGGCCTGGCTCTGGAGGCCTCTTCCTTGGCGCTTGCCCTCACTCTGCGCTCCCTGGCAGGCCCAGCGCCGGCGGGCAGAGCTACAGAAGGCTCGGGCTGTGCAGTCCTACTACGAAGCCAAGGCTCGTCGAGAGAAGAAGATCAAGAGCAAGAAGTAAGGCTCTGCTGTTGCTGGGCTCGGTGCGGTGGGAGAGGGCTGGGAGCCAACCCCGCCCAGTGCGTGGGTACGGCCAAAACATGGAGGAAGGCAGAGCGGCCCCCTTCGTCCCTGGGATCTGCAGTGTCTCGGGCAGCCTCGTGCCCAAAGCAACGCTGCGTTCCCAAAAGCACCGTGAGGCCTCACTCCCTGGCTCTCTCCACCCTTGGGCTGCAGGTACCATCGCGTGCTGAAAAAAAGCAAGAGACGCAAGGCCTTAAAGGAGTTTGAGCTGCTGCATAAGTCAGACCCTGAGGCCGCCTTGGCCAGGCTGGAGGAGCTGGAGCAGCTCAGGATGCAGGTGCTGCTTCTGCGCTTCTCCCCCACCCCTTGGGAAGCCCCCGCTCGCAAGGGTGCCCTTTCTGATCCTTCTCTTCCTCTTCCCCTCAGGAGCGGATGAGTCTTAAGCACCAGAACAAGGGAAAATGGGCCCGCTCCAGGGCCATTATGGCTAAATATGACCTGGAGGTGAGATCACAGAATCATCGAACGGTTTGGGTTGGGGGGGACCTCTGACGCCCATCTAGTCCAGCCCCCCTGCCGTGGGCAGGGACGTCTTTCACTAGGTGGGCTTGCTCAACGCCCCGTCCAACCTCACTTTGGGATGGGGCATCCACAGCTTCTCTGGGCGACCCGCTCCAGTGTCTCACCACCCTCGCCATAAAACATTTCTTCTTCATATCTAACCTAAACCTGCCCTCTTTTAGTTTAAAGCAGTGGTCCCTTGTCCTGCCACCACAGGCCTTGGTATAAAGTCTCTCTCCATCTTTATTATAAGCTCCCTTTATGTATTGAAAGGCCACAGTAAGGTCTCCCAGAGTCTTCTCTTCTCCTTTATGCATTTGCAAGTCCCCTTGTCCTATTTAACCCCAAATTTCCAGTCTCCTGAAGCATCGCAATCCCCTCCCAGGCCCGCAAGGCAATGCAGGAGCAGCTGGACAAGAACAAGGAGTTGATGCAGAAGGTGCGGGTGGAGCTGCCCGAGGAGGAGCCAGCTGATGTCCCTGAGGAGGACCTCACGCCAGTGACCGTCCCCACCATCCCCACGGGTGCCAGCGGAGCTAATCCCTGGATGCTGGGCAAGCCCAGCAGCCCAGCCGAGGAGCCTGAGGTGCAGGAGGGTCTTGGAGACGTTGCGGTGCCTGCTGCTGTGGAGAGCAAGGAGGAGATGGAGGAGGAGGAGGAGGAGATGTCAGAGGAGGAAGCTCTGCTACAAGACTTTGCGCAGAAACGGCACGCGCGGCAGCAGCGGGCAGGGAGCGCTGAGGGACAAGGTGAGGAGCTCGCAGCGCCGGGCAGCACGGGCCTGGTGTGCCGCAGGGCTGGGCAAACAAAAGGGGGCCGGGGGGGCTGGTTTGTGCCCCAACTGACACTGCTGTCCTGCTCTCCTCCCTGCTCGTGGGTGACTGTTTCTCACCTCTTGCCTCTGTGCGTAGGTGCTGATGAGGCGGAGACGGTTTCTGAACCGCCAGGGGACAGCCCCATCCAGCCCATCTGTGCCGAGGAGCCGGCGAGCCCAGGGATCGAGCAGCCACCCCAAGCCCAGGAGGAGATCCTGCTGTCGGAGCAGCTGCGCCGGGTGCGGACGATGGAGGATGTCGAGGCTCTGGCCTCAGAGGAGCGTGCGGAAGAACAGGAGAAGCCACCAGCCGCAAGAGCAGAGAAGCAAGTGCAGCAGCAGGAGCAAGGCAAAGCTGGGGACAGGCATGCCAAGAACGCCCCAGCCAAAAAGAAGAAGAAGATCATTAGCCTGCAGGCCATGCTGGCTGGGAAGTCCCAGGAGGTTCAATGCCCCAGTCTACCTGTGGTCGTGGAGGAAGAGGTGAGCGGGACGGGCCTGCCCCGTGGTCCCAGGGCAGGGCTGACTGCAGGCGGCTGACTCTCCTCTCCACAGGAGGGTGGCATCGACCAAAGAGCGGTGATCACAGAGGCCTTTGCCGGAGACGACGTGGTCGCTGACTTCCGCCGGGAGAAGCGCAAGGCAGAGGAGGCTGCGAAGCCACAGCCGGTGAACCTGGTGCTGCCAGGCTGGGGCGAGTGGGGAGGCACGGGACTGAAGCCCAGCGCCAAGAAAGTAAAACGGTAAGCGCGGAAGAGCTGCGGCAACGTGCCTCGGCCCGGCACCAGGGCCTGACGTCTCGTTTGCCCGGCAGGTTCCTGCTCAAGCCGCTCCCGGCGCCTCCCAGGAAGGACCAGCACTTGCCCCATGTCATCATGAGCGAGAAGCGCAATATCCACGCGGCAGCGCACCAGGTGGGTGACGCCCGGCCTCCGCGCGTGCCAGCACCCAGGCTGGCCCGGAACCCTCCTGTGACCTGTTCCCAAAACGTCCCGAATCCCTCCTGCCTGTAATCACTGCCTGGCCACGCAGTTTCCAGCTTTGACAGCTCAGAGGCCGGCAGGGTGATGGAGGGAGGAGGAATTTACAGGACTGCCCCCTTGACGGTGGGGGCGGTGGCTGCTGTGCCAGCCCTCCCGGGATCCCCCCCAGAGGAGGGGATGGGGCACGGTGGTCAGCGGGGCCGGGGCCTGGAAGCAGAGCACGGGCGGGTCCTGGACGAGCGGGAATCGGCGGCAGCGTGGGATGAAAGCCGGGTGGCTGTGGGAGTTACCCCGCTGCGCTGTTTCCCCGCAGGTCAGCGAGCTGCCCTTCCCCTTTGAGAGGCACCAGCAGTTTGAGCAGAGCATCCGGATGCCCGTGGGCCCCACCTGGAACACGCAGCGTGCCTTCCAGAAGCTGACCGCCCCCCGCGTCGTTACCCGAGCGGGCCACATCATCCAGCCCATCTCTGCCGAGGATGTCCCCGACATGGCCACCGCAGCTGGCACTGGAGCCAAGCCAGCGCTAGAAATCGTGCCCAAGCAGCAAGAGCG
>NW_009259187.1:36075-37385 GCF_000687185.1 Egretta garzetta
AAAAAAAAGAGAGAGGAAGCGGCGAGCATTTCCGTGCCCTGACACCGGAGAGCCCCTCGCTGGGCTGGTGGCCCCAGCTCCGAGCCCAGCTTCCCTCCGCCTTGCCTGCCCCCAAAGCCGTGGGAAACCTTCGCCCCCCGCCCCTGGGGACGTCACGGGGGGAGTAGGGGGGATTTCTTGTTCGTTTTAGCGAAAGCTGCAGTGCGCTGGTGCCCGGGGAAGGCAGTTCCCGGCGCTCTGCCTGCCCCCTTCCCAGCCCCGGGATGGTGCCCAGCTGGGCGCTGTGAGCTCCCCCAGCTCCCGGCCCTGGGATGCTCAAAGGGTCTCGGGAAGCCTCGAGGCCCCACGCTGGTCAGGGCAGAGCTGGCTTTGGGCTCGGAGCGGAGTCTTCAGAGCGGTGTCCTGCCGTTTGACACGTGCCTCGCTGGCCTCTGTCCCCATGTCCCACCCACCCCGTGACGGAGCCCCGCGCAGGCTCGTGCCGTACGCTCTGCCTGCTGTCACGCGTGATGTCCCCCGCACCCCTGAGGAGGGGCCACGCTCCCGGCAGGGTCTGGCTCTGCCACAGGCTGGGCTGGGGCCTCCTCAGCTGCCCCAGAGCGGGAGCGACTCTTCCCACCGGGGCTGGGGCGATGGTGGCACCGGTGCAGTCCCTTCCTGGGGCGCTGATCCTGCAGAGGACCGAGGCCACCAGGTCTGAAACCCACTCGGGCCTTGGTGGCGCGGGCAGGTTTACGGCTGCCACAAGCCAGGACCACCTGAAGCAGTGAGTGGGACGTGACCCCTCAGTCCAGAGGCTGCCTCACGGGGAATTTTGGAATTTTGGCTGGTGAGTGTGGCTGATGCTCAGCCAGCATTGAGGGGGGACAGCTTCAAGCCACAGAGCTGGATGTGCCTCATCCTGCATGGAAGGGCAGCGCTGGGCTGGACTGGGCTTGAACTGGGGCTTCCAGTGTCCAGAGATGCTTCAACAATAAATGCAGAAAGCATCAGCCTGAGCTGCTGGGGTTGAGTTCAAGGAGGGACACAGATGCAGGGGGGGGACGCTGGCACTGCTGTGCTGGCCCCTCCGGGCTGCCGGGCCACCTCGGCACAGGCTCCTCTGGAGCTGCTGCGCTCCCGCGCCAAGGGCATCGGTTGTCCCTCCGGCTTCCCTGCAGAAATGAGATTGCCGGACTCGGGCGTGTCAGCGCTTGGGGGTTTTTTTAATTAAAAATTAATTCCAGGTCTGCAAAGCGCTGCAGGAAAGGGGGACGCTGGGGATGCCCGCTGGCAGCGGGGAGGGGGGCAGCAGAGCCGTGGCTGGGGGG
>NW_009259187.1:42215-42648 GCF_000687185.1 Egretta garzetta
ACCCTCAAGCCCCTCCCGCAGCAGGCAGCCCGGCTTTCTGCTCTCCAGAAACCACCGGTCAGCGGGGGAGTGCTCCCGGTTGTATTTTTGCAGTGCGTATCGATGGACAATTCATGTCGGCCTTGCCGCGAGTTAGCCCTGACCGGTGTCCCATTAGCCACCCTCCCCGGTGAGGGATGCCCCCTATCCCCCAGACTTCCCCTTTCCCCGGAACGCTAACATGGGAGCCGCAGAGTTTTCCAGCACCACCTTTTACAGCCCCTGGGGGCAAGCTGTCCCATCCCGGCGAGGCTGGAGCGTCAGTAGGTTCTAATGAGAGCAGGAAGGAGCAGAGCGGTGTCGGAGGGTGCGACGGCGGGGTGCAGAGCCCTCCCGGCCGGCACCACGCATCCCGGAGCGCAATTCCTGAGGCCGGCTGCGGGGTGAGTGCAAT
>NW_009259187.1:42801-43170 GCF_000687185.1 Egretta garzetta
AGCCCGGGTGGAGGCAACCGGCAGGAGAAGGCACGGATGTAACGGAGGAGAGACTGAGCAATTCCCCTCTGCGGGAAGTTTCCTCCCTCCCAGCCTTCCTCGGCTTAGCCCTTGCTCTCCGCCTTCCCCCAGCGCTGCCAGCCCCTTGCATGTCACCGACCCGCACGCCCTGCACGCTCAGCACCGTCCTGCCCGCGGACCCCTGCCCCGATCCGCTCCCAGAGCGCACCCGCATCCCCAAAGGGGCAACGCGCCGACGCCTGCCCGAGGCTGTTGCGGCCTTCCCGGCCAAAAAAAAAAAGAACAGAGCTCGATCCCGCTGTGAGGTACGTGTTCCCCTTCCCAGGCCGAGCCGAGGCTCGGTGCTGC
>NW_009259187.1:47160-47585 GCF_000687185.1 Egretta garzetta
GGGAGGAGGTTCCTCCGCCCTCGGCCGGGGGGAGCCCGGGGCTCCCGGGACGGCGCTGGGTGCCCAGCGGTTTGCTGCTGGCTCCTTGGGGACCAGCGTCCGTGCCCTCGTCCAGGCGTGGGTGAAGCTGGTTCTGAAAAGCACCGGGAGAAGGTCTTGCAGGCTAAAATAAAGAGGAAGCAAGTTTCTCCTCCGTCCAGAGCATCCGCTCTCCAGCACCATCGTCCCTGCTGTCCGCCGCCAGAGTTAGGGGGGATCCGTGCCAGGGAAGGGCCGGTGCATCCCGCGCCCTTCGCTGCTCGTCTGCATCGGTTTTTGCCATGACTGCCATCAGCCTTCCCTTCCCCGCCCTGCCTTTTTCGTCGCCAGCCTTTGGGTTTAGCCAGTCCCGGTGCCAGCACGGGGCTGGTGGCTGGGGGGGGCCG
>NW_009259187.1:48647-49076 GCF_000687185.1 Egretta garzetta
CTGCGTGGCGCCTGCCGAGGGCACCGGCTCTGTCACCGTCACCTGGGTCTGGAGCGGCGTTTCGGGGAGGGTTTCGGAGTTCAAACTCTGGCGTGGTTTGGCCTTCGGAATGAAGCTGCCCTTGGGAGCGCTGGGCTCTGGCACGCCGGCTCGTCTCCTGGGGAGGGGAGAGCTGCGCTCCGGTTGCAGTGTTTCGGACGATGCGCGCCTACTCAGATACACAATTTTTAAACGCCATCCTCCCTTAGCAGCTCTCTTTTTTTCCAGTCCTTAGAAATGCGCGACGGTGGGCTTCCGTGGGGACAGCCTGGTTGTCTCCAGTGAGCGAGGGTTCGGTGACACCGGCCGTCCAGCACCCGGGTTGTTGTTACTACAGGGCTACCGAATGCGCAGCAAACTTTTTTTTTTTTTTTTAAATGGGGGGGGTTT
>NW_009259187.1:49486-55776 GCF_000687185.1 Egretta garzetta
GGCGGAGGTGGCCTGGCCTGGCCGTGCTGGGTTTTGTTCCACGCTAGTTGTTCCTGGTCAGTGCTGCTGCAGTTTCTGACCTCTGCGTGAGCGGTAATAAAACATAAGATAAACTGTTCCCTTTTTTTTCAGCTTTCTTGTTTAAATTTTTCCCTGGCTGTGTATCATGCCCCTTGCGAGTCCTGCGAGAGGACCGTCACGATTTTTTGGATGTAATTTTTTATTTAATTTTTATTTTTTTTGCGAGCAGTTTGCTTTAAAGGGGTTTTCTGAAGCCATGCTCGGAGCTGAATCCCTGCTAAGGCGTCTCGGGCAACTCTCGGGTTTGGCACTCGCTCTGGACCTCTGTACCTCAAATGGACGCCCGACAATCGCATATAAAAACAAATATGATTTCTTGCCTGTGTTACTAATGGCAACGAAGATTGCCAAAATGAACAAACGATCGCAAGTGAAGGCAACCGTTCCGTCGATGCAGTCCGTTTCCCTCCGGCCCATCTGAGCCCTGCTGAAGCGCCGCGGGGCCAAGGTGCCGCCTTACTCCGCTGCTTTCGCTCCCGTCGAAGTAGCCGGCTTGCGGGCAATGCGCTCCTGAGCGGTGAGTCCCGCTTGAGTTCCCAGCAGCTGACGTAGTTTTATAGCCACCGGTGGGGGAAAAAAAAACCCAAACCCCTGCCTTCGAGGTTTCGCTGCTCTCTGGGAATGAATGTCACCAAGGTGTCTGCTGTGGGTGTGTTTCCAGGGTCAAAGTGCATCCCTCCCGGCCTTCCACAGTGCCCCCTGGCCAAAGGAGCCGTACAGCACCTCGGGAAGGCGAGCCACCGCGTCCTCCCGAGCTCTTGCTGCGGAGGGACGCGTTGGGCTTTCTCCTTTTCCATCCCCTAAGGCTGGAAAGTCTCCCTTTCCTTCCTCTGTGCCGCTGCCCCGCTTAATGCAGCAGCCGGCCGGCGCGAAAGGAGGCCTCGCCGACAGGCAGCGTTTGACCGTGTCCGTAAGGGACCCGGAGCCCAGCCGAGTGCATCGCTTCGTCTGCCCAGCTGCGCCACGTTCCCACCAACGTGACCCGCAGCGGGATCGCCGGAGCTGGCCCTCGGCCTCGCGAGGCTCGTGCCGTGGCTGCTGCTCGTGCAGCAGGGAAAGGCGAAGCTGGCGTTTGCCCCGGGGGAGCCTGCGCCGTCGGCTGAGCCCTGGCTGCTGGCAAGGGTTGCCGCTCGTCGGGCCTTTGCTCAATGCGCTCCTGCCTGCGTCGGGGGATGATGTGCCTGCCCAGGCGGAGGGAAGCCTTGCGCTGGGGGATTTTAGGAGACTGACGCTGTTTCAGTACCCATCGTCTCGTGCCTGCCTAGGCGGGGGGCAGCTGGGGCGGTGGCGATCTCTTGGTGTGTAGCTCATGTGCTGGGATGGGGGAGAGGAAGGAAAAGCATCCTGAAATCCAAGCCATTGTAGTGCTCGGAAACATACAGAGGAGGAAAATGCATGAAAAGCTTCTTGGGGGGGGGTCAAGGCAGCACGGTCCTAAAGCGGGATGCGTTTGCGCCGTGAAGAAGTGGCTGGCACAAGTTGCCCTGTGAGGAACAGGGAGAAGCCCCTTTCTGTACCCATGGCTCTGGGTCCACCCCAGCTGGCACAGAGGTGGGCGACTGTAGGAGATGGTGGCTCTGGCTGGCCTGATCAAAGCAGTACAAAAGTGGGTTAGACCAGGTGGCAACGCAGACGTGACATCTGTCAGGGCAAACACCGACGGTGCCAAACCCCTGGTAAAAAACGTACTCTTGGCTACCTGCGGCTGCAAGTTCAGCGGCAGCCCAGAGAAGTTGCCTTACGTGTTTGCCAAGGCGAGCGCTCGAGGAGCTGAGCGTTGGGTCAGGTCAGGGAACTGACCCGGCTAGGGAAGGGCTGTTATTTGGGGGACCCCTCTGCCATGTTAACACTGGGGTGGGAGGTGCGAGGGGCAGCGCTGCAGCAGAAAACTTAATTAGGAAGCCTCACCTCAGGCAACTCGAGTTAGGAGCCCCGAGAGTCGGGGCGCAGGCAGGATTTTAACAGGGGTCGGCATGGCGATTACATGGGCTTAATTCCCTTCAGCTGCGTGGGAGCTGGGAGGTGAAGGCAGCGGCAGCCTGTCCTGCCCTCCTCAGCTCGGCCTGCGTGGAAACGACGGCTGCCTTGGCGCTGCTGGGATTTTAGTGCAAGGGGGATTTGTCTAGAGATAGCTATTAGAAAATACCCATTCCCGAAGAACTTCATCTCAGGAAACTTGTTTCCATCGGCCGTACAGCGGTATTTCAGAAGAGAGAGTAATTCCTTGACTTAATCCAAGGGAATGTCCACGCGTAGCTAAGTCATCGCTAACCTGAGCAAAAGCGTGCTTTTACTACGCGGAAAACTTCGGCTTTGCTTTTTCTGGAGCCTGGAGGAGACCGGTTCTCCTTTCGCAAAACGATGAGAGGTTTTGTCTTAACGAACAAAAAACCCCCTTGCCTTTAATTCACCCCGTTGGTTTCACTGACAGTCTCTCCAAGGGCTTGTTGTTGGAGGTGACCGTGGTCGGCGCCTTTCTTGTTCGCAGTTCTTAGAACACGTTTTGTTTCGAGAGGCGAAGGAGCTTTAATAGCGCACGGCGAGCTTCTCCATGCAGAACGCTGTGTTGATGTCCTTATTTCGTTCTAAACTGGTTTTCTTTGGAGTTAATTAGTATTAGCTGGGCACCTCTTTAGCTAAATCAAAATAAGACCGTGGTTTCATATGCCCTTCCTTTGGCAGATGCAGTGGATTAAGCAGATTCTGTGCTAGGCTGTGCCCTCTCCCCCTCTTGGTGAACCTGATCTAGGAGCTAGTATGGGTTAAAACCAGTCTAGCCAGGAGAAAAAAAAAAAAAAAAAAAAAAGGTTTTAAACCATTTACCAGAGAAGTTTACCAGGGCACCGCAGTTCCAGTGTCATGATTGACGGGGTGAGGGGGGAAAAAGGGCTTCAACGGTTTCTTCAACAGCTTCTTCTACTCGAAGGCAGGCGTGTGCAACCATGCCCTAGTTGCGTTCTCCAAGGGGTTCCTACTGGTTTAATTACATCCGTTTAAAGTCGCTTCAAGCTGCACCGGTGTAGACGAGAGATTTGCTCGGTTTCCTTGTGTTGACTTGACTAAAAGCGTGTTTTGACCCAGGGAGGCTGCAGTTGCTCTTTCTGGCTCGGCGTTGCATCGGGAGGTTGCTCATCCCTGCATTTCTCAGCAAACTTCCTGGTCCGCCTTCCTAAGGATGCTGTTCTTTCGCTGTTCGCTCCGGTTTGTGTTCGAGACCACGTCTGGGGTTTTCTTTCCCCCGTTTTATTCCTTCTCTTAGTTGAAATCTTGATTCTTTTTCTCTTCTGTTCTTCTTCGTTCCCTGCGAAATGCCTCTCTCTGGCACGTGTCCCACATCGTCTGTAGAGGACAGAGGCCAAGAATTCATGAAACAGTGTCTATCTCTGTTGCTAGGTCCTCCCGGCTCTCCTCTCGTGGCCGTCGTGCCTCCGCTGTTGACCAGCTCTACTCGAGTACTCAAAACGTGCCGTTCCTCCCAGCTGCTTGCACCACCCCGTTGTCACTTTTCCCTTGCCAGACCCATTCTCGGGTCACGCCTGATCTGCGCTTGTTTGAGGCTTCAGCTCGTCTCCAACTTCTGTTCCACGTCGCGCAGCCATACGCGTCCCCTTCCCCCGTTGCACAGAAGGTCCCTTTTGATTTCTCCCGAAACATCTGTCCTGCCACCGCGCTCAGGGGCAGAACCTTTCTCCTCCCCTTCTTTCAGTTTAGCCTAAGATGGTGAAATCCCCGCAGATTGTTTGTTCCCCTATTTCCTTTATGTTGCATTTCTCTCCAAGCACCAAAAGACTCCTCCCCTTCCTGCTCCAAGCCACCTCGCATTCTCTTTGGGTATGACCCTGCGCTCTGTTTTAGCGTCTGCCCGGCTCCCCCTTCGTTGCGTGGTATTTCTTCCATCTTGCAGTGTGTGTCTTTTAGCAGGTTTCCCCCTCTTCTCCTGACCGCTGATTTCCTTAGCCTGTTTGCTCGCTTGTGCCCTCGTACGTGCGGATGGGTCCATCGCTTCTTTTTTGCAAATGAGCTGCCCTGCCTTGATTTCTCCTATGCGCCTGGCCCTTCTTTTCCGTCCGGAGGATCCCCACTGGCATGTTTGGGCCGGGGCGAGGATACCCGGCAGCAGCCGCCCTCAGAGGAGTCACTCAGTTCCACGGCTCGATCCCTTCAGCTGCTGGCCGGTAGATCCCCCCGCGGCTCGTTTCAGCATAAACGGATGGTGCAAGCTGCTTCTTGTCCTGTTCAGAGCTTGTGTCAACGGGAGTTTGTCAGGGGAAAGAAAACCAATGGAGATCTGGGATCACGTGTGGCTTTCAGCTTCTTCCCACCCTCACCCGCTTCACCGGGAGCGCTGCCGTGGCTCTGTGCCTGCTTTACCTTTGGGTGTTTAGTGTTTCTCTGAACCAAGAACCTCTTTGACAGCATCTCTCTGCCTTTTGCAGCCAGTCCTGCTTGGTTCGGCCGAGCCCACTTGTTAGCGCAGTAGATCCTCTCTTCCTTCGTTGCTTTTTTCCTGATACGACTTGAGCAGCAAAGCTGCCTTAATGCTTCAACACCCAGCGCTGCACGATTGGCTGCAACGTTCTCCCTCGAAAGCTCCACCCAGCCGACGGTGCGTCTTGGATGCTCACGGATCTCTGGATTTCCTCATGTTTTCCACCGGTAACTCCACGGAATACCAGCACCTTCCTGCCGGAGCGAGGGGATAATCGCTTGATGGCACATCTGACAGCACTGTTGGCAAACCTCTGCTCCCCTCCAGGGTCCCCCAGCTGCCTCCTTGTTCGAGGCTGTCCCCTTGGAACCTGCCGTGGGCTGGTTCATGACAGTCCGATGAAGCCTTGGGGATGCCAGCATTTTAACAGACCATCATCCTGGGTAAAGCTCTGTCTTGTGGCTCGCTACCCTGCGCCGGAGGTCCCTCTGGAGGGAGAAGTGGAGGGGTCTTTCAAGAGATGTGTATGTGCGTGAAGACGCCCGTGTGAAACACTCGGGGTAGCCAGAGGCTTTGTGGCAATAAAGTTGTTTAATACGAGGCTGTGGCTTCTGTCCCAAGGCACTGCTGATTTCTTCTAGCCCTCTTCCAGACAGATGTGTGGCATTTCGGGCGTCGTACCCCATCTGCCTGGCAGCGAAGCTGGGGATGACTCTCTCTGCAGTGCGGTTGAGCACAAGCATCCTGGGGAGAGTTACCAATCCTCTGTGTTTCTTTTGTAGGCAGAGCGGCCCCTCGAGCCCCAGCAGGTCCCGGTCGGTGACGAGCAGCTGTCATGATCTCTACGGCACCTCTCTATAGCGGGGTGCACAACTGGACCAGCACAGAGCGGATTCGCATGTGTGGCCTCAACGAGGAGAGGTGAGGTGCGTGGGCGGCGCGGAAGGGGAAGGAGGAAGAGAGCGGAGAAAGTGAGTTTGGGATCTGGAGAGGCTGCGGGAAGGGAGCTGGTGCTGGCTCAGCCCGTTCTTACTGGGGTGTAAAACGGACTGCGGTGGTGCGACAGAGCCGCGGGGAGGGGATGGTGCGTGGTCAAACGGCGGCGTTCCGTGATGGTTCTCGCATCCCGTGCTCCAGCGAGGAGGGTCCACGAGCAGAGTGCGTGGGGGGTCTCTGCAGAGGAACCCTGGGCTGTGTGTAGCTGTGTTGCCTCCACGGCGCTGGTGGGTGACGAGGCCGAGCTGTCTGCCTGCGCTATTGGCTTCACCAGACCTGTGCTCTTAACTGCCAGGGGAGGGGAAGAGCTTGACCCACTGCGAGCCAAGCTGCTAAGAAGAGCTTTGGGTGACCCAGGAGGGTTAGTGCAGACCAAATGATTAGATGGGAGAGTTGTGACATGCCACCAAATAGGAGATTAGGGAGGATTAGTGGCTGGGAGGCAGAATCGATCAAGACGAGTTCCTGGCCTGCCCCGTGGCTGTGCGTCGCCTTTTTATTCCTGCAGCTCTGAGGTCTTGCTCTCGAAACCGATCGGTTTGTGGCGTCCTTGGGGCTGCTGTGTCCACCGGGCCCATTTGCTGTAGCCGGAGAAGTTTTGCGGGCTCAAAGGCAGTGCGTGCCTGTTGTTCCTCGCTGCGGGTGTTGAGGCTTTTGGTGGCGAGTCCTCCAAGGGCCGGTAAGAAGAGGGGTGGGACAGGGAAGAGTTCAGACGACTCCCGCTCGGGGCAGAAACGCGGGCAGAGATCATCTTCAGCGCTCAGCAGCCGCTCGGCCCGCCGGG
>NW_009259187.1:56849-57250 GCF_000687185.1 Egretta garzetta
ACCAGCGGCTTGTCTAAACGAGCCTGAAAGACCAGAGACTCGTCACCGGGTAGATACTGCTGGGGCAGGAGTGCCCCGGGGCAGGGCACTGAACACACGAGCGCTGTCTCCTCTCCAGTCTTCTCGTAGATCACAAGGACAGCTGTCTGCTCGGTGCGCCCCATTTCACCGGGGCTCGCAGTCCTTATCCTGAATTCAGGCTTTCCGCTCGGGAACCGTCTTCCAAAGAGAAAGGGTCAGACGTGCCGGCCGGCCTGTCGTCACACACCGGGGCGGCTGCAGACACCCGCTGCTCCCATCACGGACGGCTTGAGCCCAAAGAGCGCCGGGGGGAGATCTCCACCCGAGGCTGGAGGAGAGGGGCTGGGCTGGGGAGTCCCAGGGCAGGGGGGGGGCGGGGC
>NW_009259187.1:57322-58920 GCF_000687185.1 Egretta garzetta
ATGACTGTGGGTAAGGGAGGTGCACAGGGCTGCTGGGCATGGAGAAAGTCTTGTTGGAGCCGTAGGAGCCGTAGGGTAGGCGTTCATGTGTGAGGAGGTGCTATCTAGGGAAGAGGAGGAGGAGGGGGAGGACTGCAGTGGACAGCAGTGCTCCTCGCCCCCTCGGTCTGCGGTGGCTGGTAGCCACCATGTAATGTGTGACGATGAGGAGCTGGCTACCTGGAGCCGGCATGCTTCTTCAGGCTGCCGGCTGCTCTGCTGTCCCACACGGGGACAGGGAGGGGTGGGGTGCTGGGAGGGTATCTTGGGGTTTTGTAATGCTGTGTCTTGTTCCTCGGCTAGGAGAGCCCCCCTTTCTGATGAGGAGTCTAAAACGAGCAGCTCCCAGCACTTGGGGTCTCAAGAGTTTTGCGTCAGCAGCAGCCTTGCCAAGGTGAGCTCCTTGCGCGCGCGTCTGGGTCCAAGAAGGCCTTTCCCTGACGGAACAGGCCAAGGAAGAGCATCTACCCTAATGGGTCCTGCAGGCTCCTTCTTGAGAGGGGTGCAGTGAGGGCAAAGCAATGCTCTCGTTTGGCAAGAGCCCATTGCCACTTCTTCCGCTGTGTCCTGGGGCGGGTAGAGAGAAGGTCCTGCCTGCTTCACTAGGAGCTGCCTGCACAGCTCGTGGGAACACCTTCTCCCTTCTTGTTGCAGGTGGAGCTCACAGCAGTCAGCGGTGGTGGCAGCGGTGCCCAGGGGCTGGACGCTGATGGCAAGGTGGAGGAAAAGCTTGGGCCCAAACTGGAAGAGCAGCCACCTGATCCCAACCCAAACCCGGAGTGTGCGGGAAAGACTGTGAAAGATGATGCCCTGGGCCCTCTGGCAGGCCAGGGGGATGGCAGAGGGCAGGAGCCTGCAATCCCCAGAGCTGCCGAGCAGGAGAGCAGCGGTGCTGATGCTGCCTGGACACCTGCAGATCCTCACAGCGACAAGCAGGCTGATGCTCCCCCAGCCTGCTCCGTGGCTCCCGAGAGCGAGCCTGCTGGGAAGGAGAAAACCACCCCAAGCGCTGGAGCACAAGGGCCTGGCGTGCTGGCAGAAGGGACGTTGTCTGTGGTTGTCTCCAGCTGCAACACCTCTGCCTCCACTCCCGCTACTTTTACTTTGAACAGAGTGTGCTTTCCCACATCTCAGGCCCCTGCTATGCAAAAAATGCCCCTGTCCTTTCAGGCCGGGGCAGTTCTGAGCCCGAGCCAGTCGCTGGTGTACATCCCACCACCCAGCTGTGGGCAGCCGCTCAGCGTGGCTACGCTTCCAGCCGCCTTGGGGGTCTCCTCCACGCTCACCCTCCCCGTCCTGCCTTCCTACCTACACGAGCGTTGCCTGCCCGGCATTATTGCTTCTCCAGAGCTGCGCTCCTACCCCTACACCTTCTCCGTCACCAGACCCTTGGCTGCTTCAGACGCCAAAGTGGTGTCTGTGGAGGTGAACCAGCTTAGCTGCCCTTCGCCCTCGGGCGGAAGCGGTGCCCAGGCTGCTGCCGAGGGCGCTCCCCCATCCACCGCTGGCCCTTCCCTCTCATCCAGCCAGCCTCCGCTGGCAGCCTCGTGTGGGCCCAC
>NW_009259187.1:58977-63999 GCF_000687185.1 Egretta garzetta
CCTGCCACTTCGCTCTCTCCTCTGAAGTCCCCTCCGCAGCTAGAGCGTGAGATGGTCTCCTCTCCGGAGTGCAGCGAGATGCCTCTCGATCTCTCCTCCAAGTCCAATCGTCAGAAACTGCCTCCGCCCAGCCAACGCAAAACACCTCCTATGCCCATCCTCACGCCCGTGCACACCAGCGGCAAAGCGCTTCTCACCACCGTCCTCTCCAAGTCCCAGCGCACGGCCCAGACGACGGGCAGCAGTGTCACCTCCTGTCTCGGCACCACCCCTCCCTTGGTCATCTTCCCCGAGTTCCTGCGCAACGGCGAGCAGGGCTCCTGGGTGAAGAACACCACGCTCATCAGCACCATTCCAGGCACCTACGTCGGCGTTGCCAACCCGGTGCCTGCCTCGCTGCTGCTCAGCAAGGACCCCGGCGTGAGCTTCAGCAGGGACCCGCGCCACCTTCCCAAGCAGGAGCCTATTTCCATCATCGATCAGGGAGAGCCTCGCGGTGCTGGGGTTCCCTGTGGGAAGAAAGCCAACCAGGGCAGCGCAGAAGGACAGCAGGATCCTGCCAGGAGACTTCTTCATGGCAGAGTTGCTCCAGGAGCTCCTTTGTGTCAGGCCAAGGACATCTCCACCTGGAATCCCGGCCAAGGAAGTGTGTACCCGCGATGCCCTGTGAATGGAAAACCTTCCAATCCTCAGCTTCTGCCCCTTGGCTGGTCTCCTTATCATCAAACCCCCCTGCTTTCAATTGGCATCTCCACAGCAGGGCAGCTGCCCCCAAACCAGAACAGCTCCTGCAAGCCAGCTGGTGCGGGTGAGCTCGCGACGTTCCCGAGCGTGCCGTCCACAGAGTCCAGCACAGCCGCCCAGAGCCTGCCGGAGGCACTGCCCAGGCTCCCACCTCCGGAACGGGAAGCTGCAGCCAAGAGCAAGAGCTGCCGGGCCTTGCCCAAGCTCTACGAGGAGCCAGCTAATCCAGCCCCGGTGGATGCAGGTCCCTCTCTTCAGCCCAGTGCTTTGGACGTGAAAGGGGGGAAGGGGAAGCTGGACAACCCTCAGAAGAGTCAAGAGTGTGATCAACCAGAGGCTGACTCCAGTAAGGAGGGCAATGTACAGACTGAGGCTCCCCAGGGAGGCTGTAGCCTCAAACAGTTGGATGCAAAGCCTAAAAACCAAGTGTTAGCGGCATACTTGTCGCATGACCTGCCCGCGGCTGGGCAGCAGGGCCTGCGAATGATTTCAGAGGTGCCCACTGTGCCCACAGAGAGTCAGCGCAAGGAGCTGGGCTGCGAAGGCTCCCAGGAGCCGCCGGCCGCAGAGCCCCTCCAGTGCATGCGTCAAGTGGATCTGTGTAGGGTCAAGAAGGAGCGAGTGGAGTGCGACGTGTCGTTCACCTCTGTGACTTGCCTGCGAGCTGGGACGGCTCCCCAGGCCTTTGCCGAGGTCAAGCTCAAAGGAGCAGGCCAAATCAAGCAAGAGGGCAGCGTGCGCTGCAAGTCCAAGCGGCAGCATGATGGGGACGCCAGGCAGGCCCACAAGAGACTGAAGTGCCAAGCCCAGGACGGCGAGGAGTCCCCAAGCAAATCGGGGAGCCGGAGTATGCACGGCCGGAAGGTGGGTGGGACGGGCTGGGACTGCCGGGTTATGGCAGAGGTGAGCGGGTGAGGTTGGGGGTGAGGAGGGAGCTCTCGCAGGGGAGGGCAGCTGAGTGCACAGGGCTTTCCACCCGTGCTCTTTGGCATTGCCTGGCAGTGGATTAATGTACCCATGTCCTCAGGTTATCTAGAGGAAAAATGGATCTGGGGTGTCAGAAATGCTGGAGGGCACCAGCACGATGAGTGAGGGACAGTGTTCTTGTCCCTTCTCCTTTGCTACTCCAGCTCAGTCCGTCGGCAGCTCAAACTTCAGTCTGTGTCCTCCCTTCACAGTGGCGAAAACACCATGACAATCCGCATGAACTCAGCAAGCGAGAAGGCCGAACCGGCCTGGGATCAGTGAAGGATCACAACAGCCTCAGGGTAAAGCGTAAGCGCAGGAGGCCAGCGAAGACGGAGTTCCCATCACTGGCACACCGCGGGGACAGCCACGAGGAAGGTACTCGTGAATGGCAGCATGTTCTCGCGGGGTTGGGCTGATGCCCACGGAGCCGAACTGCCGCTCCCCTGAAGCTGAACGGCCTCTGGAGCTGGTGGCTTCCCATAGCGGGTTGGGATCCAAAGCAGAGCTGCAGCACCATGCTGGACTGCCCTTTGCAGGCCAGCAGACATGTGTGCGCAGATCTGTGGCGTGTTTTCTCAAGGCTCGGTTTTCCCCACAGGTTACCTTGAGAAGAAGCCCAAGAACAACTTTCGGGATTTCATTCCGGTGGTGCTGAGCAGCCGGACGCGCAGTCAGTCGGGTGAGTGGGTGCCGGGCGTGGGAGTCCTGGGTGGACTGCGAGCGTTTCCCTGTTTAGTTGGCCTTGTGCCTGTCTTCTGTCCTGCCTTGCAGGGTTTTTCTTGTAGATACTCTTGGCTTTTTTGTCAGCTAGAAATCCCGCTCTCTTGCAGGAAGCATCGCTGGCTCTTCTGCTGGTGTGACGGGAGAGTGTGATGTGACTGGTCAGGAGATTTTACCGTTGCTGGAGGAGGATCAGGAAGAAGAGGAGGAGGAAGAGGAGGAGGAGACATCCCTGAAACGTCGCAAGCTGCGAAAATCCCACAGGACATCACGGTATCACAGCCGCCGGGCCAGGGACAGGTCTCTGTCTGAGAGGAGCAGCTGTTACACGAGGAGGACCCGGGAGCTGCCCTGGAGAGTGGAATCACCCAGGCAGCTGTGGGAGCCCAACGAGGAGGAGGAAGATGACAGCCACATCAAAAGGAAGAAAAGGAGACGACAGAAAAGTCGGAAATACCAGACAGGGGAATATTTGACTGAGCGAGAGGAGGAGCGAGGGGGCTACCCCCACAGGAGACGAAAATCCAAAGCAGGTACAATCTGGGAAGGGGTTTCTGGTACCAGGCTGGGGATCAAGACAGGGTTTTTTTGTTTTGTTGCTTTTTTTGTTGTGTGTGGGATTTTGGGGGGCAGGTGTTGTTTGGGGGGGGTGTGTGTAATGATGAAACTCCACCACTATTAATAGCTTGATGTCCACAGCATGGGCCGCTTCAATTGATCGGCTCTTCTTTCAAAAATATTTACAGTAAATTTTGGAGGAGGAAACAGCAGCTTATGTGGCTAATTAGATACCGATCTTACCCTCAGATTAAGACAGAGGGCGTGGGAAAATGAGAATCAGACGAGGTAGCACAGTGAAATATTTCTGGACAAGCGCCGGCCCCTGGGAGTAGTGTTCAGCATTCCTGGCTAAAGTAGAGGGACATGCAGCCATCACAGTTCAACTGGGCTTCTTTATGCTTTGTCTTGCTTTGTTAAGGCAACTTGCAAGCTTGCACCAGGGAGCCCAAGGGCGAGAGGATTAACAAAGCTAGAGTGTCTGCAGGCGATGGAGAAATCCCCCTCTGTGGTTCGTATTGGCAGCTTTGCGAGGAGGAGAGCGCTGTGCCACCTGCCTGTGCCCTGCTTGCTGCTCTACCTCTGCTCTTGTGTTCTCTCCCATAACTGCCCAGACCGTGTGGTCAAAACCACATCTGTGACCTGTGTTTCCCTGAGGTGTAGCAGTCTCTGCGGTCCCTTCTCTCTGTGCAGGGGCGGTTTGTTGGACGTAAGGCTGGGGTTCATCCAGTGGTGCACCGGTGTCTCGGTGTGTGTGCTGACGGCTGGTAGCTCGTAGCTGTGTCTGAGCGTCCCATGGATAACTTCTGTCGGGGCTGCAGAAGAGCATGTCCGAGCCACAGTGTGGGGGGAAGCGCTTCTGCCAGCCCTCCGTACGCTTGGGCCTTCCTTGTGGAGGTGATGTAGTGGATACAGACCTGTTGCCTTCTGCCACATCGGGTGCTCAGATCGACAGTCCCCAGGAGAGGCTGAGATGCTGCTGAGGCGCTGTGAGGAGCAGCGGAGATGGCCGCTCTCCTGCTACCAGCTCATCTTCCAAGCTGCGCTTCTGCTCTGGCACAGTTTCACGCTATTGCTGCAGTGTCTGGGTGCCTCTGTGAGACCAGGAGTAAAGTTTCTGATGGGCTTCCTGGCGTCTTCGCAGTTCAAGGGCACTCTCAGACAATCTCCCACTGACGCCTGTTCCAAACGGAGCCTGAGAAGGAGGTTTGAGTGCAGCAGCAGTCAGGAGGGTTTTCTCCAGGAGGTTTACCACACGCCTTAAGAGTGTCTGTCTTCTGTCCAGAAGCCAGTTTCCCTCAGGGACTGCTTGCTCGGCCCTTGGATACGTGAGCTTCTGTATTTTGGATTCAGAAGTTGTGGCCTAGAGCCGTTGCTGGCTCTGGAGACGAGGACCTGGGCATTACAGTGGCACTGTAAGCTGGCTGGCAGCCAGAGGGACAGGGGGCCAGTCCATGTGTTTGGAGAAAGCAGACCCACTGTGGCCCGTACTGGCTACAGAATCTGCACCATCTTCGGGTGCGAGCCACAGCGATCTGCTGACAAACACCTGGCTCGCTGGGGCCGGATCCCCTCCAGGAGAGGGGTTAAGGCAAGCAGCCTTTGGCTGCTAATGCCACCTTGTCATCAAGTGCACCTAAGAGACAGCCGGGACGCCTAGGCTTCGGGGTGGGCCCTTGGGTGAAGGAGGCTATGCCCCTTTGATGGTGAAGGCAATGCCTGGACCCACTGGCAGTGTCTCCTCCCTCTGACCGGTACCACCTTGCTTTTGGGCAGAGCGCCTTGATCACCCGGACTGGCTGTTCCTCACTTACACAGTCACACCCTGGTGGTGTACCGCTGCTCAGCTGCCGTGGAGGTGCACGCCTTGGTGAGAGCACTGAGCCAGTGGTGTTCCTCTGTCATCTTTGGATACGGAAGAGAGTGAAAATAGGTGCAGATCCCTGCCAGAGACCTGTTGTTGGACCTCTGGGCTAGAGGAACCCTCTGTCCACCTCCCCTCTGTGCTCGGAAGCGCGATGGGGTCGCTGT
>NW_009259187.1:64011-74549 GCF_000687185.1 Egretta garzetta
GTGCAGGGGCTGTCGGACTGTGCCGCTTGCAAGCACAGACCGTCCTGTTCCCTATGTGTTGTCTGATGTGTCAGCATTTTGCCCCTTTCTCTTCGCGTACCGGTCAGACTTGGCTCTTCCTCACCATGTTCCTGACTCTTCTTAGGTTTGCACTGTTTCCTACCTGTCTCCTCCACAAGCCCAAGGTGCTCTTTGTTGCTGGGAAGGCGTTCCCTCACATGGGCATGCGTCCTGCCAAGCGAGGTGTATTTAATGCTACAGCTTTAAAAGCTTTGCTCTAACACACAGAGCCCCTGCATGCTGGCGGAAGGAATTGGGTATCAGGGAAGGAGCATCTCGAGTCCTTGCATACTGCCCTGGGTTGGTTGTGAAAGTGTCGCAGTGCTGTAAAAGACACAAGGATGGTGTTACAGACAGCCCAGCATCCGTCCGCCGATTGCTTCCAAAACAGCAAGAGGCTAGTGATTGCCGTGTGCTGCCTTCTTGACAAGTATCATCGCTAAAACTTTGCCTGAGAGCTGTGCATGAGCTTAAAGACAAATACCGTGTTCTGTGTGGTGGGAAGTCAGACCTGCCGCCCCAGACCATGTCTCCTGGGGGCATTCCACTTTGTTCAGAGCAAGGCGACGCCTCCCGTTCCTTGCCCGAGTACATCCAGCACGCTGCGTTGTGTCAGGGTCTGTATAGCCCGCAGTTTTCTCCTGACTGTGGCAAGTGCAGAGGCTGTTCAGGGCCAGCGCTCGAGCATGGCCGCTTCCCGGACTTCAGCCACCTGGGCTTCCACGGCTTCCAGAACAGCCGAACTAGGGCTGTCCCTACCCATGCCACCTACAGCTCATTTATGGGTCTGTTGTCCATGAATTTGCCGAAATCCTTTCTGGTCCTGCTGGTGCTGCCTCCACCACCTCTGGTGGCAGTGAAGCCCTGAAGTTCCCTCCGTACTGCGCAAAGTCCTTTCTTCTGCCTGGCTTTTAACGGATCACCATGCAAGGAAAAAGAGACTGGATTTCCCTTGAGGCATCCTGGTACTTCCTACCAGTGTGCATATTAATTGAAACTTTAACGTGCTACTTAACTTAAGGGGAAGATGTGAGAGGGCAAGGCAGGGGCTGGTTTTGTAGGCAGCAAGACAATGACTGTTCACAGGCAGCTTGAAGGGGGTCCCTCCTGCATTTTCTGTCTCTCCAAGGGGTACCCCAGGTGAGTGAGTCCTGCTCAGCCTCACAGGTAGGGGAGTGCACCGTGTGGCAGCATGCAGTTACCAAACTACCGGGAGGCGCGCTGACAAGCTGGACTGCTTCATACTGGGTTCCCTGTCAGTTCCCTGTCAGACCTAAGGCAAAGCCTTAAGTCAGTTGTGTGCAAGCCCCAGCTCTCAGTAGGCTTGGCCTTTTCAGACCAGGATGGCTGTCTGTCGTTGAGCACCTTGTGTCTGTGCTGAGTGTGTCCCTGGTGGGGAGAATCTGCAGATCCACTCTGCTCCTGCTTCCTGCAGTGCCTGCGCTGTGGGTCTGTGTTTCTGGATGAGCAGCCGTCAAAGACGGGCGGTTTGTTTTGCCTGGTGGCAGAGATCTGGGTTGCTGGCCTTCAGTGCTGTACCTACGGAAGCTCCTCATTCCTATTTCTCCTTTAGATTTTAGGTACCGGAAGCAGAAGGAGTCTGGGCAGGGTAAAGGCACAGAGCTACGGCTGAGGAGCAGGCTTTCCCCATCCCCCCGAAAATCTCAAGGACGCCCAGACTTTCGGAATGGCTTCTTCCTGGAGCACTCGGACAGCTCTCCCGTCCAAGAAGAGCTAGAGAAACCATCAGGAAAACGCAAATGCAAAACCAAACACCTGGCAGGGATCTGTGACGAGGGGAAGGTATGGCTTGGGCTGGTGAGGGGAACACACGTGGGGAGAAGACAGAGAAGGGGACTCCTGTTAGTAAGCCGTGGCCACGTCTGCCAAGGAGCTGTATTCCTTTCTTTTCCAGGGGAAAGGCTGCTGGAACCAGCCCAAAATGCGCCCTCTGAAGAAGCCCCAGGACTTGTGGACACTTTGTAAGTCTCGTAGGGTCAGCCCAGGGAGTTCCCCCGAATTGCCCATGACCCAGAACATTCCTCCCGGGGCTCGGCGGCTGATTGTGAACAAAAATGCAGGGGAAACCCTTCTGCAGCGAGCGGCTCGCCTGGGCTACAAGGTGAGCTTTGGTGCCTTTCGCTGCTTTGTCCCCTGCACTGCCGTGTCTGGGTTTGTGTGTAACCAGGCCTGCAACGATCTTTCCTGTAGGACGTAGTGCTCTATTGCCTGCAGAAAAAGAGCAGTGATGTGAACCACCGTGACAACGCTGGCTACACAGCTCTGCATGAAGCCTGCGCGCGAGGCTGGATCGACATCCTCCACATTCTGCTAGAGCACGGTGCCAACGTGAACTGCAGCGCGCAGGATGGCACAAGGCAAGCCAGTGAGAGGGGGGGAACGTCTGGGGAAGCACCGGGAAGTGTGGGGACAGGGAGCAGGGTGTGTTTTTCAGGATGAGCTGTAGGTCATCGCTGGATTTGTCTTAACCCAAAACAGAGCATTTGCTTTGCAAACTCTTCCAGTGTCTTCATTTTCTGCCAATGCTTCTGCCCTTGCAGGCCTGTCCACGATGCAGTAGCAAATGACAACCTGGAAACCATGTGGCTTCTACTCTCCTATGGTGCTGATCCCACTCTGGCCACTTACTCTGGGCAGACAGCTGTGAAGCTTGCCACCAGCGAAGTGATGAAGCACTTCCTCTGCGGTAGGTGCCAAGCCTGGGGTGGCTGTGCTTCCATCCTTCCTGCCTGGCAGCGTACGGAACCAAATCTGGGTGTCAGAGGGTTTAGAAGTGCTTGAGAAGCAGGTGAATGAATAATTTTAGCTCTGCCCTGTCATGCGTGTGTGTTTTTACCGCCCAATCTTTAGTTACAGAACTGTGTACTGTTTTCCAAATAAGATACAAGTCACTTTTTAGTCTTTAACGTGCAAGGAGATGGCAATGCTGTGGTTCAGACCACTAAAGACAGTGCTGTGCATGAGGCTCAAGACAATCCTAAGGACCTTTCTTTCCAACCCACTTAGTCTTGTCAGTCATTTTCCCTTTTCAGCTTCCAGTTCGTGTTCCTGGGCCCAGGGTCACGTTGTCCTCTCCTGAGCGAGGGTGCCCTTCTTGCACGTTATGGTTTGGCTTTTGCCGTAACGCTTAACTGCAAAGTGGGGAAAAGCAGCAGAGGTGAAGTGGCTCACCCAGGATCGATGGGTATGCATGCCAGGGCCATGCTTTGACCAGCAGACAAGCATTAACCGTCCCCATTTTTTCTCTTTAGATTACCTTTCGGATCTCCAGGGGCGCAGTGATGGAGATCCTCGAACAGCCTGGGACTTCTACAGCAGCTCTGTACTTGGTGAGTTCAGTCTATGCCATTTCATTTACAGCAGCAGAGCAGAGAGAATAATGCTCAGTAATAATTCACTCAGGTCTGTCTGCGTCCGGCCCAACTCACGTCTTAGAGATCTTGCTGTAATGTTACATGCTGGGAGTTGCTCCTGAAAGGAACTTTTTGTTGGAGGGAGTAGGCTGAACACAGGTGCAGGACCAGGCTGCCAAGTGCTGCTGGTGATTCCTGAGGGTCCTTGGGCGTCGATCCCGGAGCACGTTATTCTTGTAGCAGTTCTTGTTAACCGGTCATCAAGATAAAACCAAGGCAGGCAGAGGACGTACTTATTCCTTCACAGTGAGGAAGCCGTGAACTTCCAGGTTCCCCGAGCTGCCCATCCCTCTCCTCTGCGTTGGAGGGGAGATGTTCATCTGGGGGAGATCCTCTTCTTACAGTGCCAGGCGTTTCCCAGTGAAGGCGTGACTTGGACCTCTCGCTGTCATTTCCTGAAAATTGTGGTTGGAAGCTTAGAAGTTTTCTTGAAATGATACAGGCACAAGGTCCCCAGATCTTCCACTGTGTTGCTCCAGTTCCCCCAGAGTCCCTGAAGGACGATGTTCTGGATCTAGCTGTGGTCCTGTGGCAGACTGCAGAGTCCCTCCCAACTGCTCCTGAGACAGTAGATCCACATTCTCAAGCCCTTCATAAAGACTTGAGTTACTGACACTGGCCAGCTAAAGGGCGGTTGATTTTAGTTGCTCGCCCCTGTCATTTCCGACATCCTTCTAGAAATGAAAAAAATCAGATGCATATGGAAGGGTGCTCTTGGTAGAGGACTTATCCTTGGAGGACCCCCATGTCTCTTCATTTCAGAACAGAAGAAATTCTGTACTCCTAAGAACGCTTTGTTCGTAGGCTTTTGCACCTCAGGCATGCCAAGTAACTGTTCAAACCACAGCCTCCTTCCTCTGAATTTCTCAGTCTTGAAGCTATCACCATCCCTTAAGAAGCAGCCTCTTTACCACAAGAAAAACAGCTATTCTGTGACTGCAATATTTTTAAAGTAAAGATATTACCCCTTTTGATTTATCACCCATTCCCACTTGGATTTCTCTGATAAACAAGGAAGGAAAATCATGTGTGGTTTTGTGGGTAGGAGAGTTTGGCGCTCTTTGGTTACTACAGCATGCTGAGCTCTTGGTTACCCAGAGAGCTTATGTGCTTGAGTTCTAGTGTCTGCTTGTGTCCCGTTCGTCAGTGTCCTTTCCTCTTGAAGAGCCCGGCCTGGGGTTGTAGACCGCCACTTCTCATACCCCCTAGGAGACCCGCTGCCACAGGCGAGCAATTTAGACACGTGCCATCTTGTTTTTCATACACCCCAATGCCTGAAATAAAACGGTTGCATCTTGGAAAAGCAAGCCGACTGTGTTTCCTTCGAATTAGCTGCTTGTTCCGGTTCTTTCATTTCCATATCCCTTGGCTTGTCTTCCATCACCTCTTCTCACATTCCTGTCCTCCACCCCTGTAGGCAAAAAGAAAGGGATTCTTTTTTTCAGTAAGCAAACCATCACTGACTCTTTGGGTGTTTCATGGGGGGCTGCAGGGGTTTGGGGATGCCATCAGGGATGGCGGTTCACTGCTCACGAGGGCCTTGCTTAGGCACTTGGCTAATACATGGAAAATCTCCACAGAGAGTGCTGGGGACTGCACTTCTTTTACTTCCCCTGGACCTTAGTCGAGCTCTTCAGAGTATTTCTTCATCTGAGGGTGGAAAAAAGACTCTGTTAAACATGTCCTATCTCTGCCAGTGGGGCTTCACACTAAATCCTGGCCACTGGGGATGTGTCTCTACTGGGTCTCACAATCCCATGGTCATGCACATGGTGCCATCGGTCAGGTTTTGTCTTCCTTTTCTCCTGTGCTACCTGAAGTTCGTTAACAAGCCAGGCAAATCCCGCATTGATCTGCCTGTACCCTTCCCTAGAAACCTCATTTCATCCTTGCTGCGGTGCAAAGATCCTTCCAGCGTTGGCTGGGCTGACACTTGCAATCTGAGGTGCTTCGGACTTTAACAGGTACCTCTGCACAGCACTTGGGAGAACGTAGGTTCCTCGGAGATGTGAGAGTGGTCATCCCTGGAGAGATGTCAGCTACACAAAATGTTCTGCGTTACTTGTGGGACGTTTCTGTCTCTGGCTCAGAGAGAGGATGGCAGAGATGCCAAGCTGAAGCGCCACCATGCCGCTGCCGGGGGGTCAGTCACGCTGCCCCTCCTCTCTGCAGGGAGGTCAATCACGCTGCCCTCGACGCTGCCTTTGGGAGGCTGTTTGGCAACTTGCAGCAAGGAATGAACCCTGCTGGGACGTGATCCTTTATCCTGCCAGGTCTGTTTCCAGCGGGCACAGAAAGGGACCTTCCTTTTCATCCACACCTAGACCAGCTTACGGCAGTACTGAAAGGGCGGCGTTAGACCATGGTCACCTGTGCTCTGCCGGGCACGACTGCAGGACACTGCGTGGGTTGTCAAGGAAGAGCGAGATGCCCAAACCTGAGACAAAGGGCTGGTTTCTCCACAGTGGTGTTTCGAAATGGGCCCTTTGGGCTCAGTTACCTTCAGCAGTCACCTTGAGTCACCAAAAACATTCGCTCCCCACGGCAGGGAAGTCCCTGGTTCTGCTCCGGAGAAACCGAGCTGCTCCCAGCCGTCACAGGCAGCAAACCAGCACAGCAGAAAACAATTCTCCTCCTTCAGTGGTTCAGTCCTTCAAAGCTTCCCTTTCCATCAGATCCACCAGCTGAAGCACAAAGCACTGCCTGTCCCTCAGGGTGGAGGAGAAGTCCCAGGCCCCTGCTCGGTCTGTTTCTATTCTTTGAGGCAGGAATGTTGTCCACATTTTCCTTTAGGTCTGCAAATCTCTGGAGGCCAAAAGATAATGAGAGAAGCCAGGGTGTGGGATCTCTGAGGTCTGAGTATGGTAAAGTCATCAGCGGCCTGCACCTCGTGCTGCCGTGGTTCCAGGTACAAAGTCCCGCTCCAGGGTTTTGTTCTGCAGCCGGGACAAGCATTGTTGCGCCCGATTGTCTCCCTTTACTCTGCGGTGGTACAGGATGTTCCTGTTCTTGTCGCAGCCTTCACTCAGGCTGAGTGAGAAGAGTTTTTAGGGCAGACATTGGACCACGTTGTTGCCCCATTAAATGCATTTAATTATTTTTTTCCTGGGTTGCTCCAAAAATTGGAGTTTTTTCATTGATGGCGTCTGAGCTTTGCCTAGCAGTGATCGCAGGCCAGGCTTCACATTACGCATTTTTGCCCTGTTCTACAATAAGTTTTGAGGATTTAGGCGCCTGTTTTTCTGCTGCTTAGGGATTTTTCTTTTTTTTTCCCTTGGCAGGACTAAGAAATTATTTAATTTTTTTTCCTGAGACCCTGTTTGAGCCCAAGTCTCCTGTCACCCACTGTTGTTTCTCCATTAAAATAACATTCTTCCTGGCTGCTGCGCTTAGTCCTAGAGCAGTATGGTGCGTGGAACTTTCTCACGCAGCACACCACGAGATTTCTGTGCAGCCTTTTCTCTCGTGCATGGGGTTGAACTTTTGCGTGATCGGTTTATTCACTCACCAGCACATTTGGGCTGACCTCTCTCTGTAGAATCTAAACTCTATTTTCTGGAAGTTTTTTTGAGTTATCTTGTATTATGTCAGCAGGACAAAACCACTCCGCAAACCCCAGACTATTCATATCTCTTAATAATAAAATGCAGGCAGCAAGCTGTTCTTCAGCAGATGCTTTTCAGATTGGTGAACAGCAAATTTAACTGTCTTCTAAACGGTTTGTGGACCGAGGGTGCTATTCTCCAACTCCTATGGAAGCAAATCCTGCTGGAGCTTGGATACCTCCTGGAACAGCCAGCTTTAAGCCAGAAATCTGTGGGGCTGATTCTCTGACGTCATGCTTGTTGTTTGGTTGTATTGGTCTCCAGATCTGCTGCGCAGTTTGGTGGCACAGCCTTGCAGTCCTGATTTAGACGCGGTTGCTGGCACGCGCCTCCAGATACCAAACAACCTGCCGATGGTTGTCGAGAGCGGGATCTGGGTGGAGAAGCCCTCGACGGGCAGAGCGCGGCGCCCTGCGTTACGGGATCTGTGGGGACAAAGCAGCTCGTACATCCCCCTCCTCCCTCTCTGGCGCAGGTTCCTCCGGGCTGAGGGCAGCCGTGCTGGCAGAGGCGAGGGGGCTGAGCCCATTTCAGGGAGAATCTGGGGGTCAGCCTGTGGCTGACCCAAGCAAAGACTGCCAGCAGAAGTGGCTCGTTTGGTGAGAAGGCAGTGCCTCGTCGTCGTTCTTCCTACCTAACCCGGTCACCCGAGTGGAGTCTCGCTGTGCAGAGCAGCCAGCGCTCACTCAGAATTTCTCTGAGACGAGGGGCTGGAAGGAGAGCGGGAGGAGCCCCTGGGACTTGGCTCTTAGGGTCGCTGTGACGTTGTGGGAAGGTGTGCTTGAATTGTGGTGGTAGCTGGTCCAGCTGGGCAGAGCTGTTCCCCAGGGAGTGACGAGCTCCAGCTGGTGTGAAACTGAGCAATGCCAACGTCTGTTTTGCTTGTTGCAGAGGGGAAGGACAGCATTGGATGCGATCTTCTGCTCAACCCTCCAGGAAGTTCAGACCAGGAGGAAGAGGAGCAAGAAGCAGACAACTTCATGTTTGAGTTCTCAGACAAGCCCCTCCTTCCCAGCTATAACCTCCAAGTGTCAGTCTCTCGGGGGTGAGTACCTTTTCCTGGAGCAGAGAGCATTCGGGTGACATTAATGCTGGGGGTGAGGGGGAGCTCACAGAACAGAGCCCGCGAGCTCGTGGGGAGAGCAGCAGGACGAGGAAGCCTGAGGCTGTCCTCCCGTCGAGGGATAACATGAGATGCTCGTATCTGGGAAATTCATGCCTGCCTTTGAGAGCCCCGGCTGACTGCATGCAAGGGAGCCAGACAGGCCGTGAAAGTTGCACTTGAGTCCTGCAGATCTCGAAGCACTCCTCCGAAGGAGCAGGCACCTTTGTCCCTCTTCTGCAGGCAGAGACACGGAGGAATGTGGCTACTGCAGCTTCCCCGGGAGGAGCAAGCTGCTGCGGCAGTAACGAGCCTCGTGTGGCACACTCCCCGTCGTACACCACCTCCTAACGAAGCGTTGCATAGACTCTCTTTTAGAAAAATGTGGGGGAAGAAACTGCACTTTGTAAGCCCCAAGTCAGAAAAGATGCAGGGTAGGATGGAATTTGTTTGACTAATTCTTAGAAGTCCACCTCTGAGCTGGTCACCTTGGCCTCTTGTTCGGTCAGCAAAGGCTTGTCAGCGGGTTTTATCCAAATGAGGGCAGGAGCCAACGTCAGGCTGAGATGAACCGCTAGGGGCAGCTGATCAGCTCTCCAGTGACTGTGGAGGAGCCTGGGGGAGGACAAGCGCTTGGGTGGGCACTCCCACAGTGTAGGCACGCTTAGAGGAGTCCCAGCCTGGGATTCCTTGGCTGATGGCTGGCACAGCACAAAGCCTGTGAAGTCCTTCAGTCCCCGTTTCCTCGGTCTTGTCCCGCGGAGTTAACGAGGAGAAAGCCTGAGGGCCTACAGGCGAGGGAGACGTATATATGGGGGAACCAAGCAAAGACCCCTTTGGTTTAAGAAAGGACTTGGTTTTAAAACACAACCGAGAAGCAGCACAGGTAAAGCTAAAAAGATTTGTTCTGTGTCAGCTGTCTGGTGCCTGCTGTTCTGTACCACGGGTGGTCGCAGCCCCAGTATCCCAGTCACAGGCAGCAGCTCCTTGAGGTTAAGAGCAGCTTGTGTGCCTTGGTGGTTGTTTTCCTTCAGCTTAGGGTTAGAGATCTGGGCTGCAGGCAGGGCCTTGCACAGCGCAGTCGGAGCCTGGCAACGTGCAGCTCTCGGGGTCCGTGTCCCTGCAGAGCTCTGGCCGTGCGACGGCAGGGGAAGCGCCGCTGCAGCGCTTGGGCCAGACCCGTCCGCCCCCAGCGAGCGGGAGGGTGCAGTCGGGGGTCTCTGTGCAGTCCTGCTGCACAGCCGGGCGCGTTCTGCTGCCCTGTGGTGTCCCCGGGCCGCGCCTGCCAGGAGGCCTCCCTTCCTCTCTCCCTCTGTTGTTGCTCCCAGCCCCGTTTTTCTCCAGCGATGGTCAGCAGCAGCTTGCATTGACAGGTCTGAGTAGATTGTTCCCCCTCCATCACGGGGAAGGCTCATCAGGTCACCGCCCTGAGCAGTCCTCCCCTCTGCACCTCCTGTGGCACCGTGGCTGTTGCGTTTGCTTGGACTGCAGGGGGGAGAAAGACGCCTCAGGAGAGGCAGCAACCAAAGTGCTGCTTTTCTGTTTAGCCGAGTCCCGCGCCTGCCAATTTCTGCCCATCCAGAGGGACATGTGCAGTGCCCAGGAGAAACAGCTGGACGGGACATGGACCCTCTGGCGGGGCTTATTGCTGGGTGGGGATGCTGCTGGGACACCGCCGAAGGCGTAACTTCACGGCGATGTCCCTGTCTTGCTTTGAGTGCTTTAAAGAGATGTGACCCGCAAAGCAGCGATCGAACCCAGGTGTGTCTCTGAACCGAGGTCCTGCGCGTGTGCTCTGTCCGGACCCCGAGGAGAATAGAGCCCGGAGCTCACCGGCAGTGCTGCGTCGAGGGGAGGGCCAGCGCCCGGGCAGCTGGGAGGCGGTGAGGTGGGCAACGTGCCTGCGGACCCCTCCGCCCCTAACCCGCCATCCTCTTCCCGTCCTCACAGGCCCTGCAACTGGTTCCTCTTCTCCGACGTGCTCAAGCGCCTGAAGCTGTCCTCCCGCATATTCCAGGCCCGCTTCCCGCACTTTGAGATCGCCACGCTGCCCAAGGCGGAGTTCCAGCGCCAGGTCTCTCTCAGCCAGGTGCTGGCGCAGGAGGAGGTGCAGGAGAGCCCCGAGCCGGCGCAGGGCGCGGCAGAGACAGTGGAGCTGGTGCACTATTAATAAGGACCACCGGGAAGCAGCCCTCTCGGCGCCAGCAGCGGGGACCCCAGTCTTTGGCCAGCCAGTCCTCCTCTCCTCAGGGTCTCCTCCAGCTGGGGAGAGAGGACCCTCGCCTCCAAGGACTTCCCAGGGTCCCTTCGCCAGGAGCAGCGGCGGTTGCAGCCGCC
>NW_009259187.1:75225-76417 GCF_000687185.1 Egretta garzetta
CCAGCCCCGCTGCTCCATCCTCTCACCGGGCTCCTTCCCGCATCCCACGCGTGCTGCTGCTCCCGCTCCCCGGTGGCTGTCGCACAGGCAGGCGCAGCCCTCGGGCGCACCCCACGCTTTCTGGCAGCTTCTCCCCCTGCCCCAGGGTCTCTCGCCACCGCAGAAGCCCCCTCCTCGCCCTGCGCGGTGTCTGCTCGGCCTCGTCCCGCTCCCCGCGCCCCTCCTGTGTCACCAGGAGCAGTTCTCTGGGAGAGAGCGGGCACGGTGCCCGCCGCCCGGCCGCGGGGCAGGGCTGCTCCGCTCCCGGGTACGGTACAGTTTTATTGTACAGGTGCTAAGAGGACTGAGGATGGGACAATCTTGGTTTTTCTGGCTCTCCCCTGCTCCGCAGCGGGAGCGTTGGGTGGGGATTTTTGTTGGTTCGTTTTTTCTTTGTGTTGTGTTTCTTCCCAGCCAGGGCAGGTGTTACCCCTTCCCCTTGGGCGCCCAGCCGGCAGCCGCCCCACCAGGGGGCCAGGCCGCACCTTGTTTAAGCCGAGGGGTTTTTGCCTTTGGGTGTGTATTCTGGTTGCTCTTTCTGATTTCTGTTTTATTATAAGCAGCAACAGGCTGTGGTGTCAAAAACACTGATGTACAGAAAAAACCTGCATCAGGCCCCCTGGCTCCTGCCTCTTCTTCCTTGTCCGGTGTCTGACGCTCGCTGCGGGCAGGGTGCCTCGCGTGATGGCCCTGGGTGTCAGCGAGGGGGACAGCAAGGCTGCAGGGGGGCGTTGTTGAGCCAGAAATGCTGTAGGGGAGACTCTTCTGCTCCTCCCAGGGCGGGGACCTCCACCTCTGGACTCGGGCCGGTCTCAGAAGCTCCGTGGCCAAGCCCAGCCGTGCCCAAAGGCCACCGCTGATGGCCGGTGAGCTGCGTCCAGCCCCAGAGCCCGACAGCCCCGGCTGCAAGATCCATTTTAAACCTGTTTCCCCCAGCCCCGGTGCCCTGCGAGGGCGCAGGGATGGCTCAGCCTCTGCACGTGCCCAGGATGTACCTGAACCCCAAAACAGCTCCCGTGGCCTCAGCCCGTGTGCGGGGGGGTCTCCCCCTCCTTGCGATGAGCTGGGGCCTTTGGTCCTGTAACGGGGCCCCTGAGGGTGCAGGACACAGCGTGCACCAGCCAGGCCGTAAGAAAGCTCACACAATTCTGTT
>NW_009259187.1:76561-77707 GCF_000687185.1 Egretta garzetta
GGTTGATTGGGGGATGGCAGGGTTAGGTTAAGGGTTGGACTCGATGATCTTAAAGGGCTTTCCCAACCAAAGGCAAGAGACAGAACAGCCCACGTCTTCCAGGCAGCGTACACAGAGTAAGTACGCTTAGATCCACACAGTCCCTTCCGTGCAAAACCAAAGAGTTACAAGATGTCTTCTTGGGGGAACGTGATGCTTTCGTCCCATTTTCCTATCAAAAGCAGCCTTTCAAGCTGGGTCTAGAAAAGAAGCAAACAGACTGATGCCTCCTGGTGCTCTACACTGAGAGCAGAGCGATTCTGTGGGCGCGACACAGGGCGAGAGACAAACCCCTTCGTGCACGGAGGCAGCTCCCAAGCGTGACTACAGCCCTACCTGATTGCTCCGTTGCACTTTTCGGTGTGTCTTCTGCGGTTGCTTCAGCAAAGACTCCTCCCGTTGGCAAACTACTGTCAACAAGGCCGATGGCTTCGTACCCGACGTGGTCCCCGACGCTAGGGCCCAGATCGCTCCTAGGAACCAAGCAGAAAAAAAAAATCATCCTTTGTAGCATTAGCGCGACAAATCCAAGGGCACTCCATCCAGCCCCAAACCCTTAAGGACAGCGCTGTGCGAGGGAGATCACGGCACGCAGGCTGGCGGACACGCATCAGTCTCTTCTGCGCACATTAGTGTGGAACACGGCCTCGAGACACAGCGAGTCCAAGGCCGTGGGTTTCGGAAGAAACCAGTTCATTGAAGAAAAACTTAGAATACTTAAGGCTGCTCCCTGGAAGGAAGCTGGGTGGCCTCCGAGAGCTCGTCCATCTCGACCCGTTAGGAAGTCACCCGTCTGACCTCAGCGTTCCAATGTGAGCATGGGGACGCAGGGAGCTGGTGCTTGCCAGGATCCTCTCCGTTGCTTGCCTCGTAGCAACGTGAGGAGGAGACAGAGGTGGGGCAGAAGCAAGTGTTCCTCCGGGTCCCCGTAAGACCATTCGACCAAGCCGCTGGCAATGCTGAGTTACAAGCACCGGGCTTTGCAGCACAGGCAATTATTTAGGGTACGCTTCAGGGAGAGCATTTCAGGAATATCAAAGAGAAGAACACCTTGGTGCTACAGCTCCTTGAGCTGGGCACCAGCTGCATTTGAACTGGGGTGCTGAC
>NW_009259187.1:78637-79376 GCF_000687185.1 Egretta garzetta
GGGAGAGCTGTAGGGGAGGGGCGGGGTGGGTGCCGGGCAAGCTCCTGCCGGCCTGGCCTGGGTGCCGCTTGCCGGGAGAGCCGGGCCAGGCCTGCCCTCGCTGGGACAGTGCTCAGCCTGGGGACGTACCTGGGCCACCCTGGCGCAGGGTGCTGCAGCCGGAGGAGGGCTGTGCGTCGCCGCTGTGCTCGGAGGCCGCCTGCACGGGGAGAGCAAGGGGACGTCAGCAGGGTGACACGAGAGCGCCCGGCACCTCCCTGCCGCACACAGCCCGATGGCTTTGCCTCCTCTTGTGCCGCGGGAGCAGGCGGCGTGCAGTGCCCCTCGTCCTCAGGAGCTCCGGCCAGGGCAGGAGCTGCCGCCTCGTTGTCTGTGGGACCCCCTGCCGCCTCTGTGCCCACGCTGCTGGGCTCCTCCAGGGCACCAGCGTGGTGGTCCTGGAAGAGCTCCGGGACTGAGGGGTTGACCAAGATGCTATGGGTGGTGACGTCTTCCCCCTGGAAGAGCTCCGGGACCGAGGGGTTGACCCAGATGCTGTGGGTGGTGACGTCTTCCCCCTGGAAGAGCTCCGGGACCGAGGGGTTGACCCAGATGCTGTGGGTGGTGACGTCTTCCCCCTGGAAGAGCTCACTGCTCAATGAGTTGGTGTTGCAGATCTGAAAGGAGAGAAGGGGATCTGGTGAGGGAGCCTGGCTCCCAGCAGCAAATGCCTGCGGGGACCTGCCGGCAGCGCCTGCCG
>NW_009259187.1:82014-82607 GCF_000687185.1 Egretta garzetta
GGGTGCTCCTGCTGCTGCCACCGCACCCATGCTCTGTGCCAGGCCCCGCGGTTCCGCCGGCTGGCGGCCGGGTCGCTGGACCGCAGCCGTGAGCTCACCCAGGACCTGGCTTACGAGGTGCTGGGCTGTGTCCTGCAGCGCCGCGGCGAAGGCTGTGGGGCTGTGCGGGATCGCAGCCGTGAGCTCACCCAGGACCTGGCTTACGAGGTGCTGGGCTGTGTCCTGCAGCGCCGCGGCGAAGGCTGTGGGGCTGTGCGGGGCAGGGACCTGGCTCCCCGCCTGCGCTGCCATCGCCCGCTGGCCGACGGGAGGAGACCCCGGTGGCTTTGCCTCCTCTTGTGCCGCGGGAGCGGGCGGCGTGCGGTGCCCCTCGTCCTCAGGAGCTCCGGCCAGGGCAGGAGCTGCCGCCTCGGTGTCTGTGGGAGCCCCTGCCGCCTCTGTGCCCGTGCTGCTGGGCTCCTCCTGGGCACCAGCATGGGGGTCCTGGAAGAGCTCCGGGACCGAGGGGTTGACCCAGATGCTGTGGGTGGTGATGTCTTCCCCCTGGAAGAGCTCCGGGACCGAGGGGTTGACCCAGATGCTGTGGGTGGTGA
>NW_009259187.1:83599-84350 GCF_000687185.1 Egretta garzetta
GGGCGAAGGCTGTGGGGCGGGGCGGGGCAGGGCCCTGGCTCCCCGCCTGCGCTGCCATCGCCCGCTGGCCGACGGGAGGAGACCCCGGTGGCTTTGCCTCCTCTTGTGCCGCGGGAGCAGGCGGCGTGCAGTGCCCCTCGTCCTCAGGAGCTCCGGCCAGGGCAGGAGCTGCCGCCTCGTTGTCTGTGGGACCCCCTGCCGCCTCTGTGCCCACGCTGCTGGGCTCCTCCAGGGCACCAGCGTGGTGGTCCTGGAAGAGCTCCGGGACTGAGGGGTTGACCAAGATGCTATGGGTGGTGACGTCTTCCCCCTGGAAGAGCTCCGGGACCGAGGGGTTGACCCAGATGCTGTGGGTGGTGACGTCTTCCCCCTGGAAGAGCTCCGGGACCGAGGGGTTGACCCAGATGCTGTGGGTGGTGACGTCTTCCCCCTGGAAGAGCTCCGGGACCGAGGGGTTGACCCAGATGCTGTGGGTGGTGACGTCTTCCCCCTGGTAGAGCTCACTGCTCAATGAGTTGGTGTTGCAGATCTGAAAGGAGAGAAGGGGATCTGGTGAGGGAGCCTGGCTCCCAGCAGCAAATGCCTGCGGGGACCTGCCGGCAGCGCCTGCGGGCAGAGGGGGGCGGGAGGTGATCGCCCTGCGGCTCTGTGGCACAGCGGCTTGGCCCAGGCATTGCCAGGCTCATCTCCCTGGCCCGTGCCATCCCATGCCATCCCATCCTTGGCACTCACCCGCCTGGGTCTGACATTG
>NW_009259188.1:0-19868 GCF_000687185.1 Egretta garzetta
AGCAGAGCACAAGCCCAGCCGGAGGTATCTCCATCAAGGCACGGGGCGCCGCTGGGGAGCCCGGTAAGGGCTGGGGCGGAGGTAACCATAGATGGCTCTGATTCATTTGGCTTCCTGTCTCTCTCTAAGAAAAGGATGTAAATAGCCAAAAGCCGGGGATTCCAGTGAAAAGGGCAGGCGGGTGTCGTGCCGTGCTGCGCCGCGCAGCCGGCCTCGTGGAAGGCCGGTAGTGGTGAGAGCAAGGGTTCTCAGAAGCGGAGGAGGCGCGGGCTGGTGCCGCACCGCATCACCCCGTCACATCGGGGAGGCTTCCTGCAGGCGGAGGACAGTGTGGAAGGAAAAACCTCTGCAGTGACGGTGACCTTCACCCCCTGGCTGCAGAAGAGGTGCGCCCTTGCCTCTGTGCCCCGAGCGGCGGCACGACCACCGGCGCCCTCGGAGCCAGGCAGGCACCCCTGCACCCCAGCCAGCCCGCAGAGCAGGAAAGGTCTCAAAGGGCTGACAGCTGGAGCTGCTGTGACATTTTTTCATGGGGGCTTCATGGCTTGAGGCCACTGGCAGGGTAATGCGGGCAAGCTTTGTGTCCATACTGGATGCTCGTACTCACGCCCATGGATGTTGAACACCTCCCTCCTGATAGAAACACAGCCTCTAATTGCCAGCATTTCCCATGTTCCCAAAGCAGCAGCAAATTACAATGATCATACAGAGGCTCAGACACCAGCGTCCCGCTACTATAAGAAGGCCGATGTCACTCTGGCCTCCCCCTCTCTCAAAGGGGTGGTCTCCTGAAACTGGCTGTGCAGTGCAGTGGTGAGCATCGCCTTCACAGTTGTCAGCCACCTAAAGGCATGCCACCAGTAGTGCCTTCACCTAGCTGCCACCAAGGTCCTTCTGCCTCTTGCTGTTTCCTTATGCTCAGAAGAAGAGTGCTGAGGAGGCAATGCAAGAAAAGATGGCGCAAGTGGGTTTCAGTCTTGTGGCACAGGCAAGCGTGTGTGTGTAATTGGGATGATGCTGTCAAGGGGCATGGGGGGCGTTAGGCACCCACTGGCAGCCAACAGCTGTGGGCATTCACCTGCTCTGCTTACCTGTGACGGTAATCTCTGCATAAATCTAACCTAACACCCTGGTACCTTTTTGATGAGGAAGCAGGGAGGATGGCTTGCAACGCTGTGCTGGAATCACCCATTTGGTGTCCAGCTCCACGCTCCGGTGGCAGGAGAGCAACACGTGCTCCTTGCGTGCTTGCCCTGATTGTCTTTAAGGCTGCTACATACCTAAAAAATGCAAGAGCTGGGGGCAAAACTGAGGCCCAAGGTATTAATCTGGAGCAGAGTTTGAGATCTTTTTTGGAGCATGGCTTTCTGAGACAAGGTCATGGTGACGGAGTTTTGTGGCACATTTGGAACCAGAGTGTGAAATGCTTGGGAGAGACTCATTTGAGGGCAGCACAGTTCTTATTTAGAGGTAGCCGCATATTTAAGCAGAGCTCAAAGAACTCGTCGCTTTTGTATTGTCTATACTGCAGGCCTAAAAATTTACTTAGTTGATGGTGAAGTTGCAGGTGGCAAAAGGTGGGAAATGCAATGCTTTTTACAGGGAACAGTAACCTAATAATAAAATACATTCGAGGCTCTGAAAAAACAGGTGTAGGTGAGGATTAGCGAGCTCTATCTTCTAAGTGAGGGCTGTAGGGATGCTTCCAGGTTACAGATAAAGCTGTTCACCCATAAAGAAATTCTCATTGCAACAGGTACTAGCAAAACCCCACAAAATTTCACATACAGACTGGTTTGATATTTAGGACTATATTTGCTGGTAGAAGACAACGTTAATCTACCGGGTATCACTCTGGAAGAGGCTAGAACCACCGTTACCAACTTTAAAGGAAAGGGGATCTGCTTTCCCCACCATCTTCTCTTCCTTTCCATACAAACACACTCTTTTCCCTTTCGGGCCGCTCAGAATGGTTTCTGCTGTCTTCCCATAAGAAATTCAAGCTCCACCTGTGTTTCATTAGATATTGGATAACCTGGGTTGTTCTATTACGAACATCTAGGGCAAGAGTCTAGAAAAACTAATCAGCCCGAGGTCAAAGAGCAATAGTTCCAATTTTAAACCAAGTGAAGTGATAGGAGGTATAGAGCAAACAGATCTGGAAAAATTGTTAAAAAAAGAAAAAAATCGGTGACCCCTCTTGTTTGTATCTGCTGGCTCATAATATATTTGTGATTGCAGAAAGAAATGAACACATAAAATTATCTTTCTCAAAGACACATGAAAATTGTTAATTTTTACAAGAGGCTTTCATACCCGTTAGTTCCTTTACACTCCTCTCTTGCTTCACAGCTTTCGGAATCAGGACTTACATTTGTTCTACAGGAAATTTTAGATACACAAGGTAATTCCTACTTGCAAAAGCAAAGAATAAAGGAGTTATTTTCCTTTACATGCTCATGCTGGCTTTCGAAGAAAGGGAGGGAAGCACAGTGTGCACGCCTCTGAAGGGACTGCTCCAGTGCTAGACAGCATTTCTATGGCCTAAGGTACCAGGCAGGCAGTGCGGGGGTCTGTAGTTTGCTGCCTACCCCAGTGAACTCTAATGCTAGAGGGCGGCAGGGTTTGTAAGGAGAGGTAGTACCTTTTTAACGTTCCTGGTCTGGTGGGGGACGATGGGGAACAGATGCACTTTTGGGCATGCAGCCCTTCTTTGGTGCTGTACGTGCTGGATCTCATGGTTGTTCCTCGGTGAGGGCATCTGCTGCTGGATCGCAGGGCTCGTTCCTCCCTCTGTCTCAATAAATTAGCTGTGAGCTGTGGAAACCCTACAGCAGGAGGGGCTTGCGGCATTTTCACCTCAGGATAACCCACAATGTTGGGTTTGAAACAGAGTGAAATAGTGGTCTGCAATCCCTTCAGGCTGGGAGAGGAATGATCCTGGGTTTTCCCATATCCCTGCAGAGTGGGGTGAGCCCAGACCCCCTGGGTTAGATCAGAGAAGTAATTTTGGAAGGAAGAAGAATGTACGGGCCTCTGGGTTATTTTTTTCTTTGAAGGAAAGTAAGTGCTTCCAAATGTAAGCATCTAAACTCCCCGAGGATGGAGGCATTTCTCTGCAATCCCGAGTTAACCCCACGCTTTGGCCTTGGGGTGAGGGCATGGTTTGTCTCCCACATTTTCTCTGGGCTAGCTCTTTGCTCAGCCAGCTGATTTCCACTGGGTCCTTTCTTAAATGTTTAAAACCCCATCTGCTCCGAGCAGGGAAGACCCAGTGCCACATGTGGGGTTGGCCTGGCTCAACCCTAATGGCAAGGAGCTTGCAAGGCTTGGGGCTGTCATGGGCAAGCCTCTCACAGGGCAAGGTGGGTAGGCACGTGTAGTGCCAGGGGCTGATTAGAAAGCCTGTGGCTTTGGCACCCTCTGCTTGGGTATATGAAGATGTCCTTAGTTATAAGAAAACTTTTTCAAGATCTCCGTGCCACAGGATTTCATTTTTCTAGCTGCAGGCCCAGTGCAACCTGTGCCATCTCTACAGCTGATGGACCTTTAATTGCAAAACCTTTCAGCCTTCAGGTGCTAAAATATGTAACTCCTTCCCCCTCCCCATCCCAACATTTCAGCAGCCCAGTGGCAACACCCTTCTTGCTACGGCATCCATCACGCTCTCCCTCCTGGCTCCTCCCAGTCAATGGCCAAACTCTCTTGCCCTTAATTTGTTTCCCTGTGGATAAAAAGGGGCTCAGCTCTAATGATGAAAGCTCTAGTCGTTATAAAGATTCTCATCTGCTCTCCCAAGAGCTCCCCTGCCGTGCATACGCTTCTCCTTAAGAGTTTGTGGTCTCCTTTCACTGCAAAGGCTCTGGGAGTCAGCAAAGCTTGTTGGAGCGCTCAGGTACCTTCACACAGAGCTTTGTGAATACTGGACTTTGTTTTTGCAAAACAGCCAAGTAAAACTTACCTGCTTATGATACGATATCTGCAGATGTATCTACATGCCTTCCAGCCTTCATTCGTTACGCACAGTTCCTCTGCCAACAGACTGACCCCAGTGCAGTTTTGTATACCTTCTGCTTTGAGATGAAGAGCAGGTCTTGGATTGCCACCTCAAACTGGCTGGGAGGCAGCTAGCTGGAGAAGGTGCGCCTTTCATTTGTAGAGGTTAGGGCATAGTGGCTATTTATTCATCTAGCCTACTTGCCCATGTGTCGTGCATAAGTTTCACCCACGTGTTCATTTGCTAAGCCTGAAAGCTTTTATATTGCAGTGTTTTGGGCCACAAAGAGAAGGGAAGATGAAGTGTCACCAAGTGGTTCCAGAAACATAGGTCAGGCGGTCGCAGCAGGTAGATGGATCACAGTGGTAGGCTTGTCTTTCAGCCCCGGGTCATTTTTATGGTTCTCTTTTGAGTTTTCCTATGTCTCTCCGAGCCATGGGACCTTTCCAAACCATGCTGTGTCACCACTGTGTGGGGCAGCGGTGTGGAGGCTCCAGGCTAGCTATGGGTCCAGAAACATGAGAGCAAATCAGGACAGAGACAGACTGGCTGAGCCGGAGTTTCATGGCTCCTGGTCCTGGAGAGCAGCACCATCACCATCATGGCATTGCACCATGCCGTGTTGCCCCCAACGCTCTCACGCATGGCTCCCAAATGCGGTGCTTCTCTCCTGGATAAGCCTCATCCTCCTTTCACTGGGTTGGGAGCATGGAAACAGGCAGTAGGCTTTTCACACCAGGCTCCTATTCTGATTTTTAAATCATTTGCTAACTGAATTTACGTCTTTCTCTGTTTTCCCACCATCTTTTGTGCGTGTCTGCTTTATCACTGCTTCTGTATCTCCTTCTTTAGTAGTGATAAATGTTCTTCTATCTAGACTAATAGTTTTAGGCTTTTTTTCTTTTGAACTTGCATGTGGAATTGTGGATATCTGTTTACAAAACAATGTTTTTGTCAATTCTTTCTGTTGCTAATTTTTGTTGCCAGACAGTTATGCTAATACGTCAAATTTGGCGATACTGACGCATTTAAACTTCTGTCATACATTTCCTTGGTTTATGCTTTATTCTACTTGATCCTAATGTGGTCATCGTTATGCACAGCCACCTGCTAATTCTTCAATCTGTAAACTTTTTTTTTTTTTTTTGGTCTATGTGAATGAGGTCAGTGCTCATCTCAAGTATGCTGCGTGCATGACCATCTTAAGATATTTTTTGAATGACCACATGAGACCTCCAGCAAATATCTCTGAGGCTGAAGTCACCAGCGATGGTAATTCCTCTTTCTACACATTACAAACAGATGGTTGAGGAGATGTTCCATTCACTGGTAAAATTTGTTCTGTAACAGATGCCTGCCAGCTGCCATTCCCTGCCCTGCTGCGTGATTTTATAGAGCTAACGAGATTAAGAAACTGTCGAAATTGATTTTTGCTTCTAAATACAGCAGATCTGATTCTGAAAATGCAGGGAGGGCTCTGTCTCAGGTGGTGCAAGCTGGCGCAAGTCCAGTGAAAAGTCAGCGGAGCCGAACCACTTCACATCAGCCACGGCGCTGCCTTGAGGAGCAGCCCTCTTAAATGCAGGCGTCGGCATGAAGAAATCAACAACCAAAAGAAGTTTCCAGAGTAGAACAGCAACGCAAAAGTGGGAAGAGGGGAGAGTTCGGGACAGTTTAAAAAACTACCCTTCACTCATACCAGCAGTTCAAAACTGCTGATACTTCTTGAAAAACGCCTTGTGTTGGAAACTCCGGTACATCAGATAGCGTATTGCTCAGCCTGGGTGCCATGGCAGAAGGTTGTTTTGCAGTCTTCGAACTTGCTTGCTAATGAATCAACACTTCCCACCTGTAGCCACTGGGGCTGAAGCTACAAAACCTCCCAGGCTGAAATCCTTCTGCTGATAAAAATCTAGAATGAACTCGGCATGAAGCTGTGGAAAAATGCAGATGTATATTTTGAGAATCCATGGTCGGGCTTTGAACAATCAGATGAGTATTAGGAGAAAAAAAATGCGGTAGTTTAAAAATAACAGATCTACTGCATGGCAGCCATAAAAGGAGATTTTAAGGAAAGGAACAGAAAATCACGCCAGACGAATGCATTAGGAACAGCAGTTGATACGGCATGTACAAATGACAACATATATATCCCCTTTCTCTCCAAAATATATGTGAGAACATTACAGGAGCAGCCAGAGCCGACTGGTGAAATTCTGCTAGTACAGATAATAGAGTTTGCCACATCTTTTTATCACAGTAGACTTGTGCTGAATGCTGCTGCTGTTGCTTATGTCTCCAGCCAAAATTTAAACTCAAATCAAAGCTTTAGCAACCTTAATTGAACAAACCAACTTGAAGCCATTACGGGCTGTTTGAAAGCATCTGTGACCCGACAGATTTAAATAGTGGAAAACGTGACATTCAGCACGACCTTTCCTTCCCCACTGCTCTTCACAGCCCCTTTCTTGTCAGTAGGCGTTGGACTCTCCACCGTCTTCCCAGCCTCAGTGCCTGCTACGCTTACTTCGCTGCATCCATCCCACCAGGATCAGTAGTCGCAGGGTCATTTACTCCCTATCCTCCCTTTTGTAAAGGGACGAGAAGGCAGCGCCGGGTCTTGACAGCGTCCCCCAGCTCGCCAGACACTGTCACGGGCTTCCCAAACACCCTCGTCCCCAGAGAGCAGGACTCCGAGGTCTGTCATGGTTTGATCTAATCGGCAAAAGCGTTCAGGCCTGCCGCAAATGTCCCCTGCCATCACCACCCCACAAGCCCAGCCTGTCTTAAATCACTGTTTGCCTGCTGCCTACATCAAAAGTCCTTTGTGAAGAGCACAGTTGCTCCTCTGTAACTCATCTACATGGAGCAGGTCATCAGCTGCTTATAAGCTTTCTTCTTTTTTGTTTTTCAGTTTTTTTCTTTAAAAAAAAGGATGGTATGAAGTCGCATTAGAAATATTCTTTTACTTTTCCCCTAATTATAGAAAGAGGAGCCTTGTTAGGCTACGTGTGATTTTCAGTGTCAGCCCCTCACCTGGGAGGATGAGTGGGTTTCTGTACTGCAGAATAGGTGTCTCTGCAAGTTACAGCAATTGGATTTGGCAAAACCCGAAACAAAGCACTTTATTTTCTGCACGTCCAACGGATGATCTTTGAATTACCGAGCCTTTCCTCAAGGTGACTTTGAAAGGCATCTCCCTCACCCCGGCAACGAGATCCCTGTACATAGCATACGGCTGTGACCGTCCCTGGAGAGTTTTGTCCGAGCCAAGAAATGAAGAGCCCCATCTAATGGGGTCACCGGCTGCTAATGAAGTTGCACGTTCATAAGCTACAGCTACAGCCCTCAAGGGAAAAGCCCCATCATCCCTGCTTCGGGAGGTGCAGGTTGTCTGTGTCGTAGCAGCTCACAGGACCCGGGAGAGCTGTTGGAGGCAATCTGCTGTGTGGGCTTAAATTTTTACCTGCTCCCCACCCCTCCCCAATCAGGTTCTTCTTTCATTCCCAAATTGAATTGAGCAGAGTTTTAACTTCGGTGCCTATGTCAATTTGTCAGCGGTAGCCAAACGAGACAGGAGTTACTCAGCTTTTTTTCCTCCCGTGGAGGATCAAACAACAAATCGGTATAAGGAATTCCTGATGGAGAAGCCTAAAAGGAAGATTATGAATTTTCAAAGCCGTGGCCTTGTAAACCAAGCGTCTCTGCAGAGTTCAGGGAACAAGAGCTCATTAGGAGTAATCATCTAAAACCTGACTGAAATCTCTGTAGCTTTTCTGACTTACACCAGATGAAGATCTGATCCATTCACCTAGTTTTAAGTCCAGACACACATCCTTGTGGTGTAGACATAATTTCCTCTGCGTGCTGTAACCACTGCTTTGCGCTGTGACAAGCAAATGTTTATTGGGTTTTGTAGGGCTCAGCCTGAGCTTATAATACATTTCTTTATGGCATTTATTTTGCTATACATGATGTAAATTTTGGTGGTTTTGCCGGTACTTTATTTGACGCTCGAGTTCACTCATTTCTGAAGCACAAGTGTGACATCTTGGGAAAAATAGCTTCCATTCACTCAGTACTAATCTATCATGTTGACTTTATTTCCGTCGCAGCATACGGAGAGCAAACAATTTCCTACTACTCCGTGCTTTTCAGCTAAAGGCCTTTTCCAAAAGGCTAGGGAAATGCTTGTGTCATGGAAAAAACAGAATCCAGCTACGCAGAAAATAAAGCAAGAGGTGCAGTGGATCAGGCTTAATTGAGCACTTAACAGGTTCAGACTAGCCTGAGCTTGTGTTAACTGAACCACTGAACCCATCCAAGCTGAACAGATGTAGAGCATTTTGGATATGCAGTTAAAATACACGTTAGCATGGTGTTCTTTATCTGCAAGTAGTAACACATAACCACCTGGGCAGCCACGCTGAAAATTACTCCGCAGCGTGGGCAGGAGAGAGGGGCTGCTGAGGCAAGTTTGCATCTGCACAAGGCAAGCTTGCTGTCGGGGTCTCCGAGGAGGATATGCCCCTTGACTTCTGAAGATGCAGCTAAGGATGCTCCCAAGCTCTTGTTCTTTTTTCTTTTTTTTTCTCAGGTGTTTGTCCTGGCAAACAGGTGTTGGGGGATACTCTCAGGATTTCAGGTGGCTTGGAGGCAGAGGGGCTAGTGGATGGGCTAGGACTTTGTCCTCTCTGCAAGAGCTTTGCTCTTGCATGCCTCTGACGTCTCGCTGGTGTGATGCTACTTTTTCCTTTCTACGGAGCCAGTATCTCAAAGTCAGCACGGGGATTGCCCCAGAAATCTCCACCTCACTGGAAATAGTGCTTCTAAAGCTGAGCGTTAGTCTTTGCTAACTAGATGGTGTTGCTACCAGCCCTGTCACAGCTGTCGGTCATTCTGCAGTACTTTCTGCTAGAGAATGGGTTTTCTCTTTGACCTGGGGAAAAAAAACCACCAACCCTGTGCACGCTGTTGGGCTCAGACAGGTGACAATGCGCCTGTCCTAAGTGATCACAAGACAGTTTGTGTCATTATTATGTCTGCAGTTAATTTAGAATTCTTTAAAGCAAATGTTCGGGGGGAAAAAGTGCATGATTGCAGTTTAAGGTCATGGTTATTACAGCATCCCTGGCTCTAGCAGGCAAATCAGGAACATTGTAGCTCAGCATTTTCTGGATTGTAGGGATCTATCTGTTGGCTTAGGCTTTGCTAAAATGTAAGTGGTATTTACAATTGCACTTGGCCATGAGCTGCTTCTTTTTGATACGAGTCCAAATGCTAGGGTTATAATTACTGTGACTATCGCATCCTGCAATCTGGAAGCATAATCTCAACATGCATTGAGTTGATCTTCGCAGAGAACTTGCTGAGGGCTGCAGTGGCCATCCCTGTGGAATCTTCCCACGGCCCCGCGTTACGTAGCAAGCCCTAATCTCTGTTGTCTCCTCTCAATGCCATTTCATATTGCCTGCAATAACTATGTTAGGCACCGTTGCAGGCTGACTCTGCAGCCTGATGCTGGCCCAGGCATAAGATGGGGGGTTCATCCTCCTCCAGTGACTAATTTTAAATACTTAAAACAGAAAAGCTTCAGTAGGGGAAGAGACCCACTTAAAAAGGGATACTCTCAGTCTTGTAGGTCATCTCGTAGTCTTCGTAGCGAGCAAAGGAGGGAACAAACCTTGATTCTCCCAAAAAGGGGAGTAGTAGCATGAGGACAGTACAAGTCCGCTTTTTGGAAGGCCTGATCCTGACAGTGATCTGTGTAGGCGCATTCCGGATCAAGCCAGAGCAAAGCCAGATAGGCAGCCAACATCTAGAGACCTAGGAAAATATTACTGGTGCAAAATTAGGACATGAATGCTCGCAGCACCTGAGAGGGGTTGCCTATATTTGGGCCTGGCATGCCTACAATGACAGCTAAAGGTATGAATAATTTTGTGGGCCTGCCTGTATGCTGTTGGGTGTTGAAGAGCTCGGCGTCGCCAGCTGCCAAGTGGAGAGCCTTCCTAGGGGAAGGACGACTGACACCTCTCAGGCCAAACCAGCACTTGAAATCTACTGGACTCAGTGGATGAAAACTGAAGCTAAAAGCGCAGCTGAAAGTTTGGGCCAGGCTATAAATAAAGCACCTAAGTAAACTGAGGAGAAATTGTTTTTAAAGGAACCGAGTAGAGGGAGGCACCTGTCCGCACGCCTTGCACATCGGTGTTGGGAGGCAGCTTGGTCGACCTTTTTTTCTGTGTGTACTTGCAAATACATTTGGACAAACACAGAGACTACACAATGTTGATGAGGGAGGGGGGGTTCCCCATAAGCAATTTGATAAGATTTTCTGTAAGATTTGATTAGCAACAGCCTTCTCATAATGTGTAACGGGTGGATTTCCGTGCTAAACATACTGTCTTACACATAGTGAAAGAAGGTTAAGAGGTTCTTACGTAAGACACAGGTAAGCTCATAGGCTTAATTTCATCTATAAGGAAAAAAATCCCCTGAAAACTAAACAGGTCTCAAAATACTCTTCTCTAGATTTTGGTTTTGCACTGTATTCTGAATTTGACACAGCAGAAAGTTTTTAGCTAAAGATAGAGGGGATTTTATACAGACAATTTTCTCTTTTTGTCCTCTGTGTGTCTATGTATGTATTTGTGTGTATATATATATATATGTAGTTTAGAGAAGAAAAAGATGAAACGTGCCTTCTTTAGCTTTGTAGTAAACCCAGACTTAAGTGAAGCCAGAGGAAGGCTTTAGCTGTGTCTTCAGCCTCTGTAGGTAGTCTCATTTCCAGTTTGTTCTATAAACAGACTCTTTTCTTCCATTATTTAAAACTGCTCAGCTGCTTCTCTGCAAGAAAACAGCAAAGGCGACTGAATACAGCCTTGGTCACGTAAGTGGCTCTTGTCTCAAAGCTAGTTTGTATTCGGTGGTGTCCTAGTTTTTCTTTTCTGAATCCCATAAAGGTCGTTTTCAGAGTTGAAGAACTTCCAATTAGTGAGCGCTGGAATCAGTGTCTGAGCAAAAAAAGTACAGTATATAGTGTACTGCTATAAAATTACATATAAGTATTTACATACCCTTTAATGTCACTTCATGTTCAGTTAGGCTGTTGGGGGGGTTTTTGCAGCTTTTTTCTAATCTTCATTTGGTCATTTCAAGCATGACTAACGTATTTAGAATTATTTTTAAACTTCCAACATCTTCTTTGTAACAACAGTGTATGTGAAGGTGCAGGTGGCTGAGCTGAGTTCAAAGGATTAATTTGCCGAGGAGACCTAGGACTTTCCGACTGTATTTCTGTGCTTGAGTTTCTTAATAAAGCCACTGCGTTATCCCGAACTTGGGCTAACTCCATGGTTACAGCGGTGTCGATTAACCATAGTGTCAAAAAGAAGAATCCAGGCTGAGGCAGCCAATACAGGGATTTTTATTTTCCTCCCCCCTCTCCTCTTTACCAAGCACAGACAAAGGCGCGGGTTGCTACGTAATTCTTGTTACACCTTATCTAAATATATTGATCAGTTCCTCCAGACTCTTATCTGTTTGCTCGGCAATGGCTCTGGTTCATTCACGCCGGGATTGCAGGGGAGCTGAATGGATACGGCCACGTGAAAGGTGCTGGTGGGCTGGTTCAAGCTGGTGACACCGTGCCTGGCTTCTCTTTTGTTTCTCCTGGCTGGTTGTTTGACATCCGCCAGCCTCTCTGTTCATTAAGTCGGCATGATGAATAGAAGGCAGTGAATGTAATTTGGGCAGTTAGGGCCACCTGGTCGATAAATATAATAAACATCCACTAGCGCATCTCTTTCAGCACCGTGTGCGTCAGCCAAGTGCAAACTGGAAAATGTATGGTAGTGAAGGGAAATCTTAAATCGATGTGAAGATGCTAGCAGTTTCTAGGGTCGCGCTGGCCTCTCTTTTAAGCCCAATAAAAGGACATTTTCAAAGGGGAGGTTCCCCCAGTAAGAGAGAGGTTATATTCATATAGTAGTATTTTTCATGCAGAAGACATCTGGTTCTCCTAGTTTTTACGCTGGGATAACTTTATTGGAGTGGATCCCGCGCTGCCCCAGGGGTAGGTGTACCCAGCCATGTGGGATCAGGCTGGTGCCCGCCGTCGGCACAGTGCTTTCTGTGCCATCCATGCACCGTGTGTGTGGCACGGGCGATGCGCTGGGGAGGGCAGGAGAAGGGGCCTCATGCAGTGCCGGGTAGCCCTTGGGCAGAGATGGGAGGAAGCTCAGCCCTCAAGAGCCCCAACGCCAGCTGATTCTACGCACCAGCTTTGCACTTAACACTCCCAGCCTGTGCCTGAGCTGAGCTTTGCCAGTCCCGACTTCAGCAGCGTTACTGTCGGCAGGGATGTGGCGTGGGCTCGAGTCAGAACCAGGGGCGCGCCATTTGTGCGCATGACTTGGTAGTGTTGACTCGTGGATGCAACCTTGGCCTCGATGCTGATCAGTGGAGGCAACGCTTACGGCGTAAGGGAACAGCCTCGCCGCTGGCCAGTGAGCGTAATGTCTTTAGCAGACTTTACATCATGAAGCGGTTAACGAATTCTTTTGTACTGAAGGGCTGGATTCAATAAAAAGTTTCTGGGGCAAGTTACCATAGCCTGCCATACTGCAGTGCATCAGGCAGACCCTTTCTTTTTTCCTTTTCATTTATTTTTTCTTCCCCTTTTAATTTTAAATTGAGTGCAGCTGACTGCCTCCAATGCTGTTAACAATGGCGCTTCTTTCCCTGGGACAATGTAACATTTAAAACAGATAAAAGCCCATGTGGGGCTAATAAAAGTTTGCCCCCATCCTCATTCCTGTAGGGCAAGTTTCCCCATCGTTAACATTTTAAGTAGCAAGCAACTATGAATATGAGTGTAATTGACTTTTACACGCTATTACTCATCAGCGGGTAACTCCGAACAGGCGTCACTGGAGGGATGTGCTGAATCTCAGAGAAACTTTGCATGGCCCAGCAGCAGGGGAGCAATGCGGAGCTGCATGAGCCGCAGCCCAGTGGGGACTGGGGAGTCAGTGGGCAAATGACTGGTGGGACCAGCAAGCTGGGCATGGCAGCCCAGCTGTCCCAGTCCACCAAGAGTAGGAAAAGAGGAAGGATCCACAGATGACGCTCAGCGTTTTGCTCCAGAGGGACTCCCGTGCGCTCCTTCTGGTGGCTGATGGAGAGAGGGAGCAAGTCAGCGGGTTCCCGTTCCAAATTTTCCATCTGAATTGCTTGTGCAGCTTGGGTTAGGGGTCTAAATTAAATCCTCTGAGTGTTGGTCTTTCTGTCCATATCGGGGAGAAGGCATATGACTTGCGTACCTTCTTGGGTAGAGAGTATTCATTGAATCCTTACAAAAATCCTTACAAACAACATAATGATTTCCAGGGCTCTATAAAAGCGTTAGGTTTTATAAATGCACTTTGAGGTGACTTCTCTCCTGAGCAGTTTCTGCACGGTATATATGTGCTTTTACACAATTCAGTCTAAATTCTCCTTCGGTCAGCAAACCGGCTAGTTTTAAAATTGTGTGTGTGTGTGGCAGGGGCATGTGTTTTGACTATCCTCCATGCAGAGCTCAATCCAGAACATCCATGACTGGAGTCTTCCTTTGCCTTGGGTGGTCTTCGGATAGGACTCTGTGTCGCTTCGCGTATCCAGGCACCTCTGTGATGGGAGGGTTTTTTTCTTTCTTCCCCCCTCAAAAATGGTTTGAAAGCCTGTATCAGCGCTCTGATGAGAAGGTGCCTCTGTTCCTTTCCTCCGCCTCTTCCCGGCCTCCCTGTTGCTGGACAGCTCTTGGTTCCCCCGCCAGCTGCTGGTGGCTGGAGCTACCAGGCCTGCCTGGCTGCAGGGGCTGAGCCCCTGCCCCGCCATTCCCACCGAAAACTCGCATCAGTAACAGGACCGATGAAGAGTCGGCGCTGTATGGACTGTTTTTATTTACAATCTAGAAATACAATTGCTCCCTGCCAGTGTTTATCAACTATACATTCCAGCCGAAGCACGAATGAGTCATTTTTACATTGCTCATAGAAAATAAAAAAAGGCTTAAACACCCACAAAATTTGCTTACTCTTCAGGTGTAGCCCCCGGAAGGGTGAGGACAGCTTCCGCCATATTCTGGTTGGAAATATCACTCACATGACTATTGGAAGTCGAACAGTCCCTACCGGTGATAGGTGATGTGCAAAAAATAAGGAAAAGGCCATGAGGTCAAATCCTGAGGACAGTTTTTAAAAAAAGGCTAGAATACAAAAACGTGTCCTTGACTTCGGTAAGGCCTTTTTGGCGACGCGTAGCCCGATGATGCTACGTGGTGTTTGTCGCCTTAAGCTGGTCTTTATCCACGCAAATATGAAGTTAGGTCTTGTGATGCCCTAGTGGCTGCCTGCAAACAGATGGTCATTTTGTTCAGAACAACATGCTCAGAAGTATCGCAGAGGTGAAGCTCAAAATACCCGCATTGCTCTAGTGTGCCGCTCCCTCTCTTTCCATTAATGCAAAATGACTCACAGGCTTGAAAAGACAAACACTGATCAAAAGACCGAAGAGTGATTTACTGGTGCGGGATGGGACAAGATGTTGTTTTAGCCCAACAAACAGTAACTGCATTTAGAGGTGAGTATTGCCAAGGGAGCCCGAGGCGGTGCTTGCTTACTAAATTGGGCAAAATGCAGGGATTTCACCAAATGCAAATGACAATGAACAATATGTATGACTCAATATATCCGCTATGCTTTCAATGTGCAGTCAGAGGGTGGTATAGCTGACCTTTTAAAGTGATGCTTTTCAAACCACATTGTTATGATTATCAAAGCGTTCATTTTAGAATACAATATTTGGACCCGCTCCTGTTAATATTCTCGTGTATCGTTTGAAGGCTGGTTTTGCCGCTGTTTATAAGAAAGCACGTCCAGGCAGCCCCTAGGGTGTCATACTTTTATTTCTGGGTCTAACCAGGGAACAAAATTTGCCATTAGTTCTCCAAGGCTTGACACACACCTCTGGAATACTTCGAGTATGGAATTAGCTAAAATAAGTTTGATGGTGATTTTGCGAGTCCTTCCTGTGTGCCAGAAATAGTCTCTGAGAACAATGTGGGGCGAGAAATATTCTCTGCTCTTTAGCCTCAGCTTCCTTCTATCTAAAAGCCGTCGGTGGCATCACTGGCAGCGCAGAGCAGCTCCCAGCAGGGCTGTGGGGTGACTCCAGTTTTGTAGCGCTGTAAGATAAAGAAAAAAATCGGGCATCAGATTTTGAATTTTAAGTGTAGAAAAGGCAAAAAAAAAAAAATTAAAAAAAATTAGAAATCACAGCACAGTGTCTCTAACATGGTCAGCCCAAGGCCAGCAAGCAGACTGCAAAGAGGCCGCCGCAAGTCCGAAGAGAGGCAGTTTTGCTGGGATGCATTTCCTCCCCGTCCTCCATCAGCCAAGCCAAAAACCTAACAGGAAAAAAAAAAATAAAAAGGAAGCCGTACAGAGCAATTTGGCTGCACAGCGGTACTCATTCCAAATAAATAGCCTGGGCCCGGCTCCTCCATGGTGCGGGGACTCAGTGCGGTGCTCAGGGGCCAGGCGAGACTCTGCCACTATGGCCAGCGGTGGCCACCGCCCCAGTCCCCACCGCACCGCTGGTCCCCGGGCAGTCTCCCCTCTGGCCTGCGAGGGGTCTGGCACAGGCTGGGGCGACCACAGTTAAAGCACAGTGTTCCTGAAGCCTGAGCTGCGACGGTCAGATACCCAGTTGGGTGAAGAGTTAAGCACTAAAAAAATAGCAGAATCTTTTATCGGGTTGAGGATGCCTTATTTTGATCATGGAGGTCAGACACAGACGTGGGAATTCCCCCAAGTGGGTTTATTTGCAGATTTGTTCAGACAGTTTCTTTTTTTCTTTTTTTTTTTGACAAATCAGCCTTTTTTTATAATAATCTCATCTTGAAACTTGAGAGGAAGGGAATGTATGGGTGAGCAGCTAATATCAGTGAGTTCTGGAAACTCCCTTTTTATGGTCTCTCTCGCTTAGCAGCTGTACTGTTTTGATGCTTTCATTGCATTAAAGAGTTATTTGACAATACTGCCAATAAAGTAACTTCATCTGTTCCAGTAAAATTAGCTTCAGCTCACAGGAAGTTTGAGAAAAGCACTACTAGATAATATTAATACAGAGACAACAGGGCTTTGATCTGTTATATCATAAAGAAGAAAAACATCAGAGGTATTAGGATCAGAGAAGGCAAAGCTGTTTTTCTTTACTGAGTGTACTCCTGGTTCAAATACTATTTTAAGAGTGTATATGTAGCATCTAGGGACCGGTCGATGTAAACATTGGTTTAAAATTAATTTAAAAATATCTCTTTGGACAAAGCAATATATTTACTGATTTAAATCATACCCATCTGGACATGTTTATCAAAACCAATCCTTGTCTCCTACAAGCCATTTGCTGCCATTGCCACCCACTGGCCGGGGACAACCAACCATCCTGTTACTGACCCAGATCAACAAATATCCTGATTAAACAGACACATCTTGCCACACATCCAATTGCTTCCTGTACAGCATCTTGCCTTTAATACAAAATCTGGCCAGCTTTGCACAAAATTCATTTACTGATTTTATCTTCGAAACAAAAATCATAGCCCGGGAGAGGGGCAGGGGGAGGGAGCATGTTTTGCAGACCGTGAACTCTGATTTGGTAGTTTCATCTTGCTGTCGTCTCTTTAAATGTACTATTTAAAAACCAAAGCATCTCCTCCTTTTATGTTTCTGTAATACAAGCCACAGTTTTGGCAATAGACAGTAAAACAATGAAACTGAATTACAGACTGTAGGGAGCTATTTTTCTCACATAGGGGTCAGCGTGCATGGTAATACTTTGGATTAAGGTTGAAATTACTACAGGACCATAATAACTAACCTTATTAATCTCTCCTCATTTTCTTAAGAGTATCACAAAAAGAAATATTACAGCAATCACAGCTTAACGTTGGAATCCGACTCTATTTTAATCACAGTACTTTATGTACGGTGATTTTGTGTGTTATTTTGTACTAATCATACTAACCATTAGTTTTATTAATCATATCTGGTTTTGTTGCTGGTTTACCACTTTCCTTCACAAATGATTTTAGGGCCTTTGAAACAAATTTGAAAAACTGATATAAAAATGACTCTTCTTAGGGGAGCTGCTCTTCACTTAGATACCCGTGAACAAAAGGTAAAGCAGGCCCTTAGGTTTCTCTTCCCTGTGCCCTTCGGTACCGTACCAGGTGCATACCACGAACGCTGAGGTCGCCTTCTCTACAAATGGTTAATCAGAGGCAAAGAAAGGCAATAACGTTTCGTTCTCTGCCTCATTAGTAAGGGGGAAGGAGGAGAAGGACTCAGCAGAACAACTGCATCTTTTGTTTTTAAGTTCTTTGGAACAATTCTGCCAGGCAGCGCGTTTTCCCTCGGTTTCATTTGTCTTTGTTATTTTCCTATCTAATTAAAATTCTGCAATGCTGTCATGAAATTGTTGTCCATTTAAGGTCACAAACAGCTTCTGTCCTAATGAAATATGAATTGCATTAGTTAATTGAATTGTGCACTTATTGTGTGTTGTGAATGGACTGAGCGCACTTACATTCTTAATATATACCGAGCATTTTATCAGTCTAGGGAACGTGTGGACATGGAAAATGCTGCCATCATTCTTTGCTTCACAACAGGGAGATGTAATTGGCAATACACAGGGCTAAGAAGTGCTTGTGAAGGACAAGAACTGTAAGATCTCACACAGGCATCTGCTAGCTGGGATGAGATCGGCTCTTCCGTGTACTGGGGTCAGGTCACAGTCCCGAGCGGAAAGCTCGAATAAACCTGAATTATACGTGGTGTCTCTGTGATGCCTGCAGAAATAGGAAGAATCAAGGAGGAGTAACGAAACCTCTGTGGCCTTCTGTAGCAGCAGGCTTTTTGGGTTAAGTGAACCTCGTAATCAAAACCCTCGGCACACGGTCCGCACCGTTCTCTTCCAGGATCTGTCTGGTCTCTGTGCAGCTACTACCCTCCCAGCCCTGGTAACACAATGAGCATAGCTCTGGGGTCCTTTCCACAGATAGGACATTTTTCTCTGAACTGTGGGAAAGTTCAGTTTAGCACATCGAGGACCTGACCAAAGTCAAATGAAAACAGGGGAACTCTTTCTGCTGACCTCAAAGCTGTGGATGAAACAGGTGCTTAAGGGAAATGAGGGCTCTAGCACTCAGCCTTTACAATGTCCAGGAGGGATATATTGCATCTGTAACCACTCGATGGTGGACTCACTGATGAACCAGGCTATTTTAGAGGACAGCCATCAGCTGGGGAAACCGTTAACGGAATACTAAATTTAATTTCTTTACATGGGTCTTGATCTTTTGCTTAGTTGTTCGACCCATTCAGCGTTATGCCTGCATACACATGTACTGATGTATATATACACACATACATGTATACTATATATGTATATTTTATGTATGTGTGTATAGATGGTATACATGTATGACATGTATACTATATATATATGTGTATTTTATGTAATACATCTCCAGTGTTTAGCCTTTAGATTTATTTGCAGAGAAAACTACGTTTGGATTCTGCATAATACTTATGTAAGATAATAGATCCGAATATAGTACCTTCCAGTTACTCTTTAACTTGACAGGTGTGGAGAGATACCTGTTGTTCTGTCAAATAGAGCCTCCCTTAGCTTGAAACGCTATTTCATTCAACAGTAGGCTGAAAGAAAAGATAAGCAATGGTCAGGTCGAAGAGTAGTTGAGAAATCTCTTCGCGTTATCGTCTTCCACTCAAAAACGGAGGAGATATAGGCAAATGCAAATGGCAGTCTTTCTTTCACTGCGGCAAACTAATGCAGGAATATAAAACCGCTTAAGGTAAACACAGCTAAAACTGACTTGTCACCATAAGCAATTCCCAAAGGGAAATACCACGACCCTTTCTACAAGAGTAACAGGGAGAAGAGTATCTGCCCTTGATCTGAGCAGGCATGGACAACCTCTTTGTGGGGGACTTTCCCGCCCCGCGCACAGGCAGCGCCACTTGTACTTCCCCGCAGTGGGCGACCCTCCACAGCTGCCGTGGCACTCACCTTCCAGGAACACTCCTCCACATGCCCCAGTCAAGCACTTCATTACCACCATCCACAGATGATGCACTGAGATACAGAGATTAAGCGAGGCTTTCTCACTCGGGTATGTAGGCAAGGACTTTCCCTATACGCTCAACAGCAGGGAGAGAGGTTTCTCCAGAAGGCAACTCAGGGACAGCCACATGAGGCTGCTGCTTCTCTGAATCATCTTCTGGAAGAGTTTCTCTCCCTCTCTCGATCGTTGTATTTACTGAAACTAAGGGGACCCGCCTCTGGGGGTAGTTGTTGCATTGCAGAAGTGCTTCAAGCAGATGAGTTTCCTTCACTCCCCAATCCCTCCAAGACAGTCATACCTGCTCAATCTTCTGACTAAGGAATTTCCCACCCAGTGCCCGTATCACTCAGTTCCCTCCTCTCTCTCTCTCTCTCTCTCACTTTGAATTTTTTTGCACTTACCACAGTACCGACAGCTGTAGCTGAGCTACTGTTGAATATCCCTGCCCGCATGAAAGGGTTCGGGAGGTGAGTAAGAAGGGGTGGGCGTCCGCGCTGGTTTGGTGAGGTGCACCCTGACAGAGTCACGGCAGTGGGCAAATGACTGAGAGCGAAAGTGGTGGGATGGGGCGTGAAGGGTGATTGGCAGTGGTTGCTTAGTGGTCTGAAAAGAGGTGAGTGAAAGTACTCAGGGGGGGCGGGGGGAGGGGAGATTGGGAAGCAGGGCGGA
>NW_009259188.1:20268-59777 GCF_000687185.1 Egretta garzetta
CTGAATCCCCTTCTGGAAGAGTTTCTCTCCCTCTCTCGATCGTTGTATTTACTGAAACTAAGGGGACCCGCCTCTGGGGGTAGTTGTTGCATTGCAGAAGTGCTTCAAGCAGATGAGTTTCCTTCACTCCCCAATCCCTCCAAGACAGTCATACCTGCTCAATCTTCTGACTAAGGAATTTCCCACCCAGTGCCCGTATCACTCAGTTCCCTCCTCTCTCTCTCTCTCTCTCTCTCACTTTGAATTTTTTTGCACTTACCACAGTACCGACAGCTGTAGCTGAGCTACTGTTGAATATCCCTGCCCGCATGAAAGGGTTCGGGAGGTGAGTAAGAAGGGGTGGGCGTCCGCGATGGTTTGGTGAGGTGCACCCTGACAGAGTCACGGCAGTGGGCAAATGACTGAGAGCGAAAGTGGTGGGATGGGGCGTGAAGGGTGATTGGCAGTGGTTGCTTAGTTGTCTGAAAAGAGGTGAGTGAAAGTACTCAGGGGGGGCGGGGGGAGGGGAGATTGGGAAGCAGGGCTGACCGTGAGAAAGACACCACTGCGTTACCCGTGGCACACTACAGGCGTACGTGGTGTATTCTCTTCCGTGAATGCAACTTTAAAAGCCTTGTTGTCATTAAAAATATTCACGTACTTCTCTCTAAAAATACATAATATAGTGATGCATAATTAAGGAGGGGAGGAAATGAAAGAGATTCAGGGAAGGTTGACAAATAAAAATAAACTGAGGAGTCCTCTAGGGAGAGTAGAGAAGCAAAGACCAATACAGCCTTTAACATGCCTTTGTTGTCTTCTGCAGCACCATCACGCGCAGGGAGACAGTCTGAGGCCCTGCTCTTGTGGGTGGCCCTCCATGAGGACACCTGTGCTCAGGCTGCCCCTCTGCCCCTCGGTCCAGCCTCGGGGTCCAGTTGCCCATCGGAGACTTGGTGGAGCCCTATCTGCCCCAGCGCCATCAGCCATACCTCTGGTGGCCTTCGCTCTTCCAGTGGCTGCCCCAGCCCCCTGCGGTGCAGGGTCGCCTCTCTCATTGGCAAAGGATGGCCCTCAGAGCAGCCTGGGAGAGCCTGCTCCCCAGCTGTAATTAATTAAATTAGAAAACTACAACAAACCGCCACAGTCATCTATAGCTGGACAAAAGAGCGAAGGCAGCCGTAGGTGAACAGTAGCATTTTATACCCTGGCACAGCTTTAAATTCACTATCATTAGCAGGTTGTTTAGCTTTATTTTCAGTTAAATAAGGAACATGACTATCCTTTTTTTTTTTAATACAGCCTCTTGCCTTTATGTTGCTGTCATATGTTTAATTACTATTCCTTCCATTTTATGCTGTTTACTTTTTAGTTTTCATTATACATTTTATGAAAATGTTCCCTATAAGATTAAAGAACTTGCCCATTTAAAAAAATCTGTCTTAAACTTCTTTTCTTAACCTTTTATTATGACTAGCATTTAACTTCCAGCAATTTTTTTGAATACCAAATAGTCATGTCAGTTTTCCAGACAAAAGGACATATTATATTTTTTTCTTAAGTTAAAGGCACTATATTGCTCATTTTTAAAAATTTCTATACAAATCTAATTTTAGAGATCCCTGGGGTTTGTCTCAATCAGTGTCTTTTTTAGTTAGATGAACACTAACATGTTTAGAAAAAAACTTTTTAAAACACTGAAGAATACAGAACTCCCCTGCTCAGCTAATACACAAGTATTAGAAATTGCCCTTCTTCACCAAAATCATGATCCATCCAGCACAGAGTGTGCTCAGCACCACCTGCTTCAGAGGAAGGTGAAGAAATGCCACAGGAGGTGGATTTAGGATAATCTTTTCTCTCTCCTGTCCTTTCCCCCATCCTGCATAGTTCCCATGAAGACTTCACACAAACTCCAAGAATTCAGAGACTGATTTAATCCTTCAAGCATAAGGCTTCCATTATTATTATTATTATTATTATTATTATTATTATTATTATTATTATTATTATTATTATTATTATTATTATTACTACTACTACTATTACTATTACTTTGGAATAACTGTTAGAAGCATTTGTTTACTATAGAAATATTTAATTATTCTTTGAAGCTTGCTAAACTCACTTCTCAGCATCCTGTAGCAATCAGCTAATTTAGGTAATTAAAATAATAAAATGCTTTAATTGTGGGTGCTATGCAAAAGTGCATCCTCTTACCAGCTGTGAATTTCCTGTCATTCCTCAGGTAATTGAAATCCCACTATTTCTTGCATGATGAGGACCAGGAGTGCTGACTCTCCATACGCACATTCTCTCTCCCTGTCACTCATTCTTCGGTGGACTCCTTGTTTAGTTGGTTGGTCACTCACTATTATGGCTCGTTCCAGTGCCCTCTCTGTTGAAAAGTTTTTTCTGTGCTTACAGTCTCATTGCTCCACTCTGATCCTGGTCAAATAAATAGTGCGGAAAATTCAAACACAATTTTCAGAAAAGATTTTTTTAAATCCCAACAGTTTTAATTAAATTATTATCAATGCAATGATTATAGCATTCAAATCTTAGAAATGGGATCCAGAATTTAACTTCCCCTGTCCCCATTCAAACCGTAGCTTTGTAATGTACTACTTGGCCCACAAGTTTCAGTGCTTGGCACCTACCTAACTTCAGACAACCAAGGCAGGAGGTCCCCACTGTGAAACTCTCTGTTTAGTTAGATGCCTACTCATGTATTTAGGAATCTAACTTGAAAGCATTTTTTTTTTTAAGATTTAGGGAAATGGGATACATGATACTGAGAATGAGAAAGAACTCCCTTGGGCAATGCAGCACTGACCATTATTTGTCCAACCAAAAGCCCACCATTTTATTAAAACTTAAGCAAGTAGATAAAAAGATAGTAACTCTTATTTTGACTAGGGAACTGGTTAAAATATCTTACTTTCTGTTAAGGACCCTTGATCTTACAAAGCTTCTGCTTCTTTCTTTCAAATGTTCTGAAATCCCACAAATGTCTGTGAGAAATTGAGGAACCTCAGAAGCTGAAAGGTCACCTGGGAGGGGAAGGGTGGTTCTTGGGCTCACACTAGCCAATGCTTTATTTTAAGAAGCCAGCCTCCTGATGGACAAGAAGCTTGGCTACAGAGCGGAGGGTCAGATCGCGCTTCTCTGGCAGCAAATGCAGTTCTTTGCAACTGAAGATGGCTTTTGCCACCGGTCAGAATGAGACTGGTGAGACAAACGCCCCCGGTCGTCCTCGGGAACACAGTCGTGAGGAACATGAACTCGGCAGGCTTCTTAATTTCAGCCAAAACAATGGATATCATGAGACACTGGATGAGCTTTTGTTACCAGTAAGTGAGAGAGACTGTCTGGGAACTAACATCATTTGGCTAGATAGAAAACTCTGGGTCCAAGACAAGGCTAATGGCTTTGAGTCAGTTGTTCCCAGTTTCATATGCAAGCCTGATGAGGCAGTGAGATCTATGCCAGTTCTGAGTGTGGCCAGAAAAGACTGTGCAAGAAGGCGTTTTAGTTTGTTATAGAGAGAGTGAGGAAACCTTCTGGGGAAAGGAGAGCCTAGAAAAAGGAGAGGACCAGAACAGAAGTAGATCCTGCAAATAAGCCAGAAGTTATGAGGATCTGGGGAACATATTAGTCAGATATGTCTATTAAAGACATCTGTATATATGGCAGCATCTTGTGAATTCAGAGAACATGATGCCAATTATGACCATCAGAGAGTCGTAATTTTGGTAAATGCATAAAAGGGAATTCAGTAAAACTGGGAAGGTATCAGAAAAAGGAGTTGAATAAGCGTAAGTTACAAATGTAACAAGCTTAAAAGTAAAAGAACAATCGGAGTATTTTGCCGTGGAGGATGATTTCAATAATAATGGGCAGTAGGGAAATGTAAAGGAACAACATCATTATCTACCTACAAACTGTTCAGGAAAGAAAGGCTGGGCCACAGAGGCAGAGGAGATACCGCTGTACAGAAGTATAACGAACATTATTTAGCTGAACTTGAAGTGGGAAGGGCTATGCAACTGAATCTCTGAAGACAAATAAATAAATGCTAAACTAGAAATTCCAAAGCATTTTAACAACTTTTGGAAAGTAAAGACATTAGCAGGTCTTTGTTGCTAATATCCAGCTTAAGAAAAGGAAACAGAGTGAGCAATGTTGAACTCAAAAGAACTGCTAAGAAAATTGTAGTAATAGGGACTTTGGCTACTCGCCTATGCTTGGCCAAATAGATCAGGAGGCACACAGATTAGAAGAGAAGTTTCTTGACACCTGAAGCAATAGCATCTTGGAAAAGTGACACACAAGAGGAAGAAACTAGGCTTAACTCAGGTATTAATCACAAACTGATTGTAGCTGACTCGCTAAGTCTTAACATCTAGGTGGACCACAAGGCTAATTCAGTACAGCAGCTCCTATGTTCATAGAATTACAGAATTGTTTAGGTTGGAAAAGACCTATGAGATCATCAAGTCCAACCATTAACCTAGCACTGCAAAGTCCACTGCTAGACCATCTCCCTCAGCATCACATCTAGATGTCTTTTAAATACCTCCAGGGATGTCTTTTAAATACCTCAACCACTTCCCTGGGAAGCCCGTTCCAATGCTTGACAACCGTTTCAGTGAAGAAATTTTTCTTAGTATCCATCTAAACCTCCCCTGGCGCAACTTGAGGCCATTTCCTCTCGTCCTATCGCTCGTTACCTGGGAGAAGAGACCAACTCTCACCTCACTACAGCCTCCTTTCAGGCAGTTCTAGAGAGCGATCAGGTCTCCCCTCAGCCTCCTCCAGGCTAAACAACCCCGGTTCCCTCAGGCGCTCCTCATAAGACTTGTCCTTCAGACCCTTCACCAGCTTCATTGCCCTTCTCTGGACATGCTCCAGCACACATCATGGATCATACCTTTCATCTTGCCAAGGTGATGCTATTTTGTTTTCTTTAAAAACTGTGACGTAAGTACATATTTTAGTATCTAAGAAATTCAACAAAGAGCAACTTCATCTTTCTCCTCCTAAATCTTCCCTTAAAAATTGGCCAGAGGAGAAGTACTAAACACAGCTTTATGAGCTGTTCCTCCTCCCGGGAGTGTGAAGGCCTTCAGAGAGCTTCTCGTATGGCTCAGCAGCTACCAGCTTCTTGATAAAATGCACAGACGCGCTGCACCTTCTGCATATTAGGATTCACTGAGCAGGGCTGAACTACAGCTATACAGTGCCAAAGTATTCCTGCTTTCTGAGCATGGTTTTATGTTGGCTTCACAGCAAACTGCACGCAACCGGTGTTTGTACCAAGCCTTGTTTCAAACACTTCTACCCAGTCCTGCTTGCTTCTAGAGGAACACCACCTCAACTTAGGTTTATTTGAGACACAAACCAGGTATCGGGGTCTCACCAAGTACTAGGCAAGGGCTAGTCTTCACTGCTGGCTATCACTGTGTCACAACACAACCTTGAAGAGTCCCCTTGGCACAACGCCCGCGGTGACTTGGCAGTTGCATCCACCTAGGCTACACTCAGCGTTGTGGCAGCCAGCTGCAGTTAAAACCTGCTGGGACCACGGCTCGAGCACGATTAGCTGGCACGATGACAATCATGTATTTGTCTCCGCTGACTTCAACTCCATACGCAATATACGAGCAAGAAAAGGCAAAACTTGTGCACGCACAAACGCTTTGTGGAAACTGTGCAAGGTAGTACCCGATGCATGAAAATAAACAGTGAAAACAGAGGTAACAAAGGAAGGAAGGTTACACAGCCACAGAAAGAAGGAGTCACACAAGGAATAGCTGAAGGAACGCACACGAGAAGGAAAGCAAGTACGTGACCAAAGCATGCAAAAAAACCTGAGGAATGGAAGGGGTGCAAGTTAAGAGGTACAATTTGGGAGTGGACAGAGATGACAAAATTAGACTGAAATGAATGTACAGGGTCAGGCAAGCACGAGAAGAGACTCACTAACCTTCCCATAGTTGCTACATACATAGGAAAGCCATTTGGATGGGACAGAAAATATTAGGCCAAAAGGGTGCAAAGGAACAGTGCATTTTTCCCAATCAAAAGCCATCTGTAACCTATGCTGAAAATGTCTTTTTTCCCACACTTCAAGCATATTAACAGTTTAATACATGATAGTATCGCTGGTGACACTGAGAACACTGGGCTTTAATGAATCAATAGATTTGTTTCGTCTTTAACTAATTTGAACCTTTAATCCTCTTGCTTGTGCAAAGTCTTCTTCCTTCAGGTCAAAGTATTAAATAGGCTCAAGAAGTAAATAAGGAAATAAATACCAGAAACCCCGTGGGGAACATTTAAATTAAAGTTTTCTAATAGTCAAATCAACTTAATGCCGTGATCACAGGCTCAGTTCATCTTCTTCCCCTCCCCCCCCCGCAACTCTATGGCTAAAGCAGTGGGAATAAATAGCCAAAAAAGGAAGGGGCTTTGGTTTTCTTTTAGTTTCTTGGTGCTTGTGTTGCTCTAGATTTTTTTTTATTATTATTTTATCTTAACTGCTCTCGTTGTAGACATACGGGAACTTTAAAACACAAATTTGTAAAAATCAAACACATAGCCCAAAACATTGGCCTGCAAATTTCCCCCCACGTTTCATGCCTGGTTTGCACTCTGCTGTATGCCCATGTTGGTTATGCATCTGGCTTTTTTTTTTTTAATGGATATAAATTACACTGATGCAAACCCTTGTGTAGACAAAATCTTGCTGATATAACTGTCTTCCACCAGCACAACATATTTCAGTTAATGAGTCAGAATACACTTTGATATCAGTGTAAATGGTTCCTCCTGGGGGGAGGATTGCTTCTTTATTGCTGTAGTGTAGATAAGTTCTGAACTTTTCTCTTCCCTTACTTGGGCTTAAATCAATCAAACCCATATCTAGTATTTCTCACCCAGAAATAATACAGCTCCTTTCCATCACCTTTCTGACTGCTGATCCCTTTCTGTGTTCTTGCGTCGACTGTATGGTCATCAGAAAAGGGTGTATCTAAAATCCTCTTGAAAGCAGAAGTTCTGTTTCAAGCAACAGCAACCGCAGGATCAAACGCCTCCAATCTTAAAAGAAAAAGAAAGAAAACTGACTTGAAAGTCTGAAGCTAACAAATGGTTTGTAGTTGGCTGAGACACTTGTATTCAATCTTGAGGAAGCAATGACTTGCTGGCCTCCAGTGGAGCATCTCCTAGACAGACAGACAGACAGGCACACAACAAAATGAAGTCTTAATGCCGCGAGCTTCTTGAGAACGCTACAATAACATTCTGGCAGACCGGGCTCCCTTGGCTCCTGTACTCGCTGCAGTTTGAACATCTCTTTCGGTTTAGCATGATGCTTGGCAAGTTTCCCAACCTTACATTATCTGGGAAAGGAAGACAAGAGAAGCTGGTACGTTCAGGGAGCCTTTGAAGAAGCTTCTTCACAGTTTGCTCATAGCAAAACAGTTGGCTGCGTGTAGGAGAAGTGTCAGGACTGCAGCTTAGACTGCTAGCTTGAAAAGGGTTTAACTGAATTGCATCCAGGCACCGAGATGCTCAGATACCACAGCAATGTGTGTGGTATAAGAACCTAGATAGAAGAAGATTAGATAGCAAATCAGACAGAATTTTGCATGTGATTTCCTGGGTTTGTCTAAACTTATAGCAGCAACAGTTAATTATAGGAGGTTCTGAAGGCAGCGCCTGGGGGGGTTATATGTCACTTACACATTAGGTTCAGCCATAAATTGCCAGCTGAGAGTTACCCCTGTGGCAGAAAGCCCCTGTTGATGCAAACCTCAGGGGTAGGAGCAGCAGACATTGGTGATGATGGAAGATCTGGCGGGGGGGGGGGGGGGGGGAAGCAGCAGGTTGACAGTAATGGCAGAACTCCGATGAAAAGAGCATCAAGATAGGCACAGGTCATCACCTGAAGAGGGACAGGCGCAGGAGGCGGTTGCACACAGGAGTTACTTGCGGTCATCCTCTAGTTGATTGCTGTACCTACTTCTAGATCTAGTCCTTCTCCTTCTGCCACATGCAAATCCCTCAGCTCCTGTAATCACTTCCTCTGGCTCTTAAGCAAGGGCAGCTCTTTAGCTGCAGATTAATGCTTTAATGAAATTCTTGAGGCCACTTTGAAGTGGCTGGGCGAGAGAGACCAGCCTTTCAGCAGCATCTGCTGCCGCAAGAGCCCCTGCGCATGGTGCTGTATGGGGAAGGTGTTGCCATAAGCCTCTCTCTGCGCAGCAGGAGCCATCATTTTGGTCTCCGGTAGCACCGCAGGGCACGTCTACATGGCACAGCTCCGCACTGTGCAGGGATTCTTGAGCTGCCGCTAAACAATGGTGGCTCTAGTTCCACAGCAGGGTTAGACCACCTGGAGTACCACCCTAATATACCGATGGCGCTTGCACCCCTGTACTTGCCCCTGAGTTGGCTTGTTCAGTGCAAGGTCAGCTCTCTTCCTCGCCACAGAACTGCACTCTGACGCGTGGACCTGCCTGCACTTAGAAGTACTTAAAAAAGTAAACTACGAAGTTTAGGACCTTACATCAGTTTTGATCTGCAGTTTCCGATCTGCGGGGTCTTTTTTTATTTTAGGAAGTGGGAAAGCTTTCGAGCACTCATTTCGTAGGTAAGGCATTTATTTTTTTTCTTGGCTGATATTCCCGATTTTGTTTTTTATTCTTTCCGTTGAGTATCTGAAATTTTGCCTGAAATTTCTACTCACTTGGAAACACCAACACACGAAGTAATTACCAATCTTTCCTGCCTAAGTTAACGGCCTTCTCCTTCCTCATGCTGTTAGTTCAAGGTCACAATGATAGATTTAAATCCTTCATGAATTTTCATCTGACTTGCTGTCCACAGAAATTGTTGATTAAAAGATCCAATTTCCATTGGCATTCTCCCTTTCAAAGGATGTCAACAGGAAATATAAATGCTGAGCCCTTTGTGAATGATCTGCAAGGACATGTAGGCTTATTAAAAAAAAAAAAAAAAAAAGCAGCAGTTAACCAAATCCTTTAGTTTCTGTTTTGAATGACTGGCCATAGGAATGCAGGGTAAGCTGTATTTCAGCTGTTCCCAGGGATGTGTATGTGTAACTTGTTGATAGTGGTAGGTACTTCAGGCTCCAGTGACAGCTATGTGACCACTCTGATGATCGTTGTCCTGTAGCAGAACCAGCCCCTGCCTCCTCTCAAGAACACCGGGCATGAAAGAAAACAAAGAGGGAGCTGTTTTGTCGGAGGACTGGCACTTGTACCTCCTGCTCTTTACCGAAAAAAAAGAGCGCCTCAGCTCTCACCCTATGCTCCCAGCAACCCTTAGGTTGTAAGGAACTGCATGACTTGCTCCAGGAATCGATGTGAATGTCTGATACCTGGGAGAGCTGAGACTTCCACCTTACAGGACCTGTAAGGGATCAGAGTGATAGGAGCAAAACTAAAGCAGATTGACAGGAGCAAAACCCAGGACACCAGCTTACTTCACTGGGAGCTACCCATCACCACCACGAGGGAAAAAAAAAGCCCACCGCAGCCTTAAAGTTTCAGCATTACTTTTTAAAAATCTTACCGGTGTCCAAGGTATGTGTCTTTCACAGTAAAAATTACTTGGAGTGCACTGTGAATGCACAGAGACAGATCAGTGCTGAACATCTGGTTAAAATAAATTACAGTCTTATTTTGCAAATAAAAGTTCCTGGGGTCTACATGACAAAGTCTGGCTAGCATAACTATCTCATGGGGAAAAAATCACATCCCTAGCCTGCAAAGATAACTATTTTGGCATGATTCCCTTCCCCACTATGCAGACTCACGTAGACTTACACCAAATAGAGGAGTCCTTTTGCCAGTATAACTCAGATTGCTTGGGAGGTACTTCAACCACGCTGGCAGACTCCTGCAGCTGGTATAAGCCACGTCTCCATCGAGGGATTTGGCCAGAACAGTGACACCAGCAAAGCCCCTGAAGTACAGAATAACCCTTTTTCTCCTGCTGCTAGTCACTCACGTTTTTCAGTTTTAAAGCTTCCTGCTAAAAGGAAACACACAGAATTCGTGCCCTTTCTTGTATCGGCAAGACATTATTTCTTTTTACAGAGGAATTAAAGTAGACGTATGGGTAGGAGGCATGTCGCTTTCAAACGTCCCAGTGGTACTTGCTTTTGGATGGGAGAAGATCCCAGTTCTCTTGTAGGATGCCTTGGTGTTGTTTGCTTTGGTGTTGGTTTTGGAGGAGGAGGGACAGAGGTGGTTTGCATTTTATTAAGTCTCCGTATTTTGGTTTTGCGTGGTGGCATTTGAATAAATCTAATGGTCGTAGTTAATGGATTACAACTGTGTATGCAAATTAATTTGAGCTGTTTTGAATAACAAAACAAAGTCCTTCAGTCTGTTTGTGAACTGTATTCTTTCACTCAGACTCCTCCTTGTATTTTCATATGGTCCCTGTTAGCTCTTACCTGATAACACTTGCCAAAGGACCTTCTGGACGAACCCAAAAATGCAAGATTTACCAGCCAACCCTAACCTATGAGTCCCCCATAAGGCAAGGCAACTCATAAAGCTAGTTTGGCTTAGAAGTAGGATTCAGCTCGTTGTGGCAACAGGCAGTTTTCACATGTCCTATTTAGACAGCTTCATCTTGTCTAAATTCCCGCTTGCCTCCCGTCTACGCAGACTCTCCTCGTTCCTTTCCCTGCTCCTTCACCCTCCATTTGTCTGCCAGGCCTTGTGCTTTTACGCAAGTGGTGAACCAGCCAGAAAGAGAAGGAGGAGGAGTGGAGGGGAGGCACCCAAACAAAAACCAATCTCTTCCAAGCAGATGCAGACCAGGAATTTCCCCTTATTTTAATTTCCTATTATCGCTTAGCTGTGAAATGATGAAAACATGGAGCAAGCCACCGAGAGGCCTCCGCTCTTGCATGCACTGCAGTGGAAGGGGGGGGCACTTGCAGCTCGCTCCATCAGGCTGCCAGGACACGTCTGCCTCCCCTACAGCTAACGTTTACACGCAATTCCCGGTGGAATACAGCACCCAAGGCCTGACTTAGGAAACAGCAAGAAAAAAGCAATGACCAAAAAACGCTGCCTCTTTTCTGCTTCAAATAAGGCTTTTACAGGTGAGCAGAAATGGTTTGGGCTGCTAATGAGGTGTAGGCTGCCAAAGAAAACACAGGCGCAAATTCATATTTTCCAGGTGGCTGCTGGTAGGAGTGTAACTGTCCACCGAAGTTTACAGCGTAAGCTTTTTTTGCACTTACTCATTAAATTGCAGATTTATTTTGAGGTTACTTTGTCATAATGTTAGCTGTGTTGTCTCATTGGCCCTGTAAATCAGTTGGTTGTCACAAGATTTTTAGAAAAACCAAGAGCCTGCTTGAAGTCACGTGAGGAAGGGGTGGCCCTTCTGCAGGAGGTGCCGGTGGCTCTGTGTGCCCCGTTGCCGCCGGAGCACCAGGGAGCACCAAGGCCACCGCTCCAGCTCTGCGTTAGTCTTGCTCAATGCCGAGCGCGAGTCAGTCAGGCCAAAGGGATTTGGGTCAAAACTGAGTGTTGAGACAGCAAACATGGGATGGAGCGTTTCCCTGAGAGATGCTAAAACAAGAAGCAGAAAAATGCGTGACTGGTCCCTCGTGGTTCAGCTGACGGGACAACCTGCTCAGTCTGGTTCGATGTCACCCTTCTCATTCGCGCACGTGCCCTGCCAATTCTGGCCGAGGCCGCCCCGAGCCAGGCCCTCCGAGCCCGACTGGCAGCCGTGCTGCCCGCCTTTTCCGCTAATACCCGTGCCTCGAGCCCGGCGTGGCTGGACCTGCTTGTTAAATAAAACTCTCCATGGTCTTGGCGACAAACGCTGTGCCACAGCACTGTGAGCATTTCTACAAGCAGCTACTTTCGGTTCCCATTTCTCAGGCGGTTACGTGATTTAACTCTTTTGCGGCAGCCTGAGAGCAGCACGGGCAGCTGGAGCAGGCAGGGAACATCACGGGGGATGCGTTCACATTTCCCTCTCCTACCAATGTACCCGCTGCAGCCAAATCTTCAGATTCGGGCTTTTAAATTAGGTAAGCTATTTCCAGTGTAAGGGCACTCATACTGAAAGTAAGTTACGAGCAGGACGGAGAATTTAGACAAGATTTTGAGAGAAACAGGCCTGCATTGTCATTCAGACCATTTTGTCATTATTTTAATTTCAAAGTCATTCTGAAGGTTTGACAGGTGTCCGAAGGCATCTAGCTTCTTTTCAGAGGATCCAGGTGTAAGAGCGATGCTACGGGATGAGACAAGTCCCCCCAGCAACTCTGTGACACTTGTTCTTTCCTCCAAAGTGATCCACAAATCCATAAATGTTTGCTAAGTTTACTGTTGTATGTGAATGTAAACTCTCTAGAACAGGTTTGATAAATTTGAGTAGAAGGAGAAAGTGGCGGCCTAAAACTGAACAGTTCTCAGTGCCACTGAGATTCATGAAAATATGTGCAGGGACACATTTGTTTTCTAGGTATGAGTTACACACAGCTTCTAGCACTCTACCTAAGTAGGGTACCTTCAGAAAATAAAACTGAGACTGCTAAATATTTATGCAAACAAATAGCAAATTAGTTGAAGAGGATTACCAACGCACAAAAGATCTGAAAATCGTGAAGGATTGAGTAGAGCGGCTTTGACCATGTTGTTTGAACTCCGAGGATTTTGTACGGAAGGGCTTCTCGCCTTCTTTCTCTCGTTAATGCTAATATTGCTCCCTCAGAACTGGCACCCATCAAGTACCACCAGCTAGCTGCTGTAGTGACATTACAGCTGCTACGCTGATGCCAGAAATACCTCATTTTAGTGTGGGCCTTTCCAGGAACAAGAAAACAAGGCAGCCTCCACTAGGTCTGGACTTTTGCATATTGCAGAGCCACGTCTAACTGAATTAACTAGAGACGCCAAGACTAAATTACTGAAACCTTTCTCATGCTGACTTGGTTTAACAAGAATGCAGCCTAGTCTGAACATGGCATGGATTTCCATGCAAGCTGCATGATCGGCACCTTATGAATTCTGTGTTTAAAGATGTGGCTTGACTGTTCCTCAAAATCTGAGTTTGTCCTTCATCTCGCAGAGGTCCAGCGGAAATCTGCCTGCCACAGCAGGGTCATGCTCTGGGAGCATGGACAGGAGAAATAGTCATCCCCGTTATTGTAACCCCTCACATTTGTATACTTCTAAGCATATGCCTCAGTCAGTTTTCATGAACAAACCTTACCACGGTTAGCCCCTGCTCCTTAGATGTCTCCATCTGAGTACCATGTTTAGTCAGCCTTATGCAAATAATATTTCCCCTGATTTCAATTCACACAGACTTCAGTGAGAGCCTGGCAAGACCAGGAGCTGCCAGATATGCCCCCAAGATCACAGGCTCACCAATGCAAGAATTTATACAACTAGACAGCAAGGACAAGGAACAAAAAAGTTAGGCAAGACCACTGCGATGAGAACCAGTTTTGTCCAAAGTCAGAAACCTCAGATATCACTGGAGAAACAAAAGGGTTATGCAGCCAGCAAATAACACATCAGCTGCAGACCTAAGACTATATTGAGCACTGTGGAAATAATAGAGAATTCAGAGTAGACCCAAAGGGAGGTGGGGTGGGGAATCTGGATGGGGATTTGATCAGGGGTGCATGTGACGAAGCCACTGCCCAGGCAGGTTCCCTGCCCATGGTCAGCAGGGCTTGTGTGGTGACACCTTCTTTTCCTTTCCATTATAATTTGATAACGTGCACCTGGCTGGACTGCCAGCATGTCAACACTCCCAGGCATAAAACGATAGCAGCCTCTCTAAAGATACCGACCTCACGAAACACCACACCTCGGCACAACGCAGTCAAGGTCTGAGCTGTCCTTATTTGCATGTGCTCACGACTTAGGCTTGCATAAAAGACCCATAAACTCTTTGGGAAAAAGAACAGCTACAGATTTGTCTATTTTTTGTGTTCCAAGAACTTTTCTCGTTAGCTTCAAGATGACATTTTAATGAGGTTTCACTGCATAGAAAACATGGGACGACTTAAACAGCTCTCTCCGCTCCCTCCCTCTCTCCGCAAACTCTTCCTGAAATGAGTTACCATTTGGGAACGAAAGCTTTTATGAGAATTTATGTCAATCGTATGGAGGCAGGGGTGAGGGAAAAGTCACTCAGCTGCTAAACCTTGGCATCGGAGCTTATGCCATTCCCTCTCCTGCCCCAAACTGGGTGGCAAAGCTGCCTTGTTCAGACCTGTGCAGGTTTATTCAAAAGTTGGGAGCTAGTGCGTGTTTGTTTGTTTGTTTTGGAGTCACGGAGAGGGCAGCGTAAAATAGCCGCAAGGCAATTCCCGTTCAGTAAAATGGAAGTCTCGCTGGCTCTTCATTCAATACAATGTGGCTCAAGAGGATATCCTGTCAACCCAATGATAACGAGGGAAATAAAGTCACTTCCTCACCAGCTGTTTGATTCAGGTAGAAAAAGGAAGCCTTTACTTCCTCGTGTTTGCTCTCCCCACCGCCCCCTCAGTCAGAAATGCCAGGCTGAAACCGCCTTCTCCCTCCGTATTTTCAGTAAGGAGCTGTCAGATCCGTAATGCTTCGCTGGGCTTAGCCCATGGGAAGTATGTACTTCTCTGCAGCCGAGAAGCTATGCTTTGCCTCTCAGGCAGGGATGAAGGCTGAGTTGCAAAAGGACCGAGACTGAACAAACTCGGCTCAATGCGCAAGGAAAGAATGCCTGCGTAATTAAAGATGACATTTATTTCTTGGATCAGGGGGTAGTGTGATCTGGATGCTTTGTTTTGAGACTGCCTTAACTCAGTGCACTATTACTCCTCCTAATCCTCCAAGGGTGACAAACCCCATGTTTGCCCTGGGCTCCCTGCAAATCCCAGGTACTCAGGCCAGGAACACCCTATGTCCTCCCCGCATATAGTCCAACAGGCAAGAGGGCGGTGAGGGGTGCCCTCGGAGCAATCCTCCTGGCCTGCTAATCTAGCCCAGGCAGGTGAAGCAGGCATCTCAGGTGCTTTGGTGCTAAGAGGAGCTTAGGCAGAGCATCTTTCCCTTCCCCACTGCCACCTTTCTTGCTTCACAGAAACAGTCAACATGAAGTTGCGTAGGAAACCAGCAATGGACAGGTTTGACTTAATAAAAGCTTCTTAAGAAATTACTTTTTAAAAACTTACGGAGCTGAATGAAGAGTTCTTTTCCATATAATCTTTAACTGCCCTGATACAATTTTACATCCAGGATGTAACTTTCCATTAAATTTTGAGTAGGTAGGTCTTAAAAGCAAGGCCTGCAACCATTTTCTTTCCAATTGTGCAAGGCTTCCAGAAAGGTTGACCAAGCCAGAACTTGCTTCAGTCTACTTGCCAAGGGGACCCTTGGTTTCATTATAAAGAGTGCCTTTCAGAGGACATCCAGCGTTTCAAGCAATTTTCCTAATCTTACTTGTTTTAGCAAGGATTCTCTTATTTTAAACAGACTGGTTTAAGCGACAAAAATCCAGTGACAAATACGTGGCTTTACAGGAGACAAACCTTATGAAACAGTTGAGGTTCTGTTTAGGGTTCTCTTTGTGCTAAAATAGTTTTCAGCAATGGATCATACTTCCCTCCCCCCTTTCCTTGTTTTAGTACATAAAATGGAAATGTGTTTATTTAAAACAGGTTTGAAACTTAAACAAATAGTGACAGGCTGTTCAAACAAGCTTCGGAAATAGGCCTAATCAAGATGTTTGAGAAGGGGAGGGGGAACGATCATAAAGAGCTACTTGTAATATATAGAGCAGACACCATGAGGTTGGGTTCATGTTATTGTTGTAATAATCTCGGACGAAAAAGTACTGCATGCTGCACATTTTTTTGCTAACATTCCTCTTTGGAGCCGTAGGTTATGCCGTACTTTTGCCTTGTCTAAATGTTTTACTGTAGCCCTCCGTCCGTCTTCATACCCAATACCAAGAGCTCTACCGAAGCATTAGAAATGGTCTCCCAGACAAACTGGGAGGAATGTTCCTGAACTGGGATAGAAGGGAGGCACAAAATATGCTCATTTTGATACTGATACTGTGTGTGCATCATCTGTCATGAATATGCAGAAGTGAGACCTTCCCCACAGAAAGAAACTATGGAAATCTTAACGTTAAAATGTTTTCACATGACTTGCATTTCCATGTTTGGGGTTTTTTTTTTCATTTCCTCTCTTTTCCACCCATAATAATATCACCAAGTGTTGAACTTTACCCCTGCTGTATTTTTATAAGGCCTGATCTCGAACTCCCTACACAGACAAAGCTCCCATGGAAGTCAGTGATTCTGCACTGGCGACAACAGGATTTAGCCCAGTCTGTAACATTTTAGGATATTGTGTTACTTCATAGCCTTAAGGAGAAATAAAAGCAGCTTTCCAAAGAGCTGCACAGCAAACTGAGTGTGCTTTTTTCAGCTCTGCAACAGCACAGCAGAATATTAAGGCCAGAGTTTGCAAACGTCTATTTCAAAAACCAGGCAGCTGAGCAAAAGTTGCCAAATTTTCCCCGGAATGGAGGGTTTGCATTAAAAAATTCCCCCCAAAGGTTAAGCTGCTTTCACTTAAGAATATACCTTTGGAAACCCAAGTTTGAGAATTATTGCCTGGAGGAACAAGCACTGAGAAATAGCAGGAGACAGGCGTCTTTTCAGGTCCATCTGTTGGCCAAAGCCTACAGCTATCCTGGTACTGACTCTTACCTACAGACACCCAGTCTTACCTACAACATGCACCGATATTACTTACTGCAATAACATATTTTGGAAGTAAATACTTATTATTTATTTGAATCTCAGTGTCTAGTGAACGGGAGTCAAAATGGCAAAGCATTAAAAAACCTTACACGCCCTCTCGTGGTAAAACCACAAACGCTCTTATTCTGACAATAACGAGAGATGGCTAATGATGGAGGCTAATTTTACTACATAAAATTAACTTGGCTGGAAGGTTCATATTAATAAAGGAGACCTTTCTCTCCTTAATTCCTGCAGTAGACCACAACATATATGCATTTGTAGAAGGCAGGTTACCTCCTAGCACGCTAACATTACAACACTGTAACATAAATAGAGAATGTTAACTTCTACAAAAATGGGAAGTCTCGAGTAATAAAGGTAGAAATGGAAACCTCCACGTTAGATCTCTATTTCATGGGTTTATCTCAGTAGTTTGGACGCTGACCTCGATCGGCTGCACAGTAAAAGAGTTACCCTAAATGATGCTATCAGTTTTGTCACATTTTTGAAGTCATTCAGCTCTGCTATTTACTGCTTTCATACCATACAGTGTAATTTATCTGTCTCTCAGGAATGCTCTGAAGTTTCATGTTTGTTAGGAATTGCAGCCTGAAAGAACGGCGTTACGTGCAGAGTATCACCAATCTGACCACTAGCCCAGCCAAACCCCACTGTATTTATGAGTCATTACCTTTGCTACTTAAACAGCCTTTCCATTTGGTGCCCACATGCACCTCCAGACTTTCCCAGAGCAGCTTTACCAAACAGCTCTCCATTCATGGAGGACTGCAGCTCGAAGCAGAAACCCAGGGTGGTTTGGGCTGGGCTGAGTGAAAGGACTCCCCCCTACTCCTCACACCAGGTGACTTCTGGGTGGCCATGAGAGGTGGCATCACTGTATGCTTCCCCTCTCTTCCTCTAGCTGAATGTCTTGGCTGTAGGCTGGAGGGCAAGTCAGGCTGACAAGACGATCCCATGGCAAGACAACTCTTTTTAGGCAGAGCTTTTTTAGGCCTGTCTTTTAGGCAGGCAGCTGGTTGGCCCAACAGACCCTACAGCCAGACTGCCACATCCAAGGCATGATTAGCAGGAGCACAGGACCAAGGTGTCACTGCTTTTGGTGACAGTTGGGAAAGACCATCAAAGGTGTAACACAACCTTAACAGCTTCAATTCATGTGGAAGAAACATCTGTGGCTACTAGACTTAGTCTTCTGAACCCATCCCAAGGGAACTAAATAAATACTGCCTTATTTTCAGCGAAGCCAGCCAGCAATGTAGATGCCCCACATCCAGTGGAAATGAAAGGTTTGGAGAATGAAGGTCTGTTTACCTCTTCTATGCATATTTGTATATACAACATTCAGGAGCCAAAATGGTGGTACTTGTATTTAAAAATGCTGCTCCTATATTTTCTGTTAGATTGGGCGTGCCTAAAGCAGAAGTCACGACCGTAAGTAATTACAGCAATATTTGTAAAGAAATAGGCAGGAGAACTTTGTGCTAAGCACTGCACAGAAACTTAGCTCCCAAATCGCTATTTTGATAGGTTTGGGGGTTTTTTTTGTGCCAGCGCGATTGCTGGATGACCACTGAGTATGAAGAGGTTGCCCTCCCTCTCTGAAAAAGTTACTGCAGTTCTGATATCCCATTATTTCCCTTTCTAGGATGCCTTTGTGGAGCTGTATGGCAACAGTATGAGGCCTTTGTTCGATTTCTCCTGGATCTCTCTGAAGACTATCCTGAGTCTGGTTCTGGTGGGAGCTTGCATCACTCTTGGCGCTTATCTCGGACATAAGTAGAGTCACCCAGTTTATCATGGATTACAAAAGTCTTTCAAAACAACAAAATAATATTTTTTTTTCTGTAGCACAATGATATTTTATGAGCAAAACAACTTCCCAGCTAAAGATTAAATCAGCTATTACTGCCAAAGGAAATATCATTTATTTTTACATTGCAGGAAAATTATTTATTAAAAGATATTTACATTTTAACCTGCTATTTTCAGAAACTTTGCAAGTTGTATCTCTCATCAGATCACGCTGTTATTCTTAACTTTAATGAGCCCCAAAGTCTTCTAGGTTCTTTTTTTTAATTACTGTAGCTGGCTGGATTATTTTATCGCTGAAGAGCAAATATACTGACAAAGACCTACCTGCTTACACTTACGAGGGCAGTTACTTGAGCTGCTAAAGGCTGCATAATTGTGTTGATTTTCCTTGCATTTTTCTGGATGGCTGGGAGGGAACTGAAAGGCAAGGTCAGCATGAACAAAGTTCTCACCCTGTCCTGCTGGCAAAAACTGATGGAGTAAACGGTTCAACATGGTACATACGTGGAGTCAAGATGGCAACTTCTTGAAGGACACCTGGCTATCCCTACAGAACAGCTGGAAATACGATTGCCTATGCTTTGCAAACGTGCGTTTTCAAGTTACCGGTTGTGCCATCACGCCATAGTCACAATAGCCTGATACACGTCAACTCGAATACTTTTTTTTTAATAGAAGTGTGAAGTTAAATCTTGGGGGCTTGCAGGAAATTGCCATTCCAGTGATTTTCTCAGCAGTAAAACGTTTTTTTTTGCGGCTACTGACACAGAAACATCAGGAGACCTTAAGTGCCTGCTTCGACAGAGCAGAGCTGGAGTCTGAAGACCTGACCTGTGTCCCACTTTAGTGGGCTCATATCTGCAACTAATCCTGTTTACTTACTGAGTTCCTCCAGGGGTTTGAAACCAATTAGATGCGGTCTCTAAATCCCTGAAAGTTGAAAAAGATCTTAATTTTATTTGGCAAGAAGCAGACCTCAGCTGAGTTACAGATTAGCTCTGACTATCCTTGTTTATCAAACCGGACACCAAAATCAAGTTCATTTTCACAACAGGAAAAGAAAGTGAGCTTTATCCTCCTGCCCCTCGCCCTCAAAATTATTTCATGCTAATAATTTCCTAAGACTGTCTACAGAAGAAAAGATGATGAAGAAACTTCAAGTCCTCTTTCTGGACAGAGACTTTTTGACACCTCGATCGCGCAGGTGCCTGCTGTCGTTTCAAACAAAAATTGGGTGGAGGAGAAGGGAAGGGGGGTGTGTGTGCGTGTGAAGTCGTCTGCTCATGTTACAAAATGCAACTCAAGTAAAATTAATACAGAGTACTCGGTATACAGTTTTATAAACAGACCTGTGTTCTGAAACCAGATGTGTCGATGCGTTCTAAAGTGGGGCTTTCCGTGTGCTCGGAGCGGGCCACGAGTCCCGACGGAGCCGAAGAGTCTGAAGTGTGTCCCACGGGCTGCTCCGAGGCGTGGAAATGTCCAGCTTCAAATGTTTAAGTCAAGCGCTCCTAGTTTTTCTGTGAGACTTTTGAAACCTGGGATTTGTGGGTAAATGGTCGTCCAGACATGGAAAGAAAAGGTTGCAAAGCTCTGGATAAAATGTACCGTACAATACATAAGTGCTCTAAGGGTGACAAAAATAAACTGTTAGACTCAACCTCAAGATTTCAGTCAGATAAATTTGTGGCATTATATGCAAAATATCTCCATTACCTTGGGAATGTACTATGTTCAATGTTAAGGCTGTAGTTGATGTGTCTTCAAAGCTGCTTTTTTGTTTGTTTGTTTTTTTAAGAGTTGTACATCTCGGCATTTTTACTGCTATTTAGTTGTGGCACCTACACTTTGTATGAGCAAAGATGGAACGAGCTTACATTTCAAATTTGAAATTACTTTTAATTTTACAGAAACATAGAAAGGAAATGTTGCTAAGAACACAAAAATGTGAACTGTGCTTGATTAAGGAAAAATGAAAAATCCCACAGTCAAACCAAAAGCACCTGCGATACTTTCAGACTGCTTCTGTCAGAAGTGGGCATGCTCGTGTAGGCCCCGCCTGAAAAATATTTGAAATGGGAGCAACCAAATATTGTGGATTGAGTGTGGACTTTGGGTTTTTTCAGCTTCCAAGCTGAATTTGTTTGCAGCCAATTTCACAACTGGAATTGGCTGGTATCGAGCTAATGTTTCATTTCACAATCTAGTCTTCGTTTCAATTTGTGCCCATAGGCCCATTAAAGTTCGTGACCTATTAGACCTCAAATTGTTTCAATATTGTTTATTTTATTAAAGGTTTACATTGTCAAAAGTAGTAAATGAGTAACTATCAATTCCAGTGCTGCTATACTACCAGGATAATTTGAATGGGTTTTATTTTTTAATACCTTCCAATGGCAGAAGTTTTTTAAAGCTGCTTTAGAAATAATATGAAGACGACACATGATACACATTTAAATACTGAGGATTTTGTGTTCTGTTGTGTCTACTCACTGGACTTCCCAGTGTATTAGTTAGTACCAGGCAAGAGGAGGAGTCATGATGACTGTTGATGATTTTATTTTATTAAAGAGCTAAAGGAGTTTTCCCATCCTGACTGCAGAATAGTACAGTATTGTGGCTGCATTAGGTATAATGATAGTTGATAATACATTTATTAAGAAACATATTAGAAACATTGAATGTATATAAAAGCTTGAACTTCTTTAATAAAATCCTCTCCTCTCACTCCTGCATTTCTTTTGCAATAATTCCTGTCTTTCCTATTCTTCATTACATTTTCAGATAAGATTTTTTTTCCAACAAAATGCCTTCTAGACTTTCATGCTCCAAGACTATGCTTCAGTGAAAATCCATCCTCTGTCACTATGTGTGCACACACAGCTGACCATTCCCAAGATATCCAAGTTGAAAAACCAAAAAATAAAAAAAAAGAGGGACACTCCTGAAGTTGGTTAGGTGTGGAAGATCAGAGGACAGCAAAGGAAGAGGTCAAGAAGTGGAGGGAAACAAAGAGATCACTGAAATATCTCCTTGGTTAAAGATGACCGTTACCTGGAATTTGTTCATGTCTCATGCTTTGCCTTGAAAAAGGATGATATAAGGGCAGAGTAAAAGATACAGAGGCCCCACGATTATTCTTCACTATAAAACTTCCTTAATTCTGAAGGCAGTCGTTTGCAAAACAGGAAGTCTGTAAGGATTTAAAGAAATACTTGATTTTGCTCTAGTAAATTTATATGTTGTTAATTCTTTTTCACTCCATTTATTAAGAAAATGCTTCTGAGAAAAAAAAAAAATTGTAAGATCGCCTAAGACTTGTTATAGATCAGTAACTTAGGAACAGATGGAAAAACAAGAGAAAAAATCTGCAAGTTAAGTATTCTGAAATCAGAGCTGACACAGAAGACATTTTTAAATAGAACAAGCACTGGATCCACCAAAGGAGTAATGGGGCTGTCGAGGTAACAGAGGATATACAGATAAGGAAAGGGGCTGGAAGATACGGAGAATGACATCAGTATGTAAGAAAATCTCGAGTTTCATGGATACAAGAGTTCACCCAGGATGGTCTGAAAATAACTTTTAACTAAAACTAGCTACAAATGTGTGCACTACATGACTACAATTACTAAAAATTTTCAGTGACAAAATTATTTGTAAATTATGACAGAATTATCCAATCACTATAGAAGTTCATCGCTTTGCTGTTGTGGTTGGGGATCACACAGCCTGAGTGGGGTTGCACTAATAGGCACAATTACTAAAAAGAAAAAACTAAAAATGTTTCTCTGAAAGCAGATGTGCGAAGGAAACACGAAGGTGAGGCAGTTCAAAGCGTACAGACCCAGTACCCCCACTCCTGGCGGTCGCCCCAGCTGAGGCCGTGGGAGGCAGCTGTACGTACGGACTGCGTGCTTTGCCCCCGGAGCATGACACTGTGCTTGGCTGTGCACCTGCACTCCACAAACCTAGAAGTCCTATTGATTAAAAGTACAGTGAAGTAGCATGTTTAAAGCCTATCTTTTTTTCCCCCTCTCTCTATCTTTAAACAAGCTAGCAAAACGATTCATTTGTATTACGAGTTTATGGCTCAGTCTTATATGAAAAATTAAACATCTTTTGATTTATGAGTATAAAAATTCTTTCTCGTTGCAAAAGCCCAGCTTTGTTTTTCATTCCTATCTCTCTTTCAAACAAAGCTAAATACAAGGAAGCCAAAAGAGCTAATTTAAGCTGTATTTGGTTTAAATCGCACTCCTATACTGTTAATGCAGCTTCATCACACAATGGAATCTTTTTCAAAAAGTTACACAGCATTAAGAATTCCACACAAGAACAATATATTTTTATAATTTAAATAGCATATTTTTTTCTTTTTCTTCTGAATATTTGAATTTTAATTATCACCAGCATAAATGTACATAAGCAGATATCGTTTATCCAGTACCTTTGGATGATGTATGTATGGTAATGTAGTTTGTCAGTTTATCATCATTTAATATGATTATGTTGTTCTTTGTCTTTAAAATGTTATAAGAACATGCTGCCATTAAACTTCCATGTCTGTCTCGTTAATATTGTGAAAAAATAATAAAGCACACTGTGAGTTACTTGGTTTGCATTTGCATCGTTTAGGATTTGTCGATAAAAAAAGACACTCAAACGTTTTGAGTGCAATTGCATAAACGAAACATAACGTTCTCTTCCTGATAGTTGTGTTGACATGTGCTGCTCAATACTGGCCGGTATTCACCAGGCTTCCTCAGAGCATCGAGGTGCAATAGCCCAGGTTTGATAAGCTGCTGCTGCCTGAGATGCAGCCCACAGGCGTTCCAGCCACTTTGGGACCCAGGGACGGTGTCACCCGTTCTGCTCGCCCATACATCTGAGGTCTTGTGGAAAGCGCAGCAAGACGCATCTGTTTATCTGCTGAAACCACTTTTCGCCCTTGTAGAAAGGAGCTGGAAAAGCATATTAGCAAGTTTCAACAGGAGAAAAAGGAGTATTTTTGTTGCTGCTGAAGGTTTGTTACAGTTATGATTGGTTTCCAGCAGGTATTTAGGTATTTTGCTTCTTAAAGGCATATATTAACTGGCCCGCAAATCTTAGTTGTTGCCTCATGCCTTCTGTGGCTTTAGTCCATGTAGAACCATAGCTAAATGAGCTCAGGTAATGAGCTTTTAACTGCCCTAAGAATTCACCCAGCTTCCTGAGCGGGTTTTGCAGCCTCGCGCCTGCAGTGTGCTGTCGTGGATGCGCTGCTTGTGAGTGCCTGAAGTTTGCCGGTTAATGCCTTTCGAGGGCAATTCAGACACATGTGCAAAACATCTACCCCTTTCCCTGTGACCCTGAAGACAGAGGAGGAGGAGGAAGTCAGCCTGAAAGCGAAAGAAGAAGCAACAGCAGCAGAACACGACTAATAGACTCTGGACTCTGGGATTAAACTGACCAGCAGAGAGCAAGGTTACTAAATCCTTTGCAAGGCAGAAGGTAAGCAAATTTGCAGTTCTGCAAGTACTGCTATTCCCCCCACCCCTCTCCACCACCCCCCGCCGTTATTCTGTGAGACTGAAAAAAGAAGCAAAGGGCTTGGAGGAAAGCAGCCTCAGCACCGTCTTTTTTTTTCTAGCTAGAACCTAACAAAGGAAGGTGGGATTAAGTTTCCCTAGGGAGGCAAACGGAGTTCAGCAAAACCAGGTAAATTAATTCAGTGATTCTCCTCTTTCTGCCTGATCAGATGACTCCAGTTTTTCTAAAAAGCTACCAGATTAGCACCCATGATTAAATGCCTGCCTTACCACTGGGACCACTAGCAGAGTGAACAGATGGGGAGACCAGGAGAGGTCTGGATAAAGGCAAAATGAACGTTAGACCTGATAACTAAGGTGGGTTTCAGCTATCTGAAAATTAGGTAGGAGCACCTTTAAAACAAGCTTTGCTGGGCCTAAACCAGAAGCTCCCTTCTGAAAATATACTCTAATGGTTTCAAGCACTGGAAGTCTCCACGGAAGCCGCACTGCTGGCAGCAGGCTGCCGTCCCTCTGCGGCAGCAGGCACTCAGTCCCGTAGTACCTGCAGCTCCTGCTTTTGTCCCCCTAGCTTATTAAATATTTAATGAGAGACTGCAAATGATACAAAGGGAAATTTATTCCAGTATGAGTGGCCAGATAAGAACTGCATGCCATTGAAGTTTCACGTAACACCTGACATAGGAGGAGTTAGCCTTCTGCTTGTAAGTGACTTTTTGGTATCAAGAACTGCCTCTGAGGGCATTTAACTTGGGCAAAAAGCTAAGTAGTCGAGAATTGTATGCTGCAAGAAACTGGCTTGCACAGATGGACAAAGAGCAAAGCAGCTCTTGGAGCATCCTATCATAGTCTGTAGTTTACTCCACCCCACTACAGTTGAGCGCCAGTACTGAAAATGTTCAGAATGGCTCTCTAAAACCTCAAAGGGATAAATATGCAAGTCAGTAAAAACCATCAGTATCTAATTTTTTCAGGACTTCTCAAGGTGCAGGCACACTTCTTGCCATCCTGCCATACTGAAAAATGTTTCTGGATTGATTCAACCAGAAGATGCCTCTTCCTCTCTGATGGGGATGCCTATTCTGGTACTGACCTGTGCAACTAACTTTAAATGTACCGAGTTGCCTCTTGGACATCCTGGAGAGATGCATTAGCATGCCCTCTTCTGCATGTGTCCTCCAGAACTCCCATTACAAGCATGACCACAACAGCAGAATGCAATGCCTTGATTATAGTGAGAGGCTCCGATATCTGTGCTCAAACTCAGGCAAGGTCCTGGTCATGGAGATAAAAATGTGCATCTGGAGCAGACAGTACTGGTGCAAAGCTTTACGAAGTCAGGGGTGACAGAAATAAAAGCCAGCCAATCTATTTATTTGGAGATGAAATGGAAAAGGAACCTCCTTCCCTTTCTTTGTCCGCCTGAGAAGCTACAGACCCCTGCCTACATGGTCAGAGATGCTGTCCAATGCCCTAGTTAGTAATTTTCTTGAGGTCACCTGGAGTTTCATGCAGGTTTAACTCTAAAAAGATTACCGATCCTCAATATATCCAGTAAATAAACTTTTCCCTTTCCCACCTGTGCCTTCCAGAATATTACTGTTCTCACGTCTCTGGGAATGCTAAAGACCCTTTGGCAGATAAAGTGTAATATATGTGGATGATACTATTAGTGGATTATTACCAATAATGCCCAATGTGTGTATCTTGGGCTATGCCACTGTGGTCATAAGCACCGTGGCGGTCTCTGCATTGCTAGACCACCAAGCTGAGATAGTTTCACCCAGATGATGAAGAGACACCTGATGCCATTTCTGCCAAAGCAGCCACAGCTCATGCTAAGGTGTTTACTCAGGCAGTAGGGGCATGAATGACACCTGATCCAGCATCATCTAGTTAGAATGGCACAAACAGGTTTTGTCCCATTCACCATAAAGCCCTGTGGCAGAAAGTTACCTTACAGTAGGGGAAAAAAAAAATTGGTCAGCTTGAGCCAGCAAGGGTTACACTGGAACAGCACTTCATGTAATGCATTTATGTAAATGAATGCCATGCAGCTACTTCATATTCCTTCAAAAACTGCTCTTTCAGTCAAGTATCATGAATCCCAAAATTGGATTTATTGTACCACTGAAACACAATAAGCTTCCTGTCTTATACACATGAACTGACAACAATATCTGATGCAAACACATAAAAGGTCAATGCACGCAGTCTATTACTGACCACTGACTGAGGCCACAAAGTTACTCATTCACATTGGGGTGGTAACGGCTTTGATAGCCCCTTAATCTTTACCTTTTTTGGGGCAACTACATCAGAAATTGTGAAAGGAGAATATGCTGCATTCAGGACTAAAACAGATTAAAAAACTAGACTGTACGTTATTGCTACAGTGGAAATAATCATCCCTGATTTCCTAAAAGCTTACTCAAAAAACCTGAAAACAACTCATCTGTCAAAAGCCTCTTGCTCTCTTCTAGGGTTCACCCCTCCAGGACACTTGTGTGACAGCACGTACCCCTTGCTGTCTGAGCGTGCTCAGCAACTTTCAAACTGTGCAGCAATTCACAGAACCAGAGAATGGAAGGACCTTAAAGATCACTTAGTTCCAACCCCCTGCCATGGGCAGGGACACCTTCCACTAGACCAGGTTGCACAAAGCCCCATCCAACCTGACCTTGAACACTTCCAGTGATAGGACATTCACAACTTCTCTGGCCAACCCATTCCAGTGTCTCACCACCCTCACTGTAAAAATGTTTCTTCCTTACGTCCAATCTAAACCCACCCTCTTTCAGTTTGAACCACTGCCTCTTGTCCTGTCACAGCTTAGACATTTCAAAACTTAACAGCACCTCAGAACTATTAAAAATTAATAAGTTGACACTGTGACTCTTGGATAGTTTGGAAAGCAAACAGCAGGAGATTGGAAAGGGAACCCGTGAGTGCCACGTGAGACACCATAACAGGCGGCAAGGCCGTTTGGAAGCACGTTTCCTTCAAGACAGTATCACTGCAAGATGCTGAGAGGCATCACGCCTCCATACCTGTTACTATGTGATCCCACAGCACTGCAAACGGCAAATCAAAGTGACTTTGGCTAAACTTTAAACTTTGGCTAAACAGCCCCTCTTCCTGACCCCCACCTCCGAACAGCAGAGGAACCCACCGGCAGGACCCAGCAACGCGAAACATGTTAACCAACCTCAAACGCGAGTTTTGGCAAGCCCACTTTTGCAGCATAAAGATGCCAGCCCCCTGTAAGACGCCCGGCAGGTAGAGGAGAAGCCACAGTGCTGCAGTATAATTAATGTTGCTTTTCAGCGGGGAGCCGGGGCGCAGACGGACTCTGTAATGCTTTTGGCAGAGCCCAGCCAGCAGCCTGTGCCATCGGCTCCACCGCCCAGGCAGCATGGCCTGAAAGGGGCTGCTGCCTGCGCTGCTCCATCTTCTGATAATTTTGCTTGAAGCCAAAACTGGCAGCAAACCAAGGTGTTCTCTCATGAGACTGTAAATTAATGTTGCTGAAGGAAACAGGCTAGTAGTTCATGTGGTTCTGGGTTTGCTTTCCATCTGGCATCGAACTTCGAATTCCCTCTACAGCTAGGAATAAAACAGGTGAGGTGCCTAGGCCACTCAGCACCCCCTACACATTACTAATTTCCTTTCATCCAGGCCTTTAAAAAAAAAAAAATCCCTGATCTTGCTACAGTTCTGAAATGTTATATGGGTGTTTTTTTGCACTTAAAAAAGCAGCTGTTATTTCTCTCCAGGCTTTGCAAACATTCTTCCCATTAAGTAACTCATTTACTGCTAGCAGCAGGCACAGCTTCCTCCAACACAGAGATCTAAAAGAAGCTGATATATTTTACACTTAAAAAACGTGGCCATGGAAAAGAAACAGATGTATTTTAAACAAAGGTTCTCATTTTCAGCTCCTTCTCGCTCCCCCACCTCACAGACAAGGTATCTAATAAGGCCTTCGCTCTAGCCTCTGACCACCAAAATCAGCACGCTGAATTGTCCCAGGGTTTTCATTAGGGACATAAAATCAATCTTTAACCAAGGACAAATAGCACTGCTGCCAGTTACATCCAAGTCACAGCTTCCAGTTCTGGAATTAGACGTCAGTCCTGTTACTTTGCGGCTGCTTCCTTGTTTTCTGCCAAGATGGAGGGGGAAAGGAAGGCCAGCCCAGAGGTCATAAAAGATATGCAAGAAGTATAAAAGGAAAACAACTATACAGCTATCTCCGACAAGAGATGAGACAGCGTCCAAGGTTCAGATAGGTCTAGGCTCCTCTTCGCATCACATGCCTTTCAAAGCACGCTACCAACTTGAGAAATACTCCCATCACCATCTACTGGGAAACTCCTATTAATATCAGCTGGAGCTAGGAAGATGCATTTTAGTACTCACACTGGAAGTGGAGCCGTTGGTAGCTGCAGAACAGCTTTAACTGCTACCCAAGGTTATTCAGCTACCTGAGAAAACCATGGATCTTTCTTCAAATATCTTTACTTTTCTTAAATTCAAGTTGGTTGTGGTGGGAAGCTCCATGGCTGGAAAAAAATCAGAGCACCATCCCAAGTCCTGCTCATCCCTTATGAGGACAAACCCCCAGCTGTCCCTTTACAATACTTGCAAGCCCCTTTGAAAGCAACACCAAAACCCGTGATACAGTCAGAAAGGTATTAGGAAAATGGAACATGACACACAGCTGCAACATGTATCACAAGTGAGCACAACACGTGCAAACACAGATGTACACTGGTCTAAGCGGTATCGGTTTCTTTGCTTATTTTGCATGCTTGCAAGTGACATTTTACCTCATGCTTTCCCAAGCCTTTCTGGAAATAATTTGCCTACGCATCTCCAGAATGCCACCACCAAGGACATGATCAAAAGGTCTCTATTTGCTTGCCGTAAAATGTTCAAATTCTTTCCTACAGGAGAAAATGTATTAAAAAAGCCCAAGTGCCTGGTTCAATTCATTTTTTCGATTTAGTAGTTACTTGGGAAAAATTAGCTAGTCAAAAATATGTCACTTTTGGCAAACAGAAGTATACACACCCACGTAAAAAAAACCCTGTCCTTCATTTTCAACTGTATGTCCAGTGCCGAATCATCCTTTTTTTTAATTACAGCTGACAATTGCACAGATGTCTTCAACGCAGTTTGCTCATAAAGACACATTCATTGCAGTGAGATACATGACAGACTTCACACTTAACAGTTGTCAACATAACTTCATTAATGTGTCTTGAGTATCCATTTGCCCGCCCCCACCCACTTCAAAACCAAAATTAAACCCCGCTTTTATTCTGTCATCACATCCTCCAACAACCATCACCACTCACTCAAGTGTTAGGAAAATAAGTCACCGCTTTTTCCATAATCTCCATCAACTAATGCTACTTCCAACAAAAGCAGTGTACAAACAAACTCAAAGTCAGAAATGAAAGAAGCCATTTTCATTTCCCAAAGACCACATCTATTTATCTTGTTGACCCATCCAATTAAGTGGTATGATTCACCAGTGACTAGTAGCACAAACATACACTCATGTCTTAAATTCTGTCAAAACATTACAAAATTAGACAGCACAGAGCAGCTACTGTTGTCATTTTAATGATGTGCCCATGATGACTGTAGCTGGCAAAACAAATGTTCTAGCATTATATGAGCCCTTTTAGTACGTAAAGTATTTCCTATAAAACAAGCTTGCATGCTTAGAAGACAACAGGTTGGTGGAGGTCAATTATAAAAAATATCTTTCCTGGGCAGAGGAGACCTAAATGTTCTCGCTTACCAATGTCAGGCAAGGTTATCTTATGCATACATGGGGCAGCAGCCCCAAATGGAAATAACAAAAACTATGGGACTCTAAACAAGAAGAATGCCCCTATTTCATATTTGTCTAAACAGGAGCTGAGCACATGATGGAACAGGTCTACAGACAGAGCCAACTATCTGAAAATAAGAGATGTTAGCAGATTTCATTTTTGGAGTGAAGGCATTTATCAGTCAAAACTACTTGTGACTCACGCTGAGATTAAGCTTTATGTTAGAACAATCAATTAAACCACCTGTTTGTGTCATCATTGAGAAGAGTGATAATCAACCTACACTCATGAACTTTGCTGTAAAGGTCTATGGACAGCAATAACCAGGGACTTGGTTACAACACTGCTCATTTCTCATACTCTCATAGGAACAGAAACAAGATGTTCAACTCTGGTACCTTTTTATGATTACTTGAACTGAGAGAGGACTATAAGGTAGAGCAAGTTCAAGTAGGATTCAGTAGATCTCATGAGTCCTCCCTACTCATATCAGGCTTTGGATTTTGCAAGACATTTGCATCCCTAAATCCTAGACAGAGCTAAGGGTGTTGTGAATCTTCTAAGAGTCAAGCCTTTAGTGACCTTCAGAGCCAGGAGAGCACTACAACCTGAAGGAAATATCAACGCTAGGAGGTGGAGGCACCAGCAGAAGGAAATTTCCCTCCTTGTTGGAATTTGGCTTAGGACGGAGTCCCTTTCAATCCCTCCACTGGTGTCTCACTCTGCTCCTTTGCTGTCGCTCCCCTCTTTTGCACTGCAGACATGTGCACAAACAGGTGTAACTTAAGACCCCAGCAATGATGAATGTCCTCCTTATTGTCAGACAGGTCTCCCCGCCACTGGGCTATATAGAGCGCATTTACTGACACAGGTAAGTGCCCTCATGAAGCAATCGATGTTCTGAAACAATGTTTTCCCTGAGTTTCCCTCTCTCCCCCAGCCTCCCCAACCTTGTTTGATGGGAAGACGGGACACAGTAAAGGAAGGAAATTGTACAGCTGGAAGTTCCCCAGGAAACCTTGGACTAGTTCTCCCATAGAAGAAAAACATGCATGGAAATTATAAAATCACTTCTAAAACTGATAAATCTGTATTGCAGGAAGTATGTTGTGAATCTTCTTAAATGTGATTTGTATACACATAGGCAATACAGGAAGAAAAATTCAAGTTCTGGCAAATGAAGTCTTTCTATTACTGTATATACTCTCCTATGCAGAAATTCAAAATTACACACAAGAACATGAGAAAAAAAGCAGTCATACTGCCAAAAGTGGGGTTTTTAAAAATGTATTTGTTTTGCCAAAAATTCCATCTAAACCAAAAGCTTAATATATTGTTAACTATGATGCTGCTGTTCTACCTGTATAATCAGCTTAATACCTCTGAAGATTTAAAGAATAGTGTAGCAATTATGTGATTGCGCCTTAATGCCAGCTTTAAAATGAAGGGAAAAAATCACTTCTGTATGCCTCACAGAAACAAGTAATTGCTTCAAATCCATCTTCCTTGAAAGCAAGCTGTAAACTCTCCAGTTGCAAAACAGACAGATGAATCTTATGCAATTTGTCTGGTTTCTAATTATTAAGATAATTCGTAATAAAAAGCTGGAACAGAACAGCTATTAAACTTCTGCCTAGTCTTCACTGGGGCTGTTGTTATAAACTTTGAGTACAGCTGCACTTAATGAGTTTGTGTAAAAGCAGACATCATACAAATGGGAGAAAGTAGGAACTTCATCCAATTAGATAACAGAATTGGCCAGCAGCCTCCAACAAACTGAAAAGCTCTTCCAACTTTAGGGATGAGAGCTAATTATAGCTCCATTTCTCTGTGCGTGAGATGCTACTAAATTATTAAGAAATATCGTCCTGTCAAAAAAATTATGTCCTATGCACTGACTTGATTATTACAGATAAAGTATTTGCACAGACAGGGCTGGAAAGTGATTAGCCTTGATAACAAGAGAAGTTGTTCTGCCATCAAACTTCAGGGTGCAAATGGCTTCTCTTCTTGAGTTTCTCCCAAAACTTGGGCAACGGGGTGGAATGGCAAGAATTTCTATTTCTTCTTCGTGGTAGTGAGGATGCAAAGAAGACTTGTGGACATAGATAGTCACGTGCCTGTTCAAGAAAGGTAACTCAAGAGATATTCATTGTTGAAACTAACACACAAACTGGGGTATTTTTTTCCTTTTTCTTTTTTTTTTAACACAAAATAAGACAAAGAATCAGAACTGAGCTAAACATGAGCAGGCAGAAAGGTTCTCACTGTGCTTGATAAAAATAAGTACCTTGCCCAGGCAGTGGACTAAGCTACAGAGGAAGCAAGGAAACGATGTTCCTTCTCCTCCTCCTTCGTCACCCCCAAGCATGCCTTGTTAACACACTACGCTACAGCTACTTAGGGTGTGCAACTCCCAGCAGCCATGGCCCAAACAGCCTTCTTGGCTCCATAGCCAAGTAGGTCCCCCAGACACCTCCGGGCAACACTGTCCATCAATCAAGTCAGGCAATATTCAAGAAACAAATGACATTTTATGTAAGGAGAAAAAAGTGCAAGAGGGCATGTGTTCACTCTATGAAAGTGCATGCTGAGCGCGGCAGGGAGGGGAAATGAAATTAGGTAATGTATTAATTGAATATTAGAAAACAGGTTCAAACTCCAGACCCTGCTATTTTTGCTTCACTCCTGTCTCCGTTGGATTAAGAGCTTACGACCACTGCCCAACAATGTCACTCCTGATAGCCTAACTCCCAGGTTCCGTGCTCACGGACAACCTGCGCAGACCATCTCTGTGAGTATGACGCATTGCTTGGTTTTCTCTTCAGAACAAGGTAGAGCCACTGGGCCTCCCTGAAAGAAGCCAGAAAAATGAGACAAGAAAAACCCCCAGAGCAGACAGAGCACACCGGAAGGCTGAGACTGCTAATGGGGCAGCTGTAAACAAGGATGAAAGACTCGAATATGGGATTAGAAAGGGCAGCATGAAGAGTCCAGAAGAGCACTGTGCTTGAATCTATCCAAGCCATACTTCCAAACTAGTACATTTTAATTAAATTATCCTAGAAGCGAATAAATCAATTAACCTAGATTTATATCATCAGTAAGACAACAGAGCCAGCGACATCTCAAGAGACTTATAGCAATCTTTTGAACTTTGAATGAAGGCTACCAGAGCAGCTCCTAAAAGTAACACAGGCAAGAGAGAGGTTTAAGGCTTCTAAAAACAGATTCAGTGTGTCAATTTAGAAATGCTGAATAAAAGCAGTGGTGCCTTATTAAATGAAAAGCAAATCACCAAGAAATCAGCTTCCAGGGATCAGCTCAACTGCTGCATTGTACTCGCACGGAAAATTACCCAGCAGCTTTTTCTGAACCAAGAAACACAAATCAGTTTTTCTTAGTGAATGCAGGAGCCAAACTCTTCCATTGTGAGGGTTTCAATAGGCGCTCAAATAACTTTGACAGCATGGAGGGGGAAGGGTGTCTCTGACCCAGTTTCTATATTACAGCGTCGCTTGGGTGATGGCGGTACAAGTGTTCCCAGCAGAACCTCTTTTCTTTAATTTTCCTCTCCTGCTTGCCTACCATCGCTTTATTTAAATAATCCACAGATGTTATCGTGGGCTCCAGAATAAGATTAATTGAGCTTAATGATTGCTGGCGGCTTCTCACACGCATTCAGCTGGTGATGTCTTCAGCATAGGGGCCTTTTACGCAGTACAAGAGGAAAATTTGCTTTCTTCTTTGGCTTTCTCATTTCATAGCCATTTTGAAAGTAGAGTTATCATTTCTTCCTGACACCTTTGCTCCAAACCTCTTAACATGCCATGAGAAATTTTGAAGGTCAGACCCTCTGGTGGAACCTAACTGATTTTTTTTCCTAGGCTCTCTGCTAAGAAGTTTCTTGCTACTTCTCATGCCACTGATTTTGGAGAAGATGCAACTGCTCCTTTTTGTAGAACAAGAAAAGCCTACAGAGGCATGGAACTGGACTACTAAGCAAGGGGATAAATGCCTGAAAGAAAGCCTCCACGTGCATAGGTGGCAGGGAAACCGGGAGTCCATGTGTGCAGGCATGTAAGGGCAGCGTCCCCACCAGAGAGCCGGGCAAGAGATGTGACAGATGAACTGGGATGAAAACAGTGAAAAATCTGAGTAAGAGAGACAAAATCCAAAGGATGCACGTGAAGCTAAAATGACAGATTCTTCCCACAGCAAGGGCTGAAATATGCTTATGAGTCTGCACGCCCACAGTAATAATTTTCTCTTTAAAAAGCCCTCACTGCTAGCCATGTTCCAATCTGGTTTTCAACAGATCTTGAATTATTATGAACCCTTGCTTGTCTGCTTTGATATGTCACAAGCCATCACTAACCTGACAGCTCTCTGGCAGACTTACAAGCATCTTCAAAAACACAAAACCAACCTTGCTTCTAGTGCTTCCCCCACTTCCAGCTCCTAATACAAAATCTGATTCAGGGGCTTGCAAAGAGCAGAATCAGAAATAGACCTCACCAATATCCTGATAAAGAAAGTTGAAACTAAAAAGTTACTCTGCCAAAAGCAATGGAATAAAGAGGAAGCGGGGGTAACCAAGCCTTGAGAAGCACACAAATAATTCTGCTATGCATAGACTGGGATTGCACCAGGTGGCTTCCAGCATGGGTGCACGAATTTGGGAGCTACTGCACAATCCAAACCCAAGCAGTGGAAGGAGGTGAGCCAGCAAAAACTGCTAAGGAGGTCCCTGTTCAATCCTATCAGACAGCAAGGCAGCCAAAGACCAACGGAGCTGCTGTCGTCAGCCACAAGACCTCTTCCCAACTCCCTCTCTAACCTTCCTTGGCTAAGTGGTGGTGTTCAGTGCTGGTGCACATTTTTTAGGGTTAAGGAGACTGGTCACTCTCACACTAGTCAGTTATACTCAGAAGACAAAAAGAAAAGACTAAGGCTGGAGAGGGTAAAGCCTGCAGAAAAGATGCAATGTAGTTCTTATTTTTCCATCGACAATACATTTGTATTCTCATTCCATTTGAGAAACCACGTCCCTTTTTTGCTTTCCTCCCCAGAAGGTTTTCTTCCTTTTTTTTCCCACTGGGGAAAGAGATCGATTGGAACATTTACATTCTAAACCTAACTCATTTTGATTTGAATCCAACAAATTTTACTTCACTTTCTCAAAATACAGGCATTTTCTACAAACATTTTGTATCATTTGAAAATTCATGTTTGTTAAGAAAATAGTGATGGTTAAAACTTTTGACCATTTCTAGTGATTCATGAGAATTGTGGCACTTCCCTGGAAAACGCTAGGACTGTTACGTTCGCTCAGATGACAGAGGTGTAATTCCCTCTGCTGCCAGGAACTTGCCTCTTGACTTTGGGCTATTCACTTTGCCTCTGCGCTGCTCAAATCCAGCTATAAAACAGATATTATAGCAACTTGTACCTTACAGAAGCACCATGGACATAAAAACACTCATTATTGTGAAGCTCTTGCATGCTGTGGAGGAAGAAGGTATAGAATATATAACAAGCCACATGAATTAGGCTTTAGAAAGGTGCTGCAGAGGATGATGGACTTGACTGAATTACGGTGTGCAACTGAGCAAAGCAGTGTTATTTCCTGAACGACCAAAGCCTTAAGACTCTCTCACTCTTGCAAATAGCACCACAAAATTTCTAATGGATTACAGATAGGCAGGACTTCTGTTTTATATCTCATCCAGAAGACAAGAATAATTCTGCTGCTCAACGGGCAGGGGGTCAAACAGACCAAAAGGGAAGGCAGCCAGTACTGTAGAGTCAAGACCTGTGGAATAAACACCGCCATTCCAAAAGCATTTTAATTTTATTTCCAGTGGAAAAGCCAGGCTCGGCCTTGCTTTGCTAAAGGCATATGAAGGGTTCGCTGCCTGACACAGTATGCCTGTGATGTTCCTTGAATGCTGGACATTTGTAGCTCCCCTCCTGCAACTTAAAGCATGCTTTCTGAATGCAGGCTTAGCTAAAACCCTTTCCTGATGAGAACTGATCTCATTTACTTGTAGGTCTTTGACATCCCTCATCTAGATTCAGGGCAGTCTATTTGCCTTTCTCTGAAGGCTCCCTTCCCTTCACACGCCGGAGCTGAGCTGGACGTGGTGGGGCTGGTGGCATCCCGGTGCAGACACATGCTAACCATGGAACAGCCGAGAGCCCAGTGCTCTCCTCCTCCTCCTCCTCCACAGATTATCAGCAGTACCTGTTATCGGAGCTGGCAGGGAAAGGGGAAGAAGAGAGCAAAACTAAGAAAAGTGAACCAGAATGATTAAGGAGTAAGAATGGCAGATGAAACTAAAAATAGTCCCCTCGACAGTTGTAAAGGAAATTCGTTTGACAGGAGGCTGCTTCTTTTGTCGAGAGTGGTTTGTTATGCAAGAGGAGATACCAACACCGGCTCTTCTTATCTTGGTTGTCAGTTTAACTGACAAAAAGGAGCAGGGGTTAACATCACCGGAGCCACAGCCAGTCTTAACATTTGTTTGTTTTCATGCATGTGCATGTTTTAAGAGGCAGCCCAGGGATTAATATGGGCAAGAAACTGTGGTGCAAGCTCAGTTAAGCAATTTCACAAAAATCTTAAGAGTACTCACTCGTTATTAAAGGCAACAATTAAGCCCCTGCCTGCTGCTGGGTTTGTTCCCCTGCCTCCTGCTTCAGCCATCCCGAGAAGGGGCTCATGGTGACTTTCCCTGGGCAACAAAAACCTTAATGCTCACAAGTTCTTCCACGCACAGGCAGCAGGGGACAACCTTGCCCCTGCTCTGCTTTTCCAATTCTCAAGGTAGGTCACCCAAAACATGCAGAGCCTTCTGGATACAAGAAAATGTGAAACTAAAATAAACAAAGTTGTTTTTTTCCCCACCCCCCCCCCCCCCCTCCTTCCTGGTGCTGAGCCTTCAAAAGCATTTACACCTCTGCATACGAAGGTAAGAAGTAGGAAGGAAGAGGCTTTAAAAGACGACACCTTCGCATCTCCTCTTTTATGGAAGAAACCAGGAGGAGGAGAGGGGAGGCCGTCGGCAGCTTCCCTGACAATTGCCCACAGGAGTGCAGGTGAGCCTGTATGTTCCTCATTAATGTGCCTTCCGGCATGCCTGCAAGCTTTTAGAGCCTGGTGGCCACGGCTGCCAATATCTTCTGGTGAGGAGGTAAGCAAATCACCGTCTGTCCAAGTTAAACAAGTAAAGGCCAGGACTTGGAAAAACTCAAGAGATGCACATACACGGTGTGTGGGACTCAGCACTCTGGCATGATGTAGGCGCAAGGGAAAACAACTCTTATTAGTCTTCTCTTCATTGACTCCCCTGAAATATTCATTTTTAGAGCAAGTATGCTGCGCTGAACTGTGGGTTAGTTGAAAACAGGACACTCACAGTCTCTCCTCTATTCCTCTTTTCTGAGGAATACGTTCAGCAGCACAAAGACAGCAACACAGAAGTCCTCCCTCCTTGGTGGGTAACTGAAGTCATCCTCTCTGCCCCAAACACCAAAGCATTCGGTAGAAAAATAAGCAGCAGAATAGAAGATAAATTGGTGGAAAGCCCCTGTTGAAAAGCTGATAGCAGCTTTGTACTTCAGGTTGAAAATGTGCACTGGGTTGAAATACCGTGGACTTCTTCTGTAAACTTACTTAACTTGGAAATAACTTGATCCGTTCCCCACTCGGTGAGGCAAGACCTCGGTGGCAGGCTCTGCCCTACACCAGACCCACCTGCCATGAACTGCTCGGGCCACAGGATGCCACTGTTGCATTTCTTTTTCAGGGGGTCAAAAGAAACGACGACAAATCCTTCGCATGAACTGGACACCTGGATTTAATGCCTCTTTTCCCTTCTTAACGCATACAATTGCCAACGTTACAGCCCCAGAAAGACCGACCAGATGTAAATAGCTCAGAGCTGCACAGGATTATGTGTTTTGATCAGAAACAAAATGTTTGGATACCTTTTAAGGCTGGATTACTGAACCCAGCATCTCCGTGCATTCATAAATTTTATGCGCACAATAAGTCTTTCCAGTGAGTGCCAGGAGTGTTGACTCCAACCCTGATAGTTTTGACCGCAAAACAAATATCCCCTGTTACTGGATTTTATCTACAACCAGATGAGAAAAGAAAAACAGTAGATGGGAGAGTAGATTAAATGAGAGAGAAGGCAGACTGCTCATAATTCCTACCTCTTATAAAAGAGGCAAGAGCTCCTACCCTGTTAATAAAACTTCATAAATATTTTACTAATATAAAATGGAATGTAATGTATTCATGCCCGGAGACAGGGAAGTGGCATGAGCTTCCAGATAGCTCCTCTTGCTGCAGTTTTGTGCAATTTGCAAGCTGGCACCCAGAAACGTAAGCCCAGGACTACTGAGACCTCCTGGTTAGTCAAGATAAAGGCCCCTCACAAAGGTCCATCAGTGTGAATTTTAGAACGGTCAAGACTACAAAGGTCTGCACAGGGTCTAAATGTCCCCTGAAAGCAAATTTCAGTCCTGAAATACTTCAGCATATATGTGGTAAATTATTATAGAAAACTAAGTGTGGGATTGCAGATAGTCTCCAAGATCTACCTAGACAGGGGCTCACCCAAGTTCAGCACAATGCAGATGGAATTTGTGAGAAAGGACTGTTAGGAAATGAGGGAGAAATGTTAATGCTAACAATTTTTCAGATTTCAAAAGCCGTTTCGGTCTTGCTCATCATTTTAGAAGGGGAAAAATAGCTTCAGCCTACTACAACTCCACTTAAGAACAGGGAAAAAGCAAATGAATGATAAGGTTTCAGATACAGCTTGGGTGGCCGGCAACAGCAGAAATTGAGGGAAGTCAGCATGGGAGTGACAGCTGTGGCGGTGCGGAGCGTTACCGAGGCCGGTGTTACAGCTCCGTACTTGAAGCCGATATAAATACGAAGGGGCCCACAGCTAACAATCTGTTGGGATTCAAGGCTTCAACAGAAACATCCTCACTGCCTTCAGCCTGTTTTGGCTGTGACCCAGAAGCCGGCTATTCCCCAGCCAAAGTCTAGATTCAGTGTGACAAAATCCCACTTTTCAGAAAACCGTGTTGTAAGATCTTTAAATCAGAACTAGGCAATCACTCAGAAGATTCTGGGAAGGACTCAGCCTTGGAAAAGAAAAAACTACCAACCAATCACTTCACACGTTACCAGAGACAACAATAAAAGAAGCCTAAGGACGGTTTCCATTGCTTTTAAAAATAAGTATTTGTAACAGTACACACCAAGGATACAATATTAATATTAAATCAGTCATGACTGCTTACATTTCTTTTGCTGAAGCAGCATTTGGTGTTGTGATGGGTTTTTTCCATGAGGAGAGAAAAAATTGAGCAACACATAACCAATTACTTAGTTCCCAAACTCAACTTACCTCCCATTCCAAAGACCGGGGATTTCAAAATTGCTTAAAGAAAAAAAAAAAAAAAAAGAAAAAA
>NW_009259188.1:59794-62682 GCF_000687185.1 Egretta garzetta
CCCCAATCCAAAAACCGGGGATTTCAAAATTGCTTAAAAAAAAAAAAAAAAAAAAAGAAAAAAGAAATAAAAGGAAGCCTTCAACCCAAATTATTTTCTTTTGTTTATAAGAATAAACAACAGATTTCATGTAAAAGCAACACCAAGAGGGTAGAAAAAAAGGATTTCAAAGCTAATTTTAGTCCTGCTGATCTCAGGAACTTAGCGTTCCCGTCAGACTGAACAGACTCCAGTGGTGCCCTGCCTGGCTGGGGAAATCTGCCCCTGGAGGTCTCTCTATTGCGCCTTGTACCCTATACCTAGACTGGTTTTTAGGGGTTTGTTTCGTTTTGTTTTGTTACGCTGGAGCAAGTATCCAGAACTGCGTTGATCCAAGACACAGATGTGACCTGCTGAAGTAAATTACCAGGAAAAAAAAATCAAAATGGTTCACACTTCATTTTCTGCAAATCAGTCCCTCTGGACTTCAGCAGCTAGCCAAAATTCAGTCCCAAAAGTTATTGCTATTAAAAGGAGAAACTGATGACAGAATCAGGTGTATCTTTGCTACAAACCCGTCTGCTTACATAAAACACAGCATCCTTTTATCTGCAACAAGGTAAGAACAAATGATCATACCTTTTTTCTCAATGGTTCTCATCCGAATTCAGCCAGTACCATACCCAATCCCTTCACGAGCCCCTTCTACTTTTTCCTCCTTAGAGACACATTCCTACTGCTGCCTCTGGCTGTTTCTCACTAATCAGCACCATGTTTCTGTGGCTTGTTTCACTGGTGGGTCTGTCATATATAGGCAACTCCAGCAATCACTACCTCAGTGTTTTATGAGTTCCCAGGGAAAACACCTTTAGTCACATAGTTAAGTTTTTAATGTAGATCTCACCATGTAATTCTGGGTTGCTTGTGACCCCGTTATTTTGAGCACCTGGTTCCATAATGACTCTAACCACTTTTTAAACACTTACCTTGCCCATCAGCTTCACTGAATTTTACCCAGTCCATAATTGTGTCCCTTCAGTTCCACCCAGTCTTCCATCAAACCAAGATGGCCACAGCCTAACCCCTTCAGCCCAGAAAGAGCAATGCTTTAACAAAACTACTAGTTATGCTGTAGACGGTGGCTGTCAAGGTACTTCCATATTTCAGCCCCCCCTCCCCCCCCCCCCCCCCCACACCGTGCTTCCCCCCCCCCCAAAAAGTCTGTTTCCAGCCACATCCCCTTGTAATTTTTCTACTGTTTGTATGAAACCTGCCTACCTGAAGGGAACTGTAATTCCTCATGCCCCCTGTCAAGGGCAGACATCCTCTGCTGGATGCAAGTGATGAATGTATTTCTCACATGTTTATCATCTAGACAGGAGAACAGAAGTCATGCAGGCACCCTAATCTTCTTCAGGGTAAGATCTGCCAACCTATCTTTAATTAGAAACAGCAAGAATTAGAAACAAACAGAACTACGAAGCAGTAAAACACTCCTGCTGTTAGATTGCCTTTGCTAGCAGGATGAGAGCCCCAAACTGAGGTGTAGCGACTAACCGATGGGCAGTAGTGTCTCAAACTGCAAGAGAGGTAGCCCTCTCCCCCCCATCCCTCCCTCAGTTTCTTCCCCGTGGGGCACGTGCTTCTGCCAAGCCCTTGCTCCATCACACATTTGATGGCAGCACAAAGCCAATTCAACTCACTAAAACAGCAGAAAGTAAATTGGTTTTGGCTGGAAAGCAAGCTGGATGGGCTTACTCTGTGACCAAGCGAGCACTAGGGGTGGTGCAAGACAGAGAAAATGAACTGTACAGCTGAGGGCAGGAACAGCAGAAGAGGTCTAGGCAAGGTGAAAATGGTAAGCAGCAGCTGAAGCTGTTAGCACAGCCCAGCCGGAGCAGGGAATCACAGTCTCACCATGGTCCAGCAATGTACAAAACACACGTCTTGAGTATTCCGTTCCTGTAGATATCTCCTCATTTCAGGGACAGCAGTTCCTCTGATACCTGCATGTTACCTAAAGGGGATTTCAGATTCAGCACTAGCATAGGACTAACAGTTACATATCCTAAGCCCAAATTCAAGCAGCACCAGTACCCAAAGCGTGCTGCTGTGTAAGCCCTGGGGAGGAAAGGGATTTTTCTGGTCCCAGCTCTCGTGCAGGGTAGCACCGCAGCCTGGGGAAGCTTTCCAAGGCTCAGGATTAGCTGGGCATGGCGCCATGTTAACACCACCGTCCTGCTTCTCAGGCACGGGTTGTTTTTGTGTACGGGACCGCACAATGAACAAGTCATTCGCCATAATGCTGGTTCCTGGGTCTGCCCCAGGCTGTCTACAAAAATGGATATATCCCCAGCGGAAAGCATCCTGAGGGGACCGAGCACATCGTTCTTCTGCAAGAGAAACATCACAGGCTGGCAGCGAGGAGACAAAGCCCCTGGAGACCCACCACAGGGAGGCCTTTCAGCAGACCGCCAAGAAATGGGACTGCAGAAATTCCGAGGGTCAACAAGCTGCAACGCGGCTTCGCACCAGAGGAGACTTTGGCCCCTTACCCCCCTTTGCAGCTCCCCAGCGTAACAGGGCCTGTTCCCACCAACCGGCTCCTGGGGACGAGTTCCCCCCATTTTCTTTTACCGCCCTGAGCACTGCGAGTTAATGAAGTTGGCTTTTTAAAAAAAACAAAACCCAACCAACAGCAACTGGTGGGGACCTTGAATTTTAACTTTATTAACCTTCCAAGTTTTATATCCTCTCAGGGCCCCGCTTACCAGACAGACACACACACCCCCACACACCCCCTCAGCAGCGTGGCGCACGGGGGCCTCCTGTTATTAACCTAAGCAACAGCCCGGGTCGTCCCACGCCCCCGGACGCCTGATTTCCCCCTCCCCTTCCAGCTCCCCCCC
>NW_009259188.1:63002-77826 GCF_000687185.1 Egretta garzetta
TGCGCGGCTTCTGCCCGGAGCGGAGCAGCAGAGCTCCCCCGCAGGAAGGCACCGTCTCTTTCTTCGTTAGCCGTAAACAAAAATTAATTTCTTTCTTCAGTGACGCCCCAAGGAGGCGGAAGGGAAGGCTTTAAGCGCGTCCTCGGCTTGATCAGTCAAAATTAAATCGGCTGCGGGCACTACTGCAGTAATGCTGACAGGCTGCGATGAAGGCAAATGAGAATAAAGATTGCCAAGATGCTTACGCGCTGGGTTTCCCTATTTTACAGGCTGGGGCTTGAGTGTACCGCACTTGAAAGGGTAAAGACGCTTTCGGGAAATAACGTCCCTCTAATATTTAATGCCAAATTACCAAGGAGGCGTCTTCTCGCCAACTTACTTTCCGCCCAGCGCGGCTTTGCCGGTACCTAACGTTTATCCAGATCACAGGCGACATTTGGTGCTGCGTCTGCTTACGCCGATGGGTGCCCTCCTCTTAGAAACTGCCAGGACAAAGCTCACAGCCTGGCCTTTCGGGTTTGCCCTGCCGTCAGCGGCGGTTGTATGCGCGCTCATGCAATGCGCTGGTGCTTGCTGGGTTTAATACTTTATGTAAGAGACAACGCTAGAGAAGCCAAGATTCGTGTTCTTAGGGGATGCCGTGCCTTGTCCTTGCAGCAAGGGTAGGAGAGTCAGAGCACACCTAGTAAATAAGCTAAGCGCAGTAAGTGTTGAGTACAGAAACATTACAATTACTCGATGAATAGGACAATGTAAAGAAAAACTTCCTTCTTTAATGAAGTTACTTTACTTTTAGTTTAAAGGATTTTACTTCCTTTGCCTTTTAAGGAAGTCTGTTCCTAAGTCTTGAATCACCATGAAATGGATGTGAGCGCTGGTAAATGAATAACTTTTAAGTAGAGCTATAAAATGAACCGGTGTTATTTGTCTGGCTCCGGAAGTTATTTTAGAAAGAAAAAATACAAGTAAGAAACAAGATGTCTCATGCCGGGAGACGATACCAAGACAAGCAATACAGGCACCATGAGAACCATGGATCTGATAGATATGAGGAAGACAGAAGAGCAAGGAAGCCATACCCATACAGTGCAAGGTACGTCTCTATCACCTTAAAGAAACATATCACAGCAGGTCTATAACATCTCTCATCTTCTTCGTTTGCTTTTAAATACCTCCATATTACAGTACTAAAGAAAGCATTTATTCAGCCTTGAAATTGTGAAGCATGAGTATGCCACATTTGGAATCAGGGAGCTATTTTACACTTAGAAATTTAACCTTTTTCTTTGTATTGAGCTCAAGAGAGGGCAGAAAGGTAGGCTGCGTGACACAGGCAGAGATGTGAATTTCCTGGGGTTATCTGGATCAAGTTGGGTCACGAGTAGGTGAAGTGTGGCCATGTGTCTTTGTACAATTCCTGAAGAGGCTGGTCAGCAAGTCACAGCAAGCCATGGCTTGCTAAATATGCATTGCTGAAATGAGATTGTTACATGGCTGAGACCAGCACAGGGACTTACCAAACCCTCAGGTTGTTCTACTTCAGCTGTGAGCAAGTTCATATTAATCCAAAACAAAATTAATTTCAGTAGTCAGTAAATGAGTAGTTGTGTAAGCATCTAAGACAGTTTGCGGCACTTAATAGTGGGTCAGCCCCTATCAGCACAATAAGCAAATCAACTAATAGAAGGTTTGGAGTGGCAAATAAACTCTCAGGCTATTTCACTTTCTGCCTGGCTAACCTACAGCGTATTAGAAGTGGGCTTAGGCTGTTTTCCTTTGAGTGCATGCCAGTGACTGCATTGTAAGAGAGAGGTCTGTAGCATTGAACAACACTGGCCAGTTGGCCATGGCAGTAAGTTTAGTCTCTGGGGGCATGACCGTAGGGCAATTTAAAAATAGAGGCAAAGAGGGAGAGGAAGTAAATATAGCTAAGATTATTGAAAAGCTGAAGTACTGAAGTACTCCCTGATAATATGCATTTTAGCAAGAAACGGAGTGAGAATAAAAGCACTAGTGAAGAGTGCTGTGTAGACTTAGAAGGACTACTTACGGCTAAATAGAAAACATTTGGATGGTGATTATACTATTGTATTATGAAAATAGCTAATGAATTTTTCTTCTGTCTCTCTTAAATGGTGAAAAATTGGAGAGAAATGGGAACGAAAGTCAGCCTGAGAATCATCCTCAGATGCTGGATGACTGTCATTTGCAAAAGCAGAGTTCGGGAGGGAATATAGTTAAATTATCTTGAACATATCAGAAGTGAGAGCAGCAAATACCAGGAATGCATTGATTGCACTGTGGACAGGAAAAAAAAAAAAAAAAGGGTTGGGTTTTGTTTTGGGGTTTGTTGTTTGTTTGTTTTTTTTCATATATAGCATAATAAAAGCAATGTGTGAAAGGATAGCTATGAATTAAACTACCACTTCTTAGTAAAAGGCTCTTCTGGACTTCTTGTTTTTTTCTGTTAGTTTTGAATGACCGGACACATAGACTGAAAGTTGGTGGAAGGACCGTAAAGGCCAACAGACCATCCCTGTATCCACCAGGGATTAGAGGAAGGGAAGCGGAAGCTACAGATCTGTAATAGCCATGGAGATAATTCTTAGAATCAAGCCAAGAATCTGGGGGGCACCAGCCCTCACTACAACTAACCAAAAAACTTTTCCATCCGTTGTTTTGATGGAGTTTGGCTTAACCTAACAGTATTTCCCCTGCTTAGCTCTCACAACAAAACCAGCTGGTTTTGTAAGGAAATTGCCATATTTTGGTGAAGACTTAGGCTGATGGACCAAAAGACCTCCAGATACTATAATGAAATAGATGGGAAGAGTTTCGTGGAAACTGTAATTTGGGTGCCTAATGCTTTTGTCCTTTACGAGCAAGACTTTCCAGCCAGAGTATTTCTCTTTCCAAATGCGTTTCTGTCTGAAACGCCTTCCTCTCATTGCTGAGGAGAAAGAGTTGCATTATCCTGAACTGGAAATTCCTGAAGGAAAACAGGAGCAGAAGTGGCCAGAATAGGCCATTGTGAGAAAAAAAAAAGCATCTCCAAGAAAGAATTTATTTTTTTTTTCCTAATTGTACTCGGTTGCTGAACATTAGGGGGTTTTTGTTTTGGTTTTTTTGTTTTGTTTTGTGTTCTGGCAAGTAGCAGGATACAATAGAGAGAAGCAGCTGCATCAGAAGTACCAAAGGGATTGCTTTCAAGTTAGCTGGATGTCTTATAAATCACACAGCTTATTTAATTTATGTGACACAGCTGCGCAGGATGCTTTGGTGGTTGCACAAGACACAGGGCAAAGGTCAGAAAAATCAGAAATGTTTTGGCCAAATAGAGCTGTTGGCAGCTACACGTGGAGATGTTAGCATTGGTCTTGTTATTGAATGTCTTAATTAAAATGTAAAAACTACAAAGAACATGATTTAATGTGGATGAATGAGATAATATTTGTAGGCTGAATCTGGAACTGGATGAAGATAAACCTTAGTGAAATGCAGTGATACTAGGAAACAAAAGTACAGTTGAAAATGCTGATCTGTGGATAAAAAATTCAAGATAAAAACTGGATAGGAAGAAGAATTTTAAAAATAGTAATGCTGAATGAGACTTAAAATATCCTTTAATAACAAAATCATCCAGCTGTACCTTGAAAAAGGCAAGCTCCACTTCTCCTTCAGATGAAGGGGAACATTTAGATTAGACCAGACACTTACAAAACAATTTACAGCCACTATTTCTTTTAACCTGAGTGTTAGCTCAGTTAAAAAAGGGCAAATTGGACTTTTCCCATAGAATAATCTAAATCTCACCAACCTTAAAAATCATCTGGCCTCAGGTGTGGAGCTGTATGTCATTGCAGCAAAGTGGACAATTCCATTTTGAAGTGTACAAATGAAAAGTCTAATTGGAGACACGAGAAACTGATTTTTTTTTTCATCCATTTTTTTGATTGCTCTTCAGAATTCATCAAAGACCTCAAAAAAAATTTAAATAGGCATTTTTTTCCCCCACTTTAAAATCTTTATCTGTTTCTTTCAGTAGCTTTCATTCTTTTAAAAGGCGTCTTTGTGAGACACAGTAATTGAAAGACAAACTCAACAAAATGCTTACCCATGAAATAGTTGTGCTACTTTACACATTTATTATGTGAAAATATTTCTCATTTTTATTCTCTGGGCTGCTGTGGACTAGCTAAAAATGTTTTTCATGAAAAAGCTGTTACTTGTTTTTACGGGAATGGGAACTATCCTCACACCCTCTTCCTTGCTACCTTTTACAGGTAACTTAGACAATTAGTCCAGCCTATTCAGTGAGTACACAGCTTTCCAAAATAACAACAATCAAGTGCAAATATCCTTGTCAACATGGATTTATGCAAGTATTTGGGATATTTGTTTTCAAAACATGCAAGCAAAAAAGATCAGATGCCTATGAAGCAGGCTAGCTGGTTCCACTAGCAGGAGCGTCTGCCAGTTTCTCATGTTCTAATGTTCAGGAGAGAGCATGATGTCATTAATATACATTAGTCATTTACTCCACTGTAGATCAACGGAAGACATCCGAGATGGCCAGCACTCAAGGACTTCCACTGTTTGCTCAGACCCTTACTCCAAAACCTCAGGAACAGCACGGGAATACTTTGGCCGACCACCAGAATGTTATCCTCCCAAGGAAACCTTCTCAATGAAGTGTTCAAAGGTATGCACAACAAGAGGTACGTGAGATTCTGATTGCCTGCCATCCACTCCTCTCGTTCTGAGGACTTGTCTTGGTTTTGGTTTCTGTGTTTAGAAGCACAACAAAGTAAAGCTAGCAGAATATTAAAAAAACAAACAAAGTGGGAGTGTTAATGAATGGCATGACTGTTGGTAACTAGAATGTTTTAGGCGTCTAAAGGCAAGATTTATAGAGATATTTAGATACTTGAAAATGCATCTCCAGAGTATGCATACAGAGCATCAGTGTGGGTCCTGTGCGTAATCACTCAGGTTGTGCAGCAGGAGTTAACCTTTGGGACTTAGGCATAAAATAGATATTTGCATCTGTGGGCAATTTAAAGATGGCTGTTGAAGCTTTGATGCTATTTTATTTCTGACACATTCTTCTCAGACTTTTTATCGACTCTGGATTTAATCCAGTCACCATTGATACATCTTTATAAAGCAACAATGTGGGAGACAAAACTATTTATGGACGTGAATCCAATAAAACAGCTTTTGAGAAATAACTTGGTTTTTTCATTGCTAGAAAGTGACTACAACAAGCAGGGCACAAGCATTAATGTGGGAGGAAATCAGACTTAACACTTAGTAAACTCATTCCTGTAAACTGAAAAAAAAAGAAAAAAGGCGCTAAAATATCCATTACTCCTTTAAAGTTTTCCCTCTTCCAGGACAATGAGCTTTCTCACCTTGTTTGTAGGAAGGGCCCGCTGCAGTCTGAGTTGGAACTCACAGCTAGGTGCAAAGTCTTTGGCTGAAGTCTATAAACAGCCTTTCAGAGTCCTGGAGTAGAGAGACAAGCGAAGGGTTCAGTTGTTGGAAGTAAACTGAAATACGTGATGTTATATTATTCCTTCACTCCATGAAATAAAGTTAAATAACACACTCAGTTTGCTCTTAATATTTCTCTGTACGTGAACAATTTTAAGAGCGAGCTGAACCATTTTCTCTTATAAATATGTTTTGTATATTTGTATGCAGTTTGTTTTTCATCTCGAGGGGATTTAACTCCAGCAGTTAGTAGGGCATATCTAGTGATACAGAGCCGTACTGATATTTTATCCCTGATAAAATCGTATTAGCAGTTTCTTCTTCAACCATGCTAAATTATTTTAACTTGTCTGAAAAGCTTTAGAAAACTCTATGCCTTATTTTATCATAGCTTTAGAAAAATGAAGTGGCAAGTTATTTTTAGTTTTCAGTTTTCACTGGTTGTTTAGACTTATGGATAGCTTAATGTGACTTGCTGGGGTGGGGTTTTTTTTGACCTGCATTTGCTTCTCATTATTTCAGTGCATTAAACATCATTAACATTTTCAAAATGTCCTAGCTTTGGATGCATCAGTCAACGATGATGATTTCACTCCCACCCCTCCCCCAGGTATTGCTCAGTATTTTCCAAAAATGTAATGTCTGAGCTTGCAGTGGAGGAGGGAAAAGAGATCATGTAGAAAATAACCCCTTTTATTAGCAGTTTTACTACAAAAAATGAAAAGATATTGGAGGTTGATAAGATTACAAGAATGTTACTCCCTGGTTTAATTTTTGAAAGTACCAAGATTTAACAGAATTTCCTAGAATTGTTATGCAGAATTCTGTATTCCCTGCAGTCATAGTAAACGTTATAGATGAAACGCTACGCGAATTGTTTACTAAGAAGTCAGTACATGTGAGCCACAACTTCTTACAGCATGAAAAGTTCCTGTAAATACTTCTTAACCATCTCTTTCTCTTGCCAGTGATTTATCAGCACTCTGGAGAAATTCCCCCTTCCCAATCACCATAGTTCTAAAATAAACGAGTATCAAACAGGGCCTGGAAATCAAGTGCTGTACCACAGTCTTTTCCAAAGCAGTAACTGAAACGTGAACCTTAGTTTCTGACTGTGTATCACTCTGCTTTCACTATGGGCTTTTTTTTTTTTTGTCTTTTGCCCAGCAAATATACTTATGCCCTTTGTGCCTGTTGACCAGTTTGGCAAACTAGAGAGGGATTCTAAATAACTGGAGCTTTGAAAAGTATTTCCTTCACCCAGATACTGCCCTCTTCATCCATGCTTTTGACCCACAATATCCCAAAAAGCTAAAGTTAAGTGTCAGAAGTAGGCAGTTATTTTTGCAGTGATCATTCGAACATCTTTTAGCTGCAAACAGCAGCAGAAAAAAAGGACATCGTTCCCCTATCTTTGTTATTCCCACCTTCTCTCTCTAATCCCTGCCCACTTTTTTTTCCTACAACTGCATTAGGACAATAAACCCAGCCCAGAAATAATGGAAGAAACAAATGATACTGACCTCTTTTGCTGGTAGGGACATTTGATACCATCTAAGAAACTTCAAAACATTCTGCTCCTTTTAATTCCTTTCATCTTGAAAACAGAAGAGAAAAAATCTGTTGAAACGTTATAGGAGCAATACCTATTCAAAGCTATTCAGGTGGGATCACATGGCTAGCAGGACTGGATCATACGAGACACCTAATTATGCACCCTCTCAATGTGCAAATTTAGGAGGACCATCAGAATTTGGATCGGTAGAGAGTGAGCTATCCTCTGGAATAGTCTCCAAACTTTGGTTTGCTGGAATTTTCTGGATTGGAAAACTGCATTCGCTTCTGTAATGTTTAATACCTCTTTACAGACCTATCAAATTCACAGGATTAAACAATCCTTTTTCTGAATCCCCTTTTCAGTGTATGACCTCCACGTTATCTTATGACAAGGAGTTCCACGGTTTCCTTGTGCCACTTGAAGTAGTACTGTTTTGTTTCTTAAAACGTTTTAAAGAAGGCATCTCTGATTTTGGGGGTAAAATACCTAAGGATAACCTAATTTTTTCACCTTCTCCATGAGATTTGTGATTTTTAAAGTGAAGTCTTCCCTTTCTCCCTGTTGCTGTGCTCCTATTGCGTCTTCATAGATTGAAGAATAGTCAGTTCTGTCCCTATCAAGAGAGAAGTCTTTCCAGTTCTGGTTAGCTTGCCAGCCTTATGCCTTTTTCAGCTCCATCGTACCCTTTTGAGATGGGCTGAGCAGAACTGCACTCAGAACTCAAGATAAATTCCCAAAAGAACAGGATCAGGCATCTGCATAAAGGTTCTGGTTCTGTAGGCCTATCCCAAGGCTTCCTAGCTTTTTGTGTGGCGTTTGACTTTAAGTGAACACTGAGCTGATGTTTGCAGCGAAGGCTACCTGATGTCCTTCCTGAGTGGAAATTATTTGTTTAGAGCCCATCTGTGTGCTCTGTAGATGGTGGGGGGTGGGGGTTGTGTTTGAGTACATACCTGAAGTTTGAGGTTGCTTACTAAACACTGATTTCATTGATTTCTCATTCAAGAGCTTGAGCTCTCAGCAGCCTACCAATTTTAGAGTTGGCAATCATGAAGAATTTTTTGTGATTATTATTAAAACAGACTTCACCATCTCATTTTTTAATCTTTTCAATTCATTAGCCTGTGCATCTACCACAGTTTTTTGGTGCATACTTTTGAGGTGAATCTCTTTGGAGTCCCCACTTACAGCTCTGTGGGCCATGTTGCAGAGCAGTTTCAGGATGCACAAATGATATTTCTAAATAAATAAAACTTAGTAGGTAAATAGATAAAACTAAATGAGATCTCTTTGAATAGATGAAACTAAATGAGAGGGTGAGCTGTAAGCACTAGCAGGCACTCTGTCCTTTGGACCAAACCAGAGCTAAAATGCAGTACTTCTCTCTCCCCAGAAAATGCCTATCGTGTAGCCCCTAGGTTTTTAGCACCAACTGTTTGACCGTACAGATCCATTCCCATTGCAGTGCTAACATGGGCATAACTAGTGACAAGCAGCACAAACCAGAGATTCCTCTCTTAACTCTATTTGTTTGAAAACTGGTTGTTTCCTCTTACTCTTTATTTTCTTTTAACCACCACTAACCTATGAGAGGATCTTTTATCTCACAGGAGCTTGTGTCATTTAAGAGCACTACCACTTGGAATGCCTTCCTTGTATCTGCTGAGTCTTTCAAATGACTTCCCTCTAACAAACTTTTGACTCTTCCCTGCTGTGCTACCTTTATGTCTAGTTTCTGTATGTTTTTTTCATAGGGATGTCACCCTTGTGCATCTGCAGATTACAGACTCAAAAGGCAATAGAAACACAGAAGTCTGCCACCTTCTGTTTCTGTAGTGAGGGACACTTAAGGAACAGTTTATAGACTGGTGTCAAGCTGTCTAGGTGCTCTATATAATTATATGGGAATTGGAAATAAAGCATTCCTGATAAAAACAAACCTTTCATCAACTAAGGAATTACACTTGCAATAACCATTTCTTGCAACTTATGCATAATAGTGCGAGCACACATTGAAGACACCAAAGAGTTTTTGGCCTGGAGATACTTAGAGCTGAAATTCAGAAGAAAACATTCTTTCAGAAGAAAACATTCAGCGCAGGTAACTGTAGTTCTCTCTTCTGTGTAGAAAAACTTAATTAGTAACCATATGTGCCTCTCAAAGGACCCTCCCTGGGGTCCTTCAAAAATATAACCAGACTCAGTTCTTTTGGTTACCAGAGGGAATGAGAAAAGTGCTCAAGCCTGACTGCCATGCTGCTTCCTTCACCTTAGAGAGAGCAAAATCCAAGCTGAACCCAGGAGTGGATTGCTGATCTTAAATTGATAATAGATATTTGGTTACTTAACCTTGAAAATTTGTCATTTTGTTTTTATTATGTATATTGGTGTGAAAGATGTGGGGCAATGCAATTTCAGGATAATGCTTCCTTTAGTTTTGCTTAAACAGTAAAGGTAAACTAAGTTTCTTCCATCTTCGGTCAGTATGTGACTCAGGAAATGCCTGCACTTTTGCCTTGTATAGAATTGTACAGTGCTGGTCGTAATTTCTGAGCTAATAGCTTTTTTTTTTTAATTCTTCAACCCACTTGGCATTTAAGGGAGACAGCACTAAAAAGGTTGGAAAACAGTTTGTGGGGGAGCAAATATAATTGAATCCCTGTTCTTTGCTGCTATGAATACAGCTTTGCACTCTGAATAGTGTCAGATTTCTTAAGCATATTGTAGGCGCTTCCAAACAATCATGCCTTTAGCCTACATTCTAACATCCACAATTGTTAAGACCTTCAGACCAATTTCCTCTCAGAAAAAGACAGCATTATGGTTTGTAACAACGAGAAAAGTCTCCAATTTCAAGCATAGCCAGGAGGAAATATCAAACTGAATTTATATGGAGGAGGAAATAGAATTAGGGAGTAACAATGACTTTCTCCAGGATGTATTCATGCATTAACAAGCCAGCATTAATTCAAATGTAAACATCTATAAGCTTTTGTTTTTATGAAACACAGTCAAATTCTTTTCCTGTAGCTACGCATGCTGGCAAATACTCATAGACTGGAAAAAATACCAAGATGAAAAGTCACCCTATACACAGGGTTCATACTAGTAGACACTTGGTTTGAGTTATGCCATTGTTCATAACCATTATACTGCTGTTTTTATGTTGCTCTCTTATGTCCTGATACCATTCTTCTTGGTGTCAGATATGGGAGCAGGAGGGGAAAAATATTTTGCAGAGTGCTTGTGTCCCTTCCAGTGCTGTGGAGATGTTGAGGGAAAATAGCGGCTTGCAAGAGGCATTGGACTGAAATAAAAGTTCTGCTGTAGCTTCAGTTATGTATGTTCAAAACCACGGAAGGGTCATTGAATGCACATTAATGCAGGGAACTTTGTGGGTGAAACCAAGCATTTGACAAGTACGTTCAGCAGCACACGTTAGATCTTTTCAGTGGTGGTCAGCAGGATACTTACGTTTCTGTGGAGGCATCCGGCAGGATTAGGAACTGCTGTATTCTGGAGTCACCATCTTCACATTTTGTCCCTACAAGCTGCCATGATTCACTCCTTTAAATTGTGCTCAAAGCTGTCATACAGTATTCCTGTGGCAGTTAATTTCAACATATTTCTGCTGTGAGGGGGGAGCACTAAGGTCCCCTGTAGGCTCATTGTAATTAGATGGCTCCCCCCTCCTGCCTGTTACAAAGTGTATTTTAAATACAGTGTGACTAACAGACTGAATTTGCTATCGAGGTTTTTAATCTTGTAATTGTGAAGACAGAGGATATTAGTAGTGGGAATTGGATGGAGCTGTACAGATTAAAATAATCCCAGTTGTTCAAAATGCTTAATTAAAATTGCACAGTAACAAGATACAGTGGCAGAGCTGCAGGTAACCTTCCTGTTCTGAAGCGAAAGTATTTCACTTGGAGGTTAAGTCCTGGTTGCCATGAAATACAAACAAACAGCCATGAGCAGTTAGCTCTATAAAAACATGCAGGGGTACTACACTAGTTGCAGATGCCAAATGTTACCATCGGCAAACCGTTGCCCTGCCAACATATGGGAACTTCACTCGGCCCATGTCTTTATATCAAATTTTTTTTCATCCACCTTTGGGCATGGTGCTAACATGTACGCTATTGTTTTTAGAGAGGGGACAACTACAAGAGAGAAGGCTCGCTTAAGTTGGCAGGGGAAGATACTGGCAAAGTTGTCATTAGCTGCTGGGTGTGTGTTAGACTCCAGTCGGAGTTTCCCTACTGGGAATTGTTAGTCAAGTCTGCTCTCCACCAGTATAGAACAGGAGCTGCCCCATCTTTCTTGTAAGAGCAATGGGCTTGTCTTCCCCACATCTGACTCAAATTCCGGGAACCAAGTAAAACTGCTCTCTTTAAAAAGTGGCTCTCAAAGCTAATTGGTACAGCAGCCTGACTGTCTATCTAGTGAATGTAGCTCTATTTCTTGAGCAGGTGATCTTAGCTCACTTAAAGGAGAAAAATCCACCCAGTCCGGAATGTTGCTCACCAGGTGTGACAACCCACAACTGGTAAAGCGAATGAGAAGCTCAGCTTCACAGGTGCCTCCAACCTGACCTACCTTCAGCCAGACTATGATTGCTTAAAGAGCAATAACACCCCAATCTTTGTACTTTCAGTTCAAACGGAGGGAGTGGCTATGGAAAGTTGGCATAAGGAACAAGAGTGTTTCATTGTTTTCTGAATTCTTTTTGAAAAAAAAAAACCACACACACAAAAAACCCCCAAACTCCTGCAACTTTGTTTCAATACCAAGATATTTGTTTACTACTTGAAAGAACTATGGGTACCTTAGAAAGAAAAAAGGCCATTTCCCGAGACGCAGAACACGAAGTGAGTGTGCAGAGACCCACCCGTGCTACAAATACATGTGCAGCCTTTTATAGCCCTTGTATTTAACCAGTATTGCCAAGTGTTACAGTTTAAGGCAAGACCTTTTGATTCCCACCCTCTCCAAAGTTGTGGAAGATGACTCATGCTCAGTTAACAGGAGAGAAATCAAGAACGTGCTCGAAGCGATGCTTTAAAGAACTACTGGGAACAAGTAAACCAAAGCTGTTGTTCCCAGGCAGGGGCTGGGTTCGTTGGTTGATGGCAAGTAAATCTTGGTGTCGTACAGTGGTGGGAAACTGTGGGGATAGAGGCTGATGCAGCAGTGCTACAAATTAAGTCCACCCTTTCCTGTGAAAATTGGACAGTACTGCTTAGAGGGCGGGAGGGTATTAAGCAGAGGGAATAGAGCAGGTGGGACAGTAGTTCTTTAAGGGAAGATGTTACACAGAAAAAACAGGACAGTGCATTTGGATCTGAGCACTCTGTGAACATAAGGCTTCTCTGAATCATTAAAAACAAGGCTGGTCATCCTTTGAGATTTCCTAATGGAGTGATTATCTTGACTACAGAGGGACAACTTATTAAAAGACAATAATAATGCTTCTTTCTAGAGCACATAAATCATTTAATTTTCCCAGGTTTTAAATATTTTTCCATCATTTTCCAGTAAGATGGATATCTCAAATGAGCATAAATGTGTCGGGCACTTACGTGCCATTTAAATTCAGTTGGCTCCAAGTATGTAGTTCCCTTGGGTCCTTTGAAAAGCCAAGATTCTGCTGGTGTTACATTGCCTAACACTGTGTTTTAGGGTTGGGTTGTATTTTTTTCTGCCTTTGAACATTACTCCATTAGGGAGATTTTAGCACCACTGGCCGAAGAACAGAGACACCTACAAAAACAATGGTGGGGTGGGAGCTTGGGGGGGGGGGGGTTGCTTGTTTACAACAGAGCTGTGTATTGCCCTGATCCTGCGTTAGGGAACTTGGTTGAATTCTTGTTACCGGTGTCAGTAAGATCTTGGTTTGTACTGCTATACATAAGGGGAATACCACTGTTAGCAAAATGTTTTAATACTTTGCATCCAGATTTAATATTTTTAATCTGTTGCAACTGTTGTCTCCATTTCATTTCCCTTGTTCAGTTTTCCTCCACTGTTTTGGTTCCTCCCTACTTCTATCATATTTTTGTCCCCTTCTAAAAGGGGAACAAACCCCCTCTTCCCTTTGACGTTTTCTCCCCCTTTCCCCTTATGTATTCCTCCCACCACTGACTCAGTTTAGCAGAGAGGTGACCAAAGCTGCGTGTTGAGCTGTGCCTTTACTCTCTGGGGAATGCCAAACCTGCACTGGCAAGAGGAGTTCAGCATTTGAGATCCTTTTCAGGACTGATGGTGCTTTTGTAAGTCACTATATATGGTCAAAATACTTGTCTGCTCCTTTGGGCAGGGGGGAAACGTTGCCTCTGAAAAGCAGAAAGCTACCTAAACTGGGAAAAAAACCATAAGACAGCTTTCAGTGAGAAAGGCTGGGAGAATTATTTTTAATCCATGTGTTGTAGCCCCTCATTCCTCTCTTCCCTTCTCTTGGAAAAACCCCTAACGGGGTGCGACGCGGCTGCCACTGACCTGTGTGGCTCCTACCGCTGCTGCTCTGCCACCGGGATCCAGGTATCCGAGAGGGGCAGCCGGGCACCCCCTGAGCTGCCAGCTGGGCACCGCTTGCGCCGGTGATACATGTCCTGCAGAGGAAGCAGAGGGAAAAAGCGAGCTAGAATGGAGAATGAAAACATAAAATATCTTAGAAGTACACAGCGATGTTAACTCAAGAGGAGGGGATGATACCAAAAGAGACAGGACAAAGAGTCCATGTGCAGTCAGTAAAGGGGGAAAAAAAAAAAAAGTGACTACTGTGCCAAGACGCAGTGGAGGGAGACACTTTGAAGGCCTCCTCTATTCGTCAGGCCTTTGTGGAGTCAGGGGAGTTCAACAGACACAGCCAGAACTGACTGTCCTGCAGATTCAGTTATGCCAGCTGCAGAAAGATAGGAACAAACATGAATTGACCATTTTACTTTATGTACACACGTACCTACACACACTGTGATCCTGACACCTGAACACTGGAGCCATCCTGCCACGGTGCCTGGATGAAAATGTCTCTTTACTGCTTCCGACACATGAGACTTGAGCACCCAGTTGAAGTCTGGGTACCACACAGTCAGCCACAGTGTAGCTTTATGAGGCAGGGCATGCAGATTTAACACCTCACCTCACCTGAAAAGGAGAGTTTCTGGTCTTTCTTTGGTCCTGGCTGTGTTATTTTCCCAGCTAAACTCGTGCCAGCACGATTGCTCATCAGATACTCTATGAGCCACTTCAAGTTGCTAAAGTTGCAGGAAAAAACAGCAGCACACAAGAAAAAGAGTTGAATCGCTTCCTGCTATTTTAATTTATTAAAACAGCTCTTGGAAGGGCCTAATGCTAGGCCAGAGTTATTACTGGGCAGGGGAGAAAAGTGGTGGCTGCCCAGCCAAGGGTAGGAGCTGTTAAGAGGAAGGTTGGCTGCCTGTGGATCCGTACCCCGAACAGCCTGCCTGGCTGCTTTGCTGGACGTTTGAGCCCGCCATTTGACAGAAGACGAAACCATTGATCTAGTGGGTTAATGCCATGGCAATAGCCCAGCATGCACCTGGTATAGAAGGGAAAGAAAAAGTGAAGAGTAGATTAATAGTATAAATTGGAAGGCTGCCGTTTGTTACAGCAGGAAGCCTACTCGCAGCAAAAAAAAGACTGGATTCAAACAAAGTTAACAAGTACAATACATTGAAGTTACTATCTATTGCAGATTTAGATTTTGTGGAATGACTGAAACAATTCTCTGGAATGCTTCAGTAATGC
>NW_009259188.1:77842-78245 GCF_000687185.1 Egretta garzetta
CGTTCTCCTCACCTTCAGTGCTGAGAAACAGTGCGGGAAAGGAAAACAGAAATCCAGGAGCCCAGGCTTGAGTTTTGCGTCTTGCTCAGTGTGGAGAGGGTTAGTTCCTAAAGCCAACTGTTCACTCTGCTGATTTTAATGCAAATCAGTAACCTTTTAGATAGATCCTAAGATTTTGAACTCAAGAAAGGAAAAAAAAAAATTACCGAACAGGGAAAATTCTGAGATTTTCAGACCTCCTGTCATTTTGCACTCAAGTCTTGAAATGTGTTCACTGTTGCATGGAATTAAGGAATAGCTGTAGAGATAAGTGGCATCCCTGTAGGAAGACCTTTTGCCAGCCTAGTTTCTGCAGCTATAACTCTTAAGATGACTTAGCTAACTGGCCTGTGAAAGCAGGACT
>NW_009259188.1:78278-123005 GCF_000687185.1 Egretta garzetta
CTTTTAACTCAGGCCTGTCTGCCAGCCATACACTGCTTGGCATAGGGCCCTGCTGGTACGCGCGTGTTAGCAAACCTCGACAGAGCCAAGATTCAAAACTTAACTATCCTTTTATTCCTTATTTCTCAAGCCTGCCTATCCTGTTTATATTGGTCTAGTAGGATTGGGTATCAGCTTGTAACTATCACAGATCAAGGTTGCATGAGGCTTTTGGGGTCAAGATCTGAACATATTGTAGGGCTTAATATTTCCATCAAAGATGATTGTATAAGGCTGTAGGGATTTCCACTAATTGTCTGCTGCTTTCACAAACCCTGCCAGCTCTCATCACAGACCTGTAATTCACAGCTTCGTTCTACATACTGCTTATCTTTTTAGTATTTTCTTCAATACAGGAGGCTTTCTTATTGCATTTTTTTTTAAAGTTAATCCATGTGATGCAAATAACTGGTGGAGTAACTGCTAATGAACCTCTCTCTATTGTTTAGTTACTCTAATCAATTCTACAGCAGGCATATGTGGAAATGGCAAAGGTACATACAAAACCTGTCCAACCTGAACACCCTGTCTCAGGGAATTTTTCAAGCATGCCATTAAAGCATCTACAGCTGCAGTTAAAAATACAGTAGACCTACACTGATCATACTTGTCATCCCATGAGCAGAGAGACACATTCTGCCAACTCTACTGTGGTACCAGCAATCAGCTCAGTGAAGCTGAGGGGTTGCATACAGAATTTGTGTGAATACTTAGCAAGCTTTGGAGCAGCGTCATTGAGGATTGGGGTCAGTTATAAATGTGGGGAGGTTAGCAGCAGGTGCTGACTACTTTGACAACAGAAAACTGCCTTTTCTAAAGCTCAGCAAGGTGACGTACAGGAAAAGCCGATGCTCAGCGGGTCAGAGTGCCTCACCAGTTGTGGACGAAAAGGAAATTCTGAAGACAGCGGTAGAAGAAAGCTGACTGGTCATGAATTCCCAGCTCCCAAGTTCCCAAACATATTTAAAATTTATGTTTCCCTTAATCAAATGGTCTTTCCTCCCTGTAGACTTGTAAGAACTGCTTCCTGATGGAGCATCTATGAAATCAGTAGTCAGCCCTTAAAAAGGGAAGCGGCCTTCTGCGTCCAGCACTGTCCAAGGGCCCTGAGGACCTAAGTTGACTCCCTGTATTTGGAAGGCGTATTGTACAGCTCAAGTGAGCAGGCAAAATATATCTGATCCCGTTCCAATGAATGTCCTGTACAGCTATTACTCTTTCAAAATATTTTGAACAGTCCTGGTAAAGTGATGACTCTGTACCCATTAAAAACCTTGAGTCTTTTGGCTGCATTGTTTGAGTTTGGTACAAGGAGTTCCAAATCCTGTCTCATGGACCAAGATTTAAATTTCTCTTTACATTTAGCTTCACAAATATTTCCTTTGAAATATTTGAAGCCTCCTGAACAGATTTAGCATTTGGTTATTGCCCTGCTTCACAGAAATGGTTGTGTGGAAGGGTCGAGGAGAAGGCATGGTGTCATGCAGAAATCAGCATCACCTCTGAAGAACACATACATAGAGCGGCACGCTTTGTTCCTCCTCAGCAAGAGCACTTTGTCTTCTCTGCCTGCTCTACCTAATTCTTTTTAGGATATGAAATCTGTATGTGTACCTGTATATACATATATAGATATAGCTAGATATACACACACACACACAAACTGAAACATGCTGAGCCTCAGCTATTCTATTCCCAGGTATTGCCACCATGATCACTGCTCCGCTTTGTGCTTCTGGGATGGTTTGCAAGGCCACGATGTGAATGGGCTCAGTACCTACCTACAGCTGCATTAGCAGAAGCAAGGGAGCCAGCCTGGGTACAGGGGGAAGCAGAAACTCCTGACGTGGCCAAAGGCCCTTGCCAAGCCATTGCAAGCACCTTCCCCTGAAGAGCAAGCAGGAGCAGGAAGGTGCTCATTACCCCAGCCCTCTGAGGAGGGAAGAAGGGGCAGAACAGGAATATCCGATAATCCTTCATGATGGCTGTCACTGGCTTTCGTTGGCTAGAAGCATCTGGCAACACATGAGAGGAATTTGTCTAATTCCCTTGCGTGCTGCTTCAGCCTTTTCTTTTCAAGCCCGTACAGCCTTGACAGCAACCTAGCCATTGCTCAAGAGGAGAATGCCATGCTGATCAATGTTAGCAGCATAAAATGAAAGTCTACGTGCAAACTGCAGATCCTGCCCCACTTTAAAGACAAATATAGGACCACTGTGTCGAGCATCTTCTCTTCTTGACTATCAGACCGCAATGGAATAGTAAGATTCACAATTCTGTAATTAGCTTCAGAACTTGAGGAGCAACATGCGTGATACACTAGGGGTTTTCATTTCCCGAATAGGCAACTCTAGCTATGCTACGCTTCAACATCCGTCATGTTTATTAATCTTAGTCTGACCCCTAGTGAGCTGTCACAGAATAATCAGATTTATCTAACAGACGCTGTACCTTCCTGACAGGCGACTACCACAAAAAGAAGTCATTTATCCACTTTTTCCCCCCCCCTCAAAAAAAACCCCCTTTGGTTACCTTTATCAGTAGCATAACATAAGAAAAAGAAGAGCACAGTCAGCTCAGAATTCATAAGGCTTTCTTCTGAAGGTGGGGATGTGGAAGAGAACTCATGACCCACTATCAAGTTTGCTTAACTTACCTCCGCATATAAGGTGGTTTTTGCCTCTTCCCCTCCTACTCTTTTTGTGCCATCAGGAGCTGCTGCTTCAGGTTTATGAAGAAATTTTTATCTCTGAAAGAGATGAAGTGGAAGTAGCATCTGGTTAGATAATAAGTTTAAATTAACAAACGCTTAGAAAGACAAAAAAAGGGTGTAAGTTAAAGCAGTAAACACATTTTAAAGGACCAAAATAACTTGCACAGTTTTTTTAAGCCATTAGAAGCTTCTAGCTTTTTGTCAGCTTTAACCTCAGCATTTTGTTCATACTGGATATTTCTTGCTCAGCGTGTTTATGCCAAGTAGTTACAGGCCAAAATACAATCACTATGCGCTTGCCTTGGCAATAACACAAGCACAGTAAAATTTTTATGGATTTCTTTCCCTGCATGAAGATCCATTTATCAAGCACACTGACAAATTAAAAAAAAGTAATTTGCCCAACATCTGAAATGTACCCACGAGAGCTTGTGCTGCCTTTTTTTTTTTTTTTTTTTTTTTTCCATATAAGGTAGTGCTCTTCTATAGCTGTAGCCAAGAGGACTATCATCTCAGGAATAGTGCTCTTTGCCTATGGTTTTGGTGTACTTCTGTCATCCCCGGTTTGCACAAGATGTGATTTTGACACCTATTCCCATCTTTCTGCTCCTTACAGGCATTCTGAAGTTTGTGGAAATCACAGTTAACCTGCTGGTGCTGATTTGCGTGGGCGCTGCCCAAGCCTCTGTTGCAGGCGCCACATCCCTTGGCGGCTTCGGCACCGGATCCTTTAGCCTGAGTTCGGCCTATAGCCCCTTTGAGGGCACGGAGCTCCAGGAGGTGAGGCAGCTAGACATGCAGTTCACCCAGATGAGAACGCCTTGCGTCTATGGCGGAGTAGCCTTCAGCTTAACAGCCGCAGCGCTTACCCTTGTCTTCCTTGTCGTGGGGGCAAAGCCCATCCAGCAGCTCAGGATCGGGCTGCTGGCAGGCGAATGCGCCTTCAGCCTGCTGGCTGGCGTGGCGTACGTCGCAGCGGTCGGCCTCTACCTGCATTTTGTCAGCCAGGTGAACGCCACAGAAGTTTGCAAGAGGCGGGAGAGGCTGTATGCGCGCCGTGGTTATACCTCCATGAACTGTGTGGTCCAGGGTGGTGACGCGGCCGTCGGCCTTTTTGGTGTCGTCGCTGCCTGTTTGTACTTTGCCAGTTTCGTGGTCTGCATCCTTGCTGTCCGAACCGTCCGGGCCTTCCAGAGCCACGTGGCCAAGGCTCAGCATGGCCCTAAAAGCAGCATTAGAGACAGAAGCATCAGAAACCACCATGTGGTCCACAGGACCTCTGAAAGCTCCCACAATGTCCAGGCTCTCGCCACGTTAGTGTGAAGTCAGCTCTGGGACTGTGCCAGGGAGCCAGGGCTTCTGCAAGGGTCAGACACCAGGCATCGCATGCTAAACAGGCGACCAGTCCTCACCGTATTGTCCTACAAGGTGCTGAAGTGCGTATTGAATCACCAATGTAACAATACTGCTATAACATGATGTAATAAAATTGACATTGAGCGGATGTTTTAACGAGGTTTTTTTGCATCAGTCTCTCAAGCTGGACTCCTGCATTTAAAATGTCTTTGACTGCAACGTTTTCATCCTGCACAGAGCAAATCCAAACAGCAGTGGGCTGTCAACAGGCTGCAACTGCGGTGCTGCCAAACTTGTGCTGACCACCACTTCCTTTCCTCTCCCATGACATAAGGAATTGAATACAGAGATAGGATGGGCAGCCGTCGACAGGTCCTGTTCCTGTCAATGCATCCTATTGCCTTACACCACGATGCTTGCAAAGCAAAGGGCACTCAAGGGATTTTCTGAATCACAGCCGCAGCTACACTTGTGACCTCTTTCGCTTGGGCTAGCGAAGCGTTCTGTCTTTTGAGCCCTGGGGCTTGACACGTGCTGATCTTGTGCTCCCTGAGGAACGCTTATGGGAGGTACTAGCTGCAATTTCAAAGGCAGTGTTTGGGTTCCTTACTACATTTTCCCCATCTCACCGACTGCAGATCACAACCCGCAAGGCAGCGCACTGGTCAGCTATCAGCTTAGTAAAGATGGCACTTGCTCCTGTAACCTCCTATACAAGGTTTGGCTTGCTGACACCACAGCCGGTGGTGGGCAGAGCCGAAGTTGGGAACACGCTGGCTGCCCTGGAGTTTTCCCTGGGAATGCTGTAACAGTGACCGAAAGTGCACATGTCCTTCCAATATCCAAACACACAAAGCACGAGTGAGCAGCAGTAATTGTGTGCCCCTAGGGTTGAGAAAATAAATTTAAGAGAACTTCTTTCAAGAGCCCTTTGTTTGAGGCAGATGAAATAGATCACTGGGCTTCATAGATGAGGGAGTGAGAAAAAAGGCTGCTCTTGAAGTACATAAGATTTGTCAGCTTGAGAGGAGGGAAGAGGCAATTTTGATCTGGCTGCGCTCGCTCTTTTCAGTTTTGTCTGGCTCACGGTCATTGCCCAGATGAGGCTCTTTCGAACCATAGCAGAGCTTATTTATTGTATACTTCTTTATATATATACATACACACACAACTTCATATATATATATATACACACACACAGAGATCTCCCGAAGGATTATGTTTGAGGTAACGCAAGCCAAACAAGAAAATGTTACGGTTCTGATTAGAAGTGATTACACGAGCCTTTACAATAAGTATTTATCATTTATATAACACCTTAAACAACTCTTTTAATGCTTAGAACATCAACAAGCTTCACAGCATTATGATGCTCATGAAGAGACAGGCGCGAAGAGTTTTTCCAAACTTGCCATGACTCACTGTAGTGATAGAGTCATGAAATGGAGACTTTGATTTCTAGCTCTTTGCCCGAACCCAGACTTTCACTGGCATGCTGCAATCGGCTGGCAAGTCTATTAGAGGGATGCCTGGCCAGCCACTAAAGGCACAGCTAACCTCTTGTTTGGCATTTCTGCCTGCACGCTTGTTCCTGCGCTACCTCTACGTCGTGCACGTTGTGAATGCAGGCTTAGTTACCTGATGACACACTTATTAACTTACACAAACAGCAAAGAGCAGCACCTTGAAGTGATGCATTCAAAATATTAGAAAAGGCTGCAGATAAAAATGTGTACATCTTAACTCGGTCCTTAAATACACGTACAATATGAATTTTCATCTCAGGGCTTTTTACCCTGCCCCACTCAGTGTTGAATGCTCGCCTGCCATCGCTGTGCAACAGCAACAGCTCTCTGTGAGGATCGATTCTGTTTCTTTCCCTTGTGCGTGTGATAAAGGCCTCATTTGTTGCAAGATGATTCAGTCTGCAGAAGAAGGTGTGCAGTTTCCCTGTGGGCTATTGCTGTAGTGTTCCTCCCTGGGACACGGGTTCCTCACAGACAATCCATTTTGGGCCCCTTTCCCATCAAGAGGAGCAATTTTATGCATTTTACGGGGAGAGTCAAAAAGCAGCTGCTAGTTACAGGTGCTCAGTTGGAGACTCCTGGGATCTGCTCACTGCCCGGAGCATCGCTGGGTCCCAGTCATGCTCTCTCAGCTCCTCACCCAGCTGCCTCCCGCGCTCACCATCCCCTCACGTTTCTAACCTCTGTAGTCTCAAGCTTATTCCTTGTATCTAATCTGAATCTACCCTCTTGTAGTTCAAAACCCTTGCCCCTTGTCCTGTCACTACAGACTCTGGTAAAAAGCCTTTCTTCATATTTCTTATCAGCCCACTTTTATATATTGAAAGGCCGCAATCAGGTCTCCCCTCAGCCTTCTCTTCTCCGGGCTGAACAACCCCAACTCTCTCAGCCTGTCTTTACAGGAGAGGTGCTCCAGCCCTCGCATCATTTTTGTGGCCCTTCTCTGGACTTACTCCAACAGGTCCAGGTCCTTCTTATGTTGGGGGCTCCAGATCTGGACGCAGGGCTGGCCACGTTGCTTTTGATGCAGCCCAGGATAGGGTTGGCTTTCTGGGCTCCAAGCGCACATTGCCGGCTCATGTCCAGTTTTCCATCCACCAGTAGCCCCAAGTCCTTCTCCACAGGGCTGCTCTCAATCCCTTCATCCCCCAGCCTGTATTGATATTGGTGATTACCCCAGCCCAGCTGCACAAACTTGCCATGACTCACTGTAGTGATAGAGTCATGAAATGGAGACTTTGATTTCTAGCTCTTTGCCCGAACCCAGACTTTCACTGGCATGCTGCAATCGGCTGGCAAGTCTATTAGAGGGATGCCTGGCCAGCCACTAAAGGCACAGCTAACCTCTTGTTTGGCATTTCTGCCTGCACGCTTGTTCCTGCGCTACCTCTACGTCGTGCACGTTGTGAATGCAGGCTTAGTTACCTGATGACACACTTATTAACTTACACAAACAGCAAAGAGCAGCACCTTGAAGTGATGCATTCAAAATATTAGAAAAGGCTGCAGATAAAAATGTGTACATCTTAACTCGGTCCTTAAATACACGTACAATATGAATTTTCATCTCAGGGCTTTTTACCCTGCCCCACTCAGTGTTGAATGCTCGCCTGCCATCGCTGTGCAACAGCAACAGCTCTCTGTGAGGATCGATTCTGTTTCTTTCCCTTGTGCGTGTGATAAAGGCCTCATTTGTTGCAAGATGATTCAGTCTGCAGAAGAAGGTGTGCAGTTTCCCTGTGGGCTATTGCTGTAGTGTTCCTCCCTGGGACACGGGTTCCTCACAGACAATCCATTTTGGGCCCCTTTCCCATCAAGAGGAGCAATTTTATGCATTTTACGGGGAGAGTCAAAAAGCAGCTGCTAGTTACAGGTGCTCAGTTGGAGACTCCTGGGATCTGCTCACTGCCCGGAGCATCGCTGGGTCCCAGTCATGCTCTCTCAGCTCCTCACCCAGCTGCCTCCCGCGCTCACCATCCCCTCACGTTTCTAACCTCTGTAGTCTCAAGCTTATTCCTTGTATCTAATCTGAATCTACCCTCTTGTAGTTCAAAACCCTTGCCCCTTGTCCTGTCACTACAGACTCTGGTAAAAAGCCTTTCTTCATATTTCTTATCAGCCCACTTTTATATATTGAAAGGCCGCAATCAGGTCTCCCCTCAGCCTTCTCTTCTCCGGGCTGAACAACCCCAACTCTCTCAGCCTGTCTTTACAGGAGAGGTGCTCCAGCCCTCCGATCATCTTCATGACCCTCCTCTGGACTTGATCCAACAGCTCTGTGCCCTTCTTATGTTGGGGGCCCCAGAGCTGGACGCAGTGTTCCAGGTGGTGTCTCATGCGAGCAGAGCAGGTGGGGAGAATCCCCTCCCTTGACCTGCTGGCCCCACTGCTTTTGATGCACCCCAGGAGACGGTTGGCCTTCTGGGCTGCAAGCTCAGGCTGCTCTCAATCCCTTCATCCCCCAGCCTGTGTTGATATTGGTGATTGCCCCAGCCCAGCTGCAGGACCTTGCACTTGGCCTTGTTGGAATTTTGCAAGGTTCACATGGGCCCACTCCTCAAGCCTTGAGACCCTGGCAGGTCCCTCTGGATGGTATCCCTTCCCTCAAGCATACCAGCCGCACCACTCAGCTTGGTGTCATCCACAAACTTGCTGAGGTCCTGAAGCACTGCAAGCAGAGACCACAAAGAAAGCCAAAACCTGGTGATTGCCAGCTTCTTGAAAACTTTGTGCCTTGAATTTGTTTCCTTCCCTGCCACTATGAAGAAAGATCACTAGGAAATGATCACGAAGAGGAAATAAACATCAGCCCTGCGTCCTCCACTCACCTTCATGGAGGGAAATGTAGGAGAGGAGAGGGGAAAATCCCAGAAATACTCTGCAGAGGACTAGGGCAGGGAAGAAGCAGCTTTCCTTCCCCTTGGTGTGAAGGGTGAGCCATGTACCATGAGAGCAATCCAAACAGCCCCGCTTCCCGACTGTAACAAGACCGTGCTTGGTGTCCTGTAGCTGACTTGAAAATCTTTACTGTGCAAGCAGGGAAGGTGTAATACAAGAGCAGAGGCTTTTCTGGCACACACGTATGACGGAGGCTGCGACAGGCTGTCGTGCCCAGCTGCAGGTGGCCCTGCCCTCCAGGGCAGATCAGCCTCCCCACCTTCTGCTGCAGAGGGCTGTGCCCCACCGTTACCTCTGTGCAGCGACTGCCAGTTAGTGCGGGACGGTCATCCACGTTTGGACTCATAAACAGAGGCAGGGCACGTGGCTCCTGCCAGCCCTATCATGTCTTTTAGCCTTTCCCTGCTGCCCGCCCCGTGCGTGCATGTATGCACTGCCACGTGCAACCTTCACGGTCAGCATGGAAGACAGAATCACGGAATCTTATAATTGTTTAGGTTGAAAAAGACCTTTAAGATCATCAGGTCCAATCGTTAACCTAACCCTGACATCCCACCACTAAACCATGTCCCTAAGCACCTCATCTGCCCATCTTTTAAATACCTCCAGGGATGGGGACTCGACCACTTCCGCTGGCAGCCCCTTCCCGTGCTTGACAAACCTTTCTGTGAAGAAATTTTTCCTTATCTCCAACCTAAACCTGTCCTGGCGCAAGTTCAGACCATTTCCCCTCATCCTATCGCCTGTTACCAGGGAGAAGAGGCTGACCCCCACCTGGCTACAGCCTCCTGTCAGGCAGCTGTAGGGGGCAATAAGGTCTCCCCTGAGCCTCCTCTTCTCCAGGCTAAACAACCCCAGTTTCCTCAGCCGCTCCCCATCAGACTTGTGCTCCAGACCCCTCACCAGCTTTGTTGCTCTTTTCTTTACATGTTCCAGCATTTCCCTTTGCTGCTTTGAAGCAGCCCCTCACAGCCCAGTTTCACCTGCCACCAAAGGACTGCTCGTGGTTGTCACCCTCAGTCCCTCTTCAGCAATAGGGAGCCTCGGGGGGACCCAGCTTGCCCGCCGCGATCACTGTCAGCTTATCGTCTGCTGTGAGGGAAACAGCGATAGCAAAGGTCTGTGCTTGCCTGAGAGGTTGTCTGGTGGGTGGACAGCATGGCCTCTCTCAGCCTAAAAGCTCTGTGGGCCTCACTACTGGTGCAGTAGGAAGCCTTCTGGCACGCCAAGCTTATTCTGAACCTTCAAAAAGAGGAATAAGATGGCCACCATCCCGTTCCCTGGAGACGCTAAGGTGCAGATGCAGGCTGCAGGCTGAACTGGAGCTTCCCACCAGGAGAAAAGCCCCACTGCAGATGAGGGGTCACCGGTGCAAGGTGCTGGGGTGAGTTGAGTAGCTCATTTATCTCAGAGTCACTGGCAAGAGTCTCAACCAGCCCCTTTGGATTTAAACCATTGATTTGCATCTGTCTCCTCCAACGCGGGAGCAAACAGCTTCAGTCAGCACAAGAGCAAAATGTCCAGCTGAGCTCCCCAGACATTAACTATCCTCAAAGAAACCCCCCTCCACACACAAGAGCCTGGGAGAAAAACAATCTCTCTCTGAAAAAGTGTGTCTCCGTGCCCTAATCCAGGGGGGGAAACAAAGGGCATAAGATATTTAGGATGACTATATTAAAAACAAAAAGGCAGGGAGGAAGAGGAGGCAGGGAGGAAGAGGAGGCAGGGAGGAAGAGGAGGCAGGGAGGAAGAGGAGGCAGGGAGGAAGAGGAGGCAGGGAGGAAGAGGAGGCAGGGAGGAAGAGGAGGCAGGGAGGAAGAGGAGGCAGGGAGGAAGAGGAGGCAGGGAGGAAGAGGAGGCAGGGAGGAAGAGGAGGCAGGGAGGAAGAGGAGGCAGGGAGGAAGAGGAGGCAGGGAGGAAGAGGAGGCAGGGAGGAAGAGGAGGCAGGGAGGAAGAGGAGGCAGGGAGGAAGAGGAGGCAGGGAGGAAGAGGAGGCAGGGAGGAAGAGGAGGCAGGGAGGAAGAGGAGGCAGGGAGGAAGAGGAGGCAGGGAGGAAGAGGAGAAACAAAGGGCATAAGATATTTAGGATGACTATATTAAAAACAAGAAGGCAGGAAGGAAGAGGAGGCAGGGAGGAAGAGGAGGCAGGGAGGAAGAGGAGGCAGGGAGGAAGAGGGAAAAGAACAGAACAAACCAGCATCTGAAGGCACAGCTGTCTTGTTTCAATGTAAAAGGCAAAACTGTGGGGAGATAAAGGCTGGAGAGGAGAGAGGATATTTACTCCTCCAAACAGGCATAGCATAACTTTTACATTTACCAAATAATTCAGGTATCTGGAACCGTAAACCCAGCACTGCTGGAAGAGCTGCATGTGTTAGGGCATTGCCCTCCTGCTGCTGACCAGCTGCAAGGAGGAGGGACCTTTGTACCCATCCGCAGAAAGAAAACTTTCAGGTAGGCACAAACGAGAAGTTTTCCTATTTTCCTAACGAGTTGAAGAAAACACTCCTAGGATATATTAAATTTTATCACAGTTTAACCTTTTTACATTAGTTCTTCAGAAGAGTTTGAGTGTATTCGATATGGAGAAATAACTGGGGACACAAACCGGTTGTGCAACAGCAGAAACTGAATTCAAGGCTTTGGTTAAGAAAAGCTGGGATCTCAGTTTACGTGAGAAACTGCTTTAAAGTGATGAGAATGCACACAGGGATTAGAGTACCAAAGAACAGTCTGAATGGAAATTGTTCTTTCATAATCCACATATTTTAGTCCCAGTGCAGATTTATCTCTGTTAAAGTTACTCTTCTGGTGATTTTCCACCACAACTTAGATTCACCGTAAGTTAAGCAAAGCTATAGCTGCCCAGCAGCCCTGCGGTAACTCCGATCTCCCAGTTACATCTGCAGAACTTGCATGTCTCCTCTTCTCTTTCAAGACTCAGGTAACTTGTTGAAGGGGACTACGACCGCCTTGTTTACGACAGCTGTGACATTCATCATTACTCATCTCTCTCACAGCATCCACCTCCAAGAAAAGGTGGCGCTCAGGGTATTGCATTGCAGCAGCTTAATGCCAGCACAGCATAAAAAGTGTCACAGATGCTCACCCTCACCCACCATAAATAAAACATGAGACTCCTTGCAAGGTCAGCGGCTTGTCAGGGCGTTTGATGTAATTGGTTTTGGCGTGTGACAGCGCAAAATGGGCAAGTCACAGGATGCCCTTCATTACTACAAATGGTCTATTGATTTCCAGCGATGCCACTTGCACACAGACCTGCACCTGCCACTGGGCTTCCCGAAACTCTTGGGCCACGCTGAAGAGCTCAAGTGAGGGAAACGCACGTGTGCGTTTTACAGGTAATTAGTTCTTCAGGAGGAGGTAGAAAGGCTCATGAGACAGATGCACACAGGTAAGGACCATAAGTTTTAAACAGGCTTTAGAAAACTCAGTTATGGTTTGGATATATTGCTTTCAATACTACAAGAGAAACTGTATAACGGAGGCGTTTAGGCATTTGTAGGTATATGAAAACCCGGAATTTTTGCTGTCCCATACTGACTTCCAAGATAAATATGGATAATGGAAGCGCAGGAGGAAAAAAGGAGGCTTGAATTTGCCCAGCTGTTTAGTGAAAATTGGAATTTCATCAGCTGTGAAGATGCTACGTGCATTGCATATACATTACTCATAGGCTTCCCACCATACCCAGATTTTACAGACTTAAGCACAGCTCTGTACTACCATCTGCACACCCACACCACTTCTTGCCCACACCACAGCAGCCCGTACCTGCAAGGGTGAAGGACCCACCACAGCGACTTCCAAATACCGAGTATTTTAGGGCAGGCTTTTCAGCACAGAATGGTGGAAGCCATGGGACACCAAAAGTGCTGGTGAAGGAAAATGTATGAGTTTAAGACTTTCTAAGTGGAGGTTAGCTAGCATTCCTAGTCACAGTGGGTGGGGGGTGGGGCACAAACAGTAAAAAAGGCGTTTTCCTTCCTTCAGATTGCAAAAATAACTTCCCAGCGAGATGGCCCTATATCCCTGAGCAACTTAAAGGAGATTCAGATTGTTACACTGCTGTGGGCCAGTTCTCATGGTGAAGATCAGGCAACTTACTGGGCCAAAAAAGTAAGGCACGCTCTGGCCAGGATCTCATTGCCTGTTGGCCAAGACCACTCGAGAGCTCGCCAAGACCATCTTCTTACCTGGCAGCACTGCAGATGCCCTACAGAGCAGCAGGAGGGCTAGCTTCCTCGGCTCCCTTGCATCCTTGTTTAGACTTGTGGCAATCGCTTCTAAGAGTTGGGAGGCTTCAGCGTGCAGGAGCGTCCTCGGCCCGTGGGAAGCAGCTACCTGCGAATGTCAGCCTTCCTGCCGTCTGCTCAGCGGGAGGCAGGTGCCTCCGGACCCACTGGTGTTCCGGCGTGGTCTCACACGAGGGTGCGAGATGCACTCGTTGCACTGGCACCCTCCAAGGATGAAGATGCAGCAATTCAGGTCCGGTCCTGCGGTAACACGAGGGGGAGCCCTTGCAGTTTTCAATTAACAGAGACAGCAGCAATACGCCACCGCCGTCTGCCCCACCAAACACAAAGGCTCGGTTCCTAACCAGAGAAAAACCAGGAGGCCTGAAAGCCATTTCTTATCTTCTTCACAAGGAGACCGCTTCTGCTTCAAACAAGTGCAAGCCACAGATCACTAGGAGTGGGGAGCCTGCATATCCCCTCCCCACACATCCCCCTATCTGAAGAGGGGCCAGGATGGACTGTGCACACATTTTCCCATGTTCTCACCTCATTTGTCATTTCAAGGCACTCCAAGGATGCCAGGGAAAGACTCTGCTGGTACCTGAGTTTTGACGCTGAACAGCACTGTGGTCAAATTTTGCCCAACAGAAATGCGAGAATGCGATAATCTCTTTACCCCTTCTTATATGACCCTACCACAGGTGACTCGTCAGTAGGGCTCACCGAGCTGGCTTCTGAGGAGCTTTGCTGTTTTCAGGGCAGCTTTGGCCACTTCAAAAAGACACAGCAGTTTTTACTCTCCCTTGCCACCCAGTTTTAAATACATTGGAGAAGAGTACTTCACTACATAGACCATACACTATTCCGTGCACTGTAATTCTACTTACATAGTCTGTTTTTCAGTATCAAGATAAGTGCTAACTGCAAGTGCACCTACTGCAAGATATTTTATTTAATTTTTCAATTTTTTTTTTTCCAAAATGCTGGCCTCTCTCTCCTTAGGAGGGATTATAAGGAAAAAGCATCTTATTCACGAGTCACCGAGTCGCATACTTCTGCTACACCAGCCTTCCTTCGTAGTTCTGCATCCCAATTTTCCTTAAAGCATCGAACAGCATACATTTCATTAGCAAAACAATTCCATCTGTTCTGTGAGTCAATACTGACAACTTTACTGTTAAAATACACGCATTTCTCTCGGTGCAGCTGTGCTTAATCCGAGAGGGGGGAGAAGAGCCTGCTGTGCTGAGAGCACCGTGTCTCGTGCCCAGGCTCCCACTGCAGGGCTACAGCCCAGCTGACACCCAGGCTCCCAAAGGCCTCCACAACCCCATCCCTGGCCACTGCTGGCCCCTGGGACCACCACCCCCACCCCCCCCAAGTCACCTACATACCCTAAACACAGGCCTCCCACAGAACCACTTGGAAAACATCCCCTTTTTGGTTGTTTGCTTAAGTTTTGACAAGTGACACAGAAGAACAAGCTCAGATGAAAACATGAAAAGGGCGCCAGGGGCTGTGACAAGCAACAGGAGAACTGAGAATTGAGACCCTAACGGAGGGACGGGGCAGTAAGAGCCAGCTAGACCTCACCCACCAGGCAGACAGGCACTACCTCCCAACCTCGGGACTGCCGACTCCATCCTCTCCCCCCAGCCTGAGGTGCAGGAAAACCAGGCTCTCTGCTTGGAAACCAGGAGCTCTGGTTCTCCTACAGCAGAAAGCCTCAGGGGCTCATCCACTCCTCGGTCTCCGGGCCAGGGGGCAGACCAGCCCCACCTGTCCCAGCTCTCCATCACGTTGCAGTTACTGTAAGACAGCTTCCTCACCACCACAGAGCCGTCATGCTCCCGACGAGCTCTTGCAGATTAAGCGTCTCCCTTCAGGTTACAATATTAAGAAAATATGGAAAAGGATGAGATAGCATCTGCCTCATTCAGGTCCTGCCTCAGTCATAACCTAGAGGGCAAGCTGAGCTCGCTGCCGGAGATAAGAGGTAGGACGAGGTATCCAAGTCAACCGCAGATGAATCCCAACTTGTCAGCCTGAGAAAGGATGATCTAAGGGGATGAACTGTTGAACTCTACAGGAATGGAAATATAAATAAAAAAGCCTGGGAAAAAGTAGGGACCAATCATTTAAACCAGAGACTGGGAGCAAACAAGGCACTTTCTACCCCACCGATGCCCTGTACTAACAGCATACTGATTCTGCCCTGGGGCTGTTGTTTATCTATGCAATATTTAGGGTTTTTCCACACACCCCCTTTTGATTGAAATGGCTGGGAAGGGTTTTACTTGTTCTCAGGCAGATGAATTTTAACTTTCATCCTTCCACAGAAGCAGCAGTCTCATTACATAGGGCATTTGAACACGTAACACCATCAGCCTAGGACGCAGCGTACCCCCTCACCGAAATGCGCGCGATCCAGAGGAACAGACAGGTTCGTGCAGCACTCCATGAAATCCTCACTGTAAGCAGTGCAAGCATGCACGTAACAATTAAATCGGTAAGAAACAAATCAATCAATCCAACAATAGCGCAGTAAGTTGGCCCTGAAGCAAGTCAATTGGATTAAGAAAGCAGGACAGTAAAGCAGGTTAACAGAAAAAAGTAAACGTAGAGCCATTGAACAGACACCGAGACATCCTGGTCCCAGCTGAGCCCAAAAGGTATTTTTACCAACTTCTGGCCAGGCAGCTCCCCTTGCAGCCAAAGCTCTGAGGGATCTGACCCTACAGCACTGCCGAGAACTGCTCAGGTTAAGACTCGAGCGCCTTCTCCTCTTTGAAAAGCTCTTCTCTTCCTCGGTGGCAGGCAGTGTCCAAGGGCATCAGGCTGACCAGGCTGAAGTTACCATTCTGTGTTCTCCTTTGAATCCCACTGCTCTGCTTGAATCAATTCAAGCCCTTTTGCACCCCAGATCGGTGACTGTTCACTAGATTACCCCAACCAACCCACTCAAGTGAACGTTTGCAAGCCCAGACCTGCAAGGCTGAACCCAAAAGACATCATCCGTGACTAGGGCAGAGATGCAGAAATCACCTCCAAAGGAGTCTGCGACACTTCATGAACACCCACCCCCCTGTGGATGTGCTTTCAAAGTGGTAAAGTCATGCTTAAAAAAATAAGTACATACAATTTGCTAGAAAATTATACATATGAGTTGTAAGCATGACGGCTAGTAATGAAGTCAAGATCGCTACGAAGAGACCACTTAAAGGGTAACAGGGAGCACCACAGTAGCAGCACATTCTCTAGTAGCAAAGGAGACAACTACAGGGACGTAGTTGGTGGACTCCAAGAGCAGTAAGACAGAGGAAGGCAATGCCACCGTGGCACTGGTTACCGACAGGCAGCCGGTGGTGGCACATGCTCAACGCACAAGCGGAACATCAACAGGTTATTCATGCACAGCAAAACGCATGGTAGAAAGCAAGAAAAAAGCTTTTATGCCACAAAAAAGGCTCGCAGATATACAAGCACATAAGCAACTCCGTTACTTCTCAATACCATCATAGCTTCCTATTTGCCTTCCAGGAAATAATGTAAACACATTCCTTTTTTTGCCACCAGCCACCTGTCTCCACCTGTTCACGCATTTCTACATGCCTCAGATACAGCTATCGGCAAGTTTCAAAGGGCAGGAAAGGTTTGGATTATAAAGGTAATGTGGCTCTACATTTTCTCCAGTTGAAAGCTTTCCTTTCCTTTTAGCCCTCAACCTTTGCCCCCGCTACAGCTGTTGAGTTCTGCAAACAAATCCACTTCTCTGTTTGAGTCAGACAGTTCCCAGTAGGTCAAAATTGTGTAAATTTTACTGTGTGCATAATTATAAAATCACAGACGATTTTGCACCTAGATGAAATCAATGACTTCAGCTTCAGTCCTCACAAGAACATACTAACCCCCCTTTTGTGAAAGAGGACAGACATGTCCAGAAAAGTCATCAGTTGCAAAAACTGTACCTTGTTTTCCAAGTCCCAGTTTAAAGCCAGAGCAAAATATCCTTTGCCCTTGTTTAAAAATAAATGCTAAACCTTCCAAAGATGGTCCCAGCCATCCAACCTAGTGATCTAGTTGAGCACGTTATGAAAAGCCCAGTAGAGGGATGAAGTCACCCCTACAAATGCACCAATCCTTCACATTACGACTTGTTAAGACAGGCTGCTACCACAGATGTCGTCTTCAGGCAGATCAGAAATCCAGTGGTACAGCTCCTCAGCCAAAATCCTGTCACTTCGATGCTACAGAAGCCCCGACTCCAGAACACCTTCATTAACTTCACAGAAGGTACCACACTGGAAGTGGCAGGCTGTGGTGGGCTGTTGAGTTTGACCATCTACGCTTCAAGGGAAGGGCATAAGGAGAGAAACCACACCATTACCCGTAAGCTGCTAATGCCACAGGGGCTGGCAAGTTCTTGGGAGTCTCGTCCTCCAGACGAAAGGGAGGGAAAGTCTTTATGGAGCCTGTGTGCATATAATCCCGTTCATGCGAGAAAAGGGCACAGCAGAGAGCATCAGCTCTCAGCACCGGGCCAAAGTTTAGCTCACGTGAAATGGTTCCCCTTCCATCTCTACTCTGACCTCTGCTCGTCTCTCTGAGTACCCCATGTACAGCACACCAGAGGCCCCTTATCACAAATGGAGACCACAGACGGCAGCAGCAAGGTTACTCCTCCACAAGCAGTGGGTGATAAGTGGAAGAGAACTGCCTTATTTTTTTTAAGGAAGAGAGAATTTTCCAGCTTGCTCAGGAAACCCTAAACTTGTCATCACTTGCCTACGCCATGGTAGTGTCCTCACTAGTTATCACCATCAAGCAACGTCTGAACAGAAGAACAAAAAAAAAAAAAGACAACACTTTCCAAGAACACTAAGGAAAACAAATCATTCAACAAAATTTGAAATATACAAACTGTTTACCAAAGAACACCTAAGAGTTCCTAGCCAATAAACCATAAACTCTTTTTTTGTTTAAATACATTGTTTAATGAGTTTTCTTTAAGAAAGAGATATTTTGAAGCTCAAATTACAATAAGTACAATCTTCTAGATCTATAGGAGACAGTGCTATAAACATTTACCAAACCAGGTATTTTCATGTTTGCTCCTCTGCTGTTATTACTTAAGGAAAAGAAACTCAAAATCTCTTGTTCACAGCAATCCTGTCCCAACTTGGCTATTTCACCCTAGAACAGAGTAAGGACAACAGCCTGTTACCACGGTCCTCTCCCAAAATACAGACCAAATGTCAAGCAGGAGCAAGACGCTGTCATGATCGCACACCAATTCAGCTTTATTTTAAGAGCGACAAGTAAAATGGAGCAACTGGTTGGAGGCAACATTGAAAAGGGCGTTGCTCCTTTCCCACAGGAATCACAAAAAAATGCCCTTTCGCTACCCAAATCAAATTGCCATTGAACTCACGCCCATTCAAGACATTTCAGCAAACCTGAGTTTACATCGGTAGCTTTGAGTTTGCTTTTCCACCTCTGTTTTCCCTCTTCTCTCCGTATCCAATGTTTCCCTTCACCCTTTTCTTAGCCCGCATTATCCCTTCATCACTTCTGCCTCCAGTTACTGGGTCCCAGTGGGAGAGAGCCAGAGCACCGCTCCCCTCTTCAGTCTTCTGGCACTGTCAATACTGTGGCAAAGGGCAAATCAATAGTGCTGAATTAGTACTGAGAAAGAAAAAAAAGAAACAGGTCAATTCCTCGGAGAGTTGTTTCGTATCTTTTAAAGGCCATTTTGCATGGCCTTTAAATTCTAAAAGTACACGTGAGCTTCTGCAGTTAGTGTAAAATTGTGAGCAGGCCGGAGGAGTTTCAACACTTCTCGGTTTAAACCGAGCTGCATGCTTGATGGACCACAGCAAGCTGCTGTTCGAAAGCTGCTGCTCTGCCTATTCAGACATAAAAGCAGACATCAGGTGTAAATTTCATATTTATTATAACAAAAATTATGACATGTTCATTTGTGCATTCGGCTTTAATATAACTCTTGGTATGTAAATGTTCTACAGCAAATGAGCTCTATACAATCATGCTGGTTGTGGCAGCAGAAAGGAACACAAACAAAACGTGTCTGTAAAAGTAAGGAAAGAAAGAGACCAGAGGAAAAAGTGGGTTTCTTTAAATGGTCGACACCATCTCGGCTCCAGCTAACTTGTACACAGCCACTCAGTCTGTTACGCTCAATGACCACGGCCCAACGAGTCGCTTAAGAAAAAAAAGGTCATTTTTTCAGGTTGTGTCCTTAATGCCAAGGCTACAAAACATGTAAGCATCACTATACAACACTTGAGCTATTTACAGGAATTTCCCAATCAACTGTTCTCTCAGAGAAAATTAGTGAATCTCAGTGACTTAAGTCACCTGAAAGAGTAAAGCAACTCCTAGGAGTTAGTCTCCATATTCTACAAATGTCTATCATTTTCAAGACCAAAAAAAGCCTTTTCTCTCAAAGAAATACAGTATTACAATATTACTTAAATCATTTAGCACTGGCTACTGCCCTGCTTTTCAAACAAAACAAACAAGCCATTTTAAAAAATATTACATCATCATCTGTTTCTCAGCAATATATTAAACCTTTTTATTATTTTTTTATTATTTTTTTCTTTTTTTGCTTTTACACTTGATATGTTAAGGGAAGGTTAACTATTTTAAACTTTACCGGTCAAGCGTCTCTAGAAGAAAGTCAATGAATATTAAACCTAACAAACTGAAAAGCTGCAGTTATCTGTAGTGGCAGGATAAGGAAAAGGAAGTATATAAAGGAAAAGGATAAGGAAAACCCCTGCTGTAATGCGAGCCTGCTGGGTCCCGCACTCAAGTCTCCTTGTTTGTTAGTTTATTTCTGAGCAGTAAATAGAGTGGGTCATAGTGGTGTATCGTAATAGTCTGCCAGGTGGTCCATCGGATACTGCCGCTGCTGCTGCTGCTGTTGCTGCTGCTGCTGCTGTTGTTCCTGGTGCTGCTTCATAATCTCCTTGACTTCCTCTTCAAGCTCTGGTGGGATGATGAACTGGTCGTCGGGATCGGGCTGTGCTGGAGCAGCGAAGTAGCCCCCTGTTTTTCTGAGCGGCGCATCCGTTGCAACTTCAATTAAGTTATGGCTCCTCTCTTGCGGTGCCACAGAACCGTTGCCCCGCCGGCGCCCTATGGTGCCCGTGGCAGAAAAAAGAATTGGACAGGCAGACGGGGTGCAGCATGCAGCGCTGCTCCCCTGGGTAGGCCGGGCTGTTCTCATTCATGGCTACCTGTGGAGGCTCGTCGGAGGCTGTGGACCCCACCTCACTGCTCATTTCGGAGGTGGAGATCTCACTGCTGATCTCCGAAGCCATGCCACTGCTCGAAGACGGCATCCCGAGCGCATCTGTTGGCCTGTCCTTGATGACCACGTTGACAGACTGGGGGAAAATGCCTGGGCTGGGGGGTGGGACCCCATTAAGTTCACAGCAGCAGAAGCTGTCCTCTGTCACGTTGAGCTGAACCACGACGGCGCTGATACTGTCGTTGCAGCCGTAACTCTGGGCCAAAGTGCAAAGCTTCTTTGCGGCTGCCAGAGCATCAGGCACGTTTCTGACTGCCTCCACTGCTTCATCCATCGAGAGGCTGTCCCACAGCCCCTTGCTCCCCAGAATGAAGAACTCATCTTGTGGAGTTAAGGTGATGGACTGGACGTGAGGGCGCGGCACAACACTTGGGTGAAGGAAGGTGTACCCCAAGATTCTCGTCGAATCCGTCACACCGTTCACTTTGCCATCCTGAAATTGGAAAGGACAGGAAATTGGAAACAAAGCAGACAAGGATACACAGCACCTGCACCTTCCTTGCATTTTACCGATGGTTGTTACTGCCATTTGCAGACAAGGAGATGGAAAAGCAAACTGACTTGCAAAGAGGTGACAGAGCTGGGATTAGGGCACAGCAATGGCCCGTTTGCACTCCTGTGCTACGCCTCCTACACCCTACTGATTTGTTGTCAGCATCACCTATGCACAGACCAACAAAGCAGATGTCTGCAACAAAGAGCCATCTATTCTCCTGCAGCTGCGAGAGCCAACTGGACTAATGTTTTACCAGTGAGTCAGACTTATCCCTCCTCCACCCACGATATCTGGCTTTATACAGGGCAAAGCCACACACAGCTCCATTTGATATAGGGGCAGGTCATTCAGTTATGACTCTTCTCTTGCAGCTGTAACAGTCATAGGTTTCATCTTGGCTCATCACTTTGGGAACAAAAGTTCATTTTAAAAAAAAAAAAAAAACAAAACCAAAACACTTTAAATGAAGCATGCAAGGCAAATACAGCAGAGAGCAAGTCTGCATTTCTCAGTCAGCTGAGTTGTACTGAAATGTTTTACATGCCCCAATTACTTACTACATTTCCACTTAGATATGACATTTCCAAGGGGAGGAGCAGTAATATCTGAAGGGAAAACATCAGTAAAAATGGACATGTTTGAGGAGTAAATCCCATGCATGTCCAAATCCCAGGATCCTATCCTGGTTGGAATCCAAGCTGCCAGAATAAGCAGAGCAAGTGTCTGAAACAGCAAGCTTGGCTATCTGTCAGCCTGCTGGGGATAGCTGCACCCTGCTAATTGCCTGTTCGAGAACAGCAAAGGTGAGGATTTACACTCATTTGGTCCAGCTGATGCCTGCAGTGGTTATTATAAAGCAGGTAACTGCAGAAAAGTGAACCAAGACTAAAAAAAAGCTTCCCCTTTAAAACCACTTGGAAGAAAAACCTTGTCGGCTTGTTAACTTCCCCATTAGAAGGCTGACGGCAGTGATAAGCCATCAACGTGCATGAAATCAGTGAGTCATCTTAAGATTCAGCACAGAAATTTCCCTCTTCCTCTACGGAAAACACAACGAGCATGCCTCAGTGATGCACGCTGTGGTGGAGTGCCCCCTTTCCAACTTGTCACACTTGAGATCCCAGTCGTCACCTTTCCCCAGCAAGATCAATCGGCACATGACTTACTCCACGCACGCACACCCTCTGCTCACGGGCATACAGCAGTGAGTTTTCTGCCCTTTCCTCCACCATGAGGAGGATTCAGTATTTATCTATTCCTACGCATGCGTCACACAACACAGAGCAAAACTGACAGTGGTGGCTTCAAGCTTATAAGAAGGGAACAGACAGTTTTCTCCTCTCTCATGGTTCAGCTGAGCACAGGATGGGTTTTCCTTTTGGGCAAGCGGTCTCCTCAAGAGCTGCCTGTCAAAGGGCAGCTCGGGGAACATAAGAGCTCAGACAGCAAAGTCAGCCTGCCAGGAGCGAGAAGACCCCCCAAGGGAAGGACGGCATCGCTCCAAGTGCTCTGCCCTCTCATGCTTTCGACTGGAGGCTCTTCATGACAGCTCCAACACAGGAATTCTTCTCCCCATTAGGAGGCATCTGCTTTCCTGTTTCAACGCAACATGCTCACAGTTGCTCACTCTCTGAAGCTAACCAAAATCCATCACGGCAATGGCATGGAAAAGCAACTTGATTGCCTGACATGAATCACCTTGAAAGGAAAAGTGCAACTCTGGAACCCACACCATTAACACCACCTCTTAGAGGTTACCAGCATCGACATGTAATTTCATGCATTGCTGTGCAAACACCCTCCAAGGAAGCTGCAAGTTGCAACAGTCCCTAACTGTTCTCTAACCTCTGTGATAATGGCCTTATGCTGCTTAATCCTCTTCAGCTCTTCTTCGCAACTCATCGCGTAACACCTGGACAAAGGCAGAGGTTTCCCATTCCGGCAGAGAACGGTTTGGCACTTCCCCACGTTTGCTGAGGTTAGCGTGAAGCATCCACCAGGGTCCATGGGATCATGTTTTATATGGCAAAGGACAGCAGAGCCTCCAAGTTTTTGTCCAGCTGTTCCAAGTTTCCTGGAATTTAAACAAAACAGTGATTGTTCTTTAATTGGAAAACAAGTGTTATGGGTGCTACGGAGAAACAGCCGCTGTTCTGCAACCGCAAGCACTCAGGGCATTGACTCTATTGGATCACTGAGACAGAAACAAAAGTCTCCACTGAAGACTGTGACACTATGGCAGCGCTGCAGAGAAATCATGTGCAACTCTCCGGCAGTGTGTTATTTACACGTATGCAGATACGCAAATCCGCTCTATTTTAGAACAACAACGAAAAAAAAATCTTTGTGCTTTTAAGAGCTGCACAGTTCTCTCTCTTCCTTTACATCGTAACAACGTTTGTTTTAAAGGTCAGATTGAGAGAAACAGAGGGGGTTAGGAAAGTACTGAGAACTATTAAATGAGTACAGGTAGAGCTTAAAAAGGGGGTTCATATCCAGCTGGTTCTTCAGCTTCTGCAGCTACAGCTTTTATTATAAAAATAATAATTCTAACTATAAAACCTTTATTTTTGAGCAAAAGCAGAAGGCAGAGGTTCAACATTTTGCAATGTCTCCAGAATAATGCTCTTAAGGTATCAAATGATGATGAAAAAAGCACAGTGGCTGTTAACTTCACCTAAGGAAGGCACACTTTTCATTTATCCTGTCAGTTACTAACCTGCTAAATATGCTCTTAGAAATATTTAAGCCTGCTGTTTTAGCAGGGGTCGTAGTGGAAAAAAAACCCAACTAGGTATAAACCTGAAGTTTTCAAAATCCCGTCATTAGACTGTAAATTCATTTCAACAGACTGTGAAAAAACATCCATCCTTCCCAGTATCTTGTTTATCAGGGCCTTCTCCTATAGCAATTAGAGATTACAGTGATTAGAAAGCTAATTATAGAGGTTACTAAAATTTATATGAAGGCTGGGTATAGCTGGGAAGAACTTTCGATTCAAAATCCTGGGGAGAGAATGCACAACTAAATTTGTAGCCAAGCTTCAATGCGCTTTTCTATTTTATTTTTTAAAAATACACTCCAGGAGCATTGCATATCCTCAGTGAATGGTTAAATGCAACAGGAATGGATACTATTTCTGGTTCTCCAAAGAAGCGGTTAGCTTATTTTGACCCAAGATAAAAAAAAACCCCAAACCAAAAAACACGCAGCTTTTTGTAGGAAAGCCACACTCCTGTGAAATTGCATTAGTAGTAAACAAAACCACTTAGTAAGTACTTCTGATATTCAGATTTGTGATTATTTTAAAATATTTGAAGTACATGGCAACCACCTTCTCAGCTACCGGTCTGAGGCACTGTTATAAGCAATTATGGGAAGGAAGCATTTTCTCTTTTGTGTTCATAAGGCTCAATACCACCCTACTGCTTCCGTATCCTTCCCTTCAGTATTTTTCCTTTTCAAAGGTGCAGCAATTGAACGATAAGCAATGCTACTTTCAACTTGATCCATTCCCTCAGTCTCTAAGCTGCTTATTTGCTTCCTCCTTTGTTTCCCTGACCTCTTCGTTCTCCTTTGTTCAGTTCCCTTCATACTCCTTCGCTCAGCATCTCCCCAGGCACAATTTCTTCTTCTGTCAAGAACAGCACACACGCAGGTTTCCAAACCACTACACAGAGCTACTATTACATTCACAGCTACCGTATCACAATCTCTTTGGATGGGTCCTGCTCAAATAATATTCTAAGGCCAGAGGGATGACAGGAGATAGACATTTCTAAGGAGTCAACTACGTTTTAAATATCTCTGTAGCCTTAAATAACCTAAACTGGTACAGAGAAACAGAAAGGATCAGCCCAGGCTTTGCAGCCAGTAGTTGTAAAGAAGTTTAAAAGATGATCAGGAGATTCATACCACTGACTTGGTTACGGCCAACTGTGAATCCTAAGACTTAAAGAAGACACCAGAAAAAGAGTAAACCTCCACCCACCACTTAGTCATGAGCATTTAGTAACTTTGCAGATGGGTTGGGTTTTTTTTTTGTTTGGGTGGGGAGGTGTTGGGGTTTCTCTCCCCGCATCTGAAAGGAACAGAGGGCAATATTCACAAAACAAGCAGTAAAAAGAAAACACCATAGCCAGATGCCAAGGGTTTTTTCCCCCCCTCGCAATTTTTGAAGCAAGAAAAGGAGCAGGTGCCTGACCTGAAAGTGAACAAACTGCCCAGTAAGCATGCACAAGGTAAAAAAGGCTTTCCGATCCAAGACTCACCTCTGCATAACGATGAAAGTGTTGATCATGTATTCCTCCTCATTTTTTGTTTTCTGCAGCTCTTCTGCTAGGATATCGCTCATTGTGCACTGCAGCAAGTACGGCACTTCCACGTTGCGGTCTCCATCAAAAACGCCATAAAGTGCCTCCCGGTTGTCGCAGAAGTTATTGGCTGAAAGCGCTGCCACACACAGCCTAGTGAAAAAGCAAAGCAGGAGAACATCAAGGTCGTTACCCACTACTAGTTTCTCATCTTGTCATTCTGACCAGAAAGATGCAGCCTGGTCTGAGAGCTAGTTTTAACCACCTTAATGTTCACAAGCATTTCAGGACTGCTTTCTGGGCTGTGGACAAGAGTCAGGCCCATCAATAGTGCTAAGACGTGGAGAGAACTATACTGGAAGTTCGAGCCGAGCCCTAAGGATTCTTCCTCCTTTTCAGCATGTGAACAAGTCCCTTATTTGTAGAAACAGGGGAAAAAGGATGCCTGAAACAACTCGAGTTGAAACCGCACTTGCCCCTCTGAAAGCCATCCTTGTGTTTTAACATGCCGATGACCAAGCTGTGCGTTAAATCAGTTAACAGAAAGTAAAGGCTTGCTGGCACTTGCTACGGAAACCTAGGTAGCAAAAGATTTCTAAAAAGGTATTTAAGGAACAAAGAAAGATTCATCACAGTGCCAGCGCCACAGAGACCAGCAGACTCTTGGTACATTATTTGTCAAGTGCTGCCTTAGTCACAGGAGCTCCGCACACTATGAATATTCAGAGCTTTGGCCATTCTGCCTCTTCCTTTAGTATCTCTGATTTGCTGGGTAAACATCCTTTGGTTGCAGATAAAGCAGCTTTGCAAAGAGGAAAATGCTTTTAAACACTCAGATCTTTTGCAAGTACCCGAGTCTTGCATAGACAAAATGTGTCGGCTACACTTGTATCTTAGCAACTTCCCCAACAAAAACCAAAGTGGAGAGCCAGGCAGGGGCCCGGTATGCAAGTACAGAGTCATGGCACGGCCTCTGCGCCTTTGTGAGGCCCAAAAAGTCCCCAGAACTTTCACTGAGGAAAGGATTTCTTTGTATCAGCATAGAGGTGCTCGGCTGCTAGGATGCTCGCGTAACAAAAACCGCGCCAGGTCGTACTTGTTCTTAACGCCCGACGCTTCGGTGTAGCCGTGACTCCACACCGCCGGTGCTCCCGAAGCGTCACCGGCCGAGGGCTGGTCGATCTTGAAGCAACGGATATTGCTGCAAGGAGAAAGGAAAGAGGAAAGATGCAATGGATTGGAGTGCCGACGTCATCCAGCTTAAAATGTGAAGATAACACCTTTTTGTCCCCCTCCCGGTTCTTAGTAATACACTTAATAGAAGAAAAAGAAGTGGGACATCCGAAGTGGTTACTTTCATGTGTCTGTACAGAAAGAACAAAAAAGCAGTAAATAACTGAGCCTCTATCAGGGTGTTGGCTGCACAGTTCTGCTTAGCCAGCTTTTCTTTCCTTGCTCTCACCCCTGAGCTATTTGTTTCAAACCTGGCCCAGTAGGAATACAAGGCAAATTTGTCACTAGCTTGATGAGAGCTGGTACAGGGGAGTGACTTTTTAACTTATACATCTCTCCCACCCATTTTAACAAGTTGTCTCCAGGCTCTTTTCACTGTACTCAAATGAAGCCTCCTGTATGACCCACACCAACACCCAAATGAAAGAAGAAAAAAAAAAAAAAAAAAAAAAAAAAAAGGATGCAAAAAAGAAAAAAATAAATCTTTGGAAACACCAATGTGTAGTAATGTTGCCTTCCATGAAAATGCCCACAAACAGAAATTCGCTCCATCCTCGTCCTGCACCAACCTGCAGGAGCCAGCCTGCTGTCCCCACAGCGAGCGCAGCCCTCCTACCTTCCCCGGCCGTACAATCCAATTTTTACTTAGGCCCTTGATCCTGCACCCTCCAATTTACTACCAACATAGTCTTTTAGCCTGAATTTCAAATACCTCACGCAGCATAGTAAAGACTGAAAAAGGGCCCAGCCCTCCCTGTTTATTCGCCTCTCTTCACAGCCCTGCTTTGCTGGGGAGAGATGACCTCCTCCCTGCTCCCGGCTGCTCTCTTCCAAAGGCAGGGAAAGCGAGCTCCCCACACGCTGCAGACACTTCAAAGGCACCCGAACCTTTCATGAACCAAATGAATCATAAAAGGACACAAGCAGAAAGGTCTAACTGTTCACTCTGAGCACTCATTTTTCTCCATCCAAACCCCCACCTGACCCGAACGCACAGAAAAAGTCTTTTCAGTATCGCACAGCCTTCCTCAAATAACCCCAAGTACTGTCACATCCAGTTCCATTTCTTTTTATGCTAATAGTCAGGACGTACATCAGTGAGGGCAGATTAAAAGCAAGCAAATTACATAAATAACGTTAGAACCACTTGCATTTTAAGCCCTTGGTTTTGCAGCCCTTTGTGTGACAAACAGGAGGCAAACATCTTGCTGCAAACATTAGAAAAGATGATCTGACCCCAAATCAAACTGGAAACCTGGGTCTCTTCTGAAGTGGCAGAGATTTTAATTCTGTCTCCACCTGTAAACCACTACACACGTGAGCAAACACACTTTCTTCGTGGACTTCTCACACAAGGCACTTATCTTCCCGGGCAGAGGAACGTGGATCAAAAGGAGTTTTCTGTTTGTTTCTTTTTTATCTGAGTTGACTGACCCCTGGTTACTGGGCAGGTCAAGGACTCAGGGTTGTCTCAAGGCTTCCCAGAAGCGGTTAAAAAAAGCTACCTCAAAGCATTGCTTTCAGCTTCCTCAGTGGCACCGCTACAAACAGACCATGTGCCCGGAAAGGAACGATATCCAGCAGCACATCCTATGCAGGGAAGATGGGCTAAGGCTTCCGGACAGCACAGTTTATTTTCCCCCCAATTTAAAATGCCTGGTACAATTGAACTAAATGCTCTTCCCCAAAGAACAGAGTAGCAGCATCTTTTTTTTTTTTTTCCCCCCTTTTTTTCATTTTAATTGCTACTGAAAATTCTTACATTCAATAAATCACTTGGCAACATCCTCTTAAGCATGCCAAAGCCTCCTTTAAGATCTCCATACATATTAAAAAAGCGAGCATGCATGACAGGACTTTTCTCACCAGCACCAAGAATACATATTAACCTACTACCTGCTTGAATCCTGCCAGGGCACAGATGGAGAGCTGCCTTTCACATGCAGAAGGAAGATATAAAAAGTACCAAGTGCACAAGTATTTTTGTGCCTGCCACAAAAAGCAAGAGAAAGGAGCACCCCCTCCCTCACAGTCAATTATAGCAGTATACCACAGAAGTCAGCGTAGTATATCGGTACAGATACTAAGCAGCCCCTCAGGAGGCCTGAGAACACCTGATTGCGGCTAATGGATATTATTCAAGAAAACAGACCTGAGGTCTTAAGAATAATTTGTAAAAAACCACAAATAACTAAACAAAACACACACACAAGGGGAAAAAAAAGTTTTCAGTAAATTAACACCAATGCCAGTGAAACTATGGTGTGTAACTGGGCCACACTACTCTTCTACTACTTAGGACTTAAATTTGTACACTGCTGCTACAGGGCATGATGCCTGAACACTAACGTGTCAAGAGATTGGCTTGCCCATCTTGTCTGCTGGGTTATACACAGGAAGAGCTGATCTTTCAGTTTTGACACAATTCAGTTAGCTTTGCAATATAGTTGGTTTTTTTTTTTCCTATGAACCAGGGCAACATTACACACTGCTTCTTCAGGAAGGTTTCCTGTATACAATAAAGCAGCTCCTAAAATAGAGGAGCTCCCCTTTTTTTTTGCTGTTTGCTGCAGAACATGAACTCTCGTTTTTATCTCTGAAAACTCATCATTATTCAAATTTCCACTTAAATTTGATAAAATCCGCTGATTCCAGCTAAAAGCAAACTTGCACTGTAAGTTTCCCTTGCTTGCACAACAGATGAGGTTTACTACTCCAGTGCCTGATCTTAACCATTTAAAAGCAAACCACACGAAGCAACTGCTCAACCCTTAAAAAAAAAATAAATCAACCCTTCTTGGAATAATTCAACATTTGAGGATCAAAGAGGCTTCGAAGGAACCTCTGAGCTGGTGCAGCTCCCTTCAGGCCATAAGAAAAGCTCAAGGCAGCACCACTGTCCGCAGATGATCTGTTTTAGTGCAACAATTTCCCAACTCACAGCAGAAGGGGGCACGAGGCACTTGATGAATTTCAGTTATGAATGGTAAGTCCCAGGGCAAGGAAACAAACAGGTAGACAGGAAAAAAAATAGAGGGCCCCAAAGCAAGGTAACTGGCTTTGCTGCAAGCAGAGTGGGAGATTAAAGTCTTCAGAAGCAGCTTAAATATGGAAAAAAATATTTACAGGACAAAAGCAGAGAGGTATGAAAGGTAACAAGAAATGGCATGAGACAAGGTAAAATGGAGCACAATGGCAAAAACAGACCCAAGTACATGAATGTGAGAAAAAAAAACCATAGTAAGTAGCTACTGGCATCTTAATGGTGGGAGAAAACAAGAATTTTGGTTTAATCTAATGTCAGAAGTAAAACAGAGATCAAACTGGCCCAACAGTGGTTATATTGGCCCACCAGACCCCTTTCAAGGAGTTACAGCTGAAAGCAATTGCACTGAAGTGGGTGAAGTAATCCTCTTTAATGAAGCATTAATTTCTGAGCTACCCATACAATCTGTTACTTTCTGATCCACTGACAACAGGGAGCCCATACTCCTTGAAGAGATTTACACTTCTGGTTTTGTGGTTTTGTCACATCCTAGGGACAGGAACCACTCTGTCCCCTCCCGCTCTGCAAGGTAACTTACTTCAGCAGCTCTAGGGTTTTGTGATCCAAGGCTAGTCTGGGATTTCCAGTCAGGTCCAGCTCTTGTAGTTTTGGAGGCAGGTTTTCAGGCAATGTGATTTCGCTCAGTTCATTGCAGCTTAGGTCCACGCACTGCAAGAGGAAAGCAGCCAAGTAAGCAAGAGAATTCAGCTGTCATCAAGACCATACAAATTTTGATTAAATGTAGTAATGCATGTTTCACAAACAATAAAGGCTGCAACTGAGACCTAAGACCATTCATTTAGGTAAGTGATTCTTACAAAATAACGTTCATATGGCATTTAGCCATCTTCCCAGATGCCTGGGACACCTAGAAATATGTGCCATCATCGTTCCCCTCCATTTCCACCTCTGGCCAGGTGTTGTCTTGTTACAAAGCCGGTAAGGTTTGTCTGCTCTTCACAGACACAAAGATAGTCAGTGTATTTTCAAGTACTTAAGAAAAAATGTGACTGATGAAAACAGTTGCCAGTCTTTTAATGGATAAAAGAAACTGAGATAAATACAGTTGGGGCTTCTAAGCCACTGCCACAGCAGCCCCTCCTCTGAAGTCAGTTTAAACCAGCAAACCAGCATGAGTATGAGCACGCTCCCAGGAATTCAATATTTACTGAGTGATAATTAAAATAAGCAGGGTTATGAATGTATGAGGAGGGGAGGAGTTGAGGGGGGAAAGGAAAAAAAATACTGGAGCAGTTTTAAGCATGGTTTAATTCATGCCATCTTAGACGGATTCACATTTAAATATGAAGTCAATAAAATTAATGAAAAAAAATTAAAGCTTAAATATTTCAGAAAAAATAGGATACAAAAGAGCATAGAAACTTGCTGGCTATCCACCAGCTAAGCACAGATTAGCTAGAACAAGTGCACTAGAATGACAAAATCCCCAAACAAACATCGTTTAAAGCTCCATATCCAGATGAAAGTCAATACACAGGGAAAAAAAAATACGGTGTTTTAGAACAAAACCAACACTCCAAACCCGATTACAGGACCAGAGGCGTGGGATGCACCAAAAATTGCAAAAACACCAAAAAATTTTTTCAAAGGAGAGAGCAGGTTTTAACAGAGGTTAGAACTATCCACATCTTTCACAAAGACAATTTTCTACTTTCAACCTGTAAAAAGAGGAAGACTTCAAAAACTTCAATAAAACATAAAGCTGAAAGGGGCGGGGGAGGCTTTTCCGAGCTGCACATTTTCACCATTACATAATTTCCATTGATACAAGTGAGGCACTTTCATTTTTGTAGGTATATTCAAAGAAATTGGGTCCTGAGCTGGAAGAAGGCGTAAGATAACCTAGTAAAATCAGGAAAAGAAAAATCTCCAAACACTTTATTAAACACATGCAATGGAAATAACAAATTTCTGACCCAAATCTTGAATCCTGAAGTTGTCTAATACAGAGGCCTTATTATCTATGAAGAACAAACTGCTGACGTTATCTACACTTGATAAGGAAAGCAGAGTTTAAATCTGTCACGCAAACAAAATAGTAGACAGCTTAACAGAACAGTTATTCCAGCCAGCTTTTTTCCTCTGCGCAACTCCTTGCTGCTTCCAGAGAGCCAGTAATTACTTTGCAGATTAAAGAAGCTGCCAGCAAGCCTTGCTGTGTTCAACACCGTGATGCCATTACAAATTTGACGGAAGAGCATGCTGGAATAACAAGTACAAAAATCGGTAAAGTAATTTCATTGTTCTCATTAAAAGCCCAATATGCCCACAGCGGCAACACTCTACAGCAGATCCCTTGGTCCCTAGGCACTAGGGGAGACTGTTTATTTATCAGGTAAGGATTCCTTAGATTTTATTTGTACTATTTGAAGAATAGGCTAGGAGGGACTTTCTGCCTTTCTGTGTTAAATTTAGTCCTTATTCTGCTCCCCAGGCAAGCAGGAAAGCATATTTCCTAACTGATCCCAATACCCTCATGCATTATATTAATGAGAGCTGGCTTAGCCCCACCCATGCAGCACCAGGAGAACAACTGCAAGCGCACACAGGATTTTGCACTGGACAGGCCAGACGGATGACAGGGTTTAATATTCAGCATTTGCTTGCACTGCATTTACAGCTTTGTAACTGTTTTGTCCAAGGCTGGAAGGGACTTGAGTTATCTCCAGCCATGACTGAAGGTGGCCGCACCCATACTAACCTATTTAACTAGGAGAAAAACTACCAAAGATTGAAAGTTTCGTCTTTAAGATGCTACTGCTACTAGATCTTCACTGATTTTGGATCTCAAGGTAATGCTCCTGCGACAGATAAGCTTGATCAAAAACTGTGACAAGAAACCTTGGTATCACCCTCATGGCAGCAGCCCGGCAAGACAAACCATGGAAGAGAAGCAACTCATCAGTCAACAAAAAACAGGTCCTAGGTGGGAAAAGCAAGTCCGGGTCGCTGAGCTCTGCTCAAGCAGTAAGGAGTACTCAGCTGTTTGACTGCGAAAGAACACCAGGAGGCTGGATACTCTGACAGTATAAATAATGGCCATAAAATACAATAAAAACCCTAAAAATTTTATCATAGAAGATTATCTCAGAGACATCCACTGGGCTCTCTAACACAGCGGACAACAAATGACTTCTGTAGCCTTAACTGCAGTGTGTAAGAAAGGATTAGAGACAATTTTATCACTAAACTGACCTTGCGTTTGGAAATCCTGGAGCTACTGCAAGCGTAAAAGCATCAGCATTTATAGCAGCTTTCCTTCTGAAATTATTTCAGACAGCATAGTAATTGCTGCTACTAACTGTTCCGGTATCACTGACTCCAAAAACGTAACATGTCAGCCTCTCAGGCTAATTAAATATAAAAGCAAAACAGCCATTACCTCAGGTAACAGAGTTCCCCAAGAAGTTGAAAGTGCTTGAATGCCACCTCAGTTAAATTAACCATCAGATATGATACAATCACTAAGGCGTCATGAGACTATACAACTTTGTGCTTTTCTACAAGCAAGCTTCTTTCGGCAAGCAACCAAATCCATACTCAAACAGTAAATTCTGAACTTACTCTGGTGCATTTTGAATGCTCTTGCGTACCAAAGAAGGAACTCCAGTTAAGCTGAATAACAGATACAGCCAGGCAGCACAAGCTTGACCTCCAAACTGACTAACGCCAACCCCGACCTAGAGAAACCACCAAGAGGCCAGAAGAACCCCTATCCCCAACAAGACACCTTCCCACCTGGCAACTACATGAACTCATCTCACCTAAGTCAAAATCAGGCTAGGGCACCGACCAGGCATTTTCCTTCCACAAAGGTGGAGTCCTAGAGCACCGCGTCCTCTTAGACGAGGTCATGCATGCTATCCCTGGAGTCCCGTAACAGTTAGTGACGTCTGTGCCTTTTTCTTCTGCTAAAGAGAACTAAATAACCACAGGGAACCATCAGGAAGAAACTCCCAGGTCTTCCAAGAGCGTTTTTCTGCTAAGCATTGTGGCAGAGTAGCACTTCAAATACTGACGCTTCTATAAAACATTCAGCTTTCCCCAAAACACACGAACAAAAGGAAAAAGCTGATTGTCCCCATCGGCATGTTTACATTACCCTCATTTGGTTTTTTTTGGTTGACACCACCCTCATACTTTTAAAGAAATGTTTACTGCGCAGAGCCCCACTCCCCCACCCCAATTCTTCCTCTACGAAAAAAAGGTTTTGCTTCTGATTGATTCTAAACGGCCCTCCGCTTCCTCTGGCCATTGTTCCAAAGAGGGAGGAGTATTCAAAAACCCACAAGTTTATTTGAGATTTCCTGGCTAAAACCACAAAGCTCATCTTTACATGTACTCGCTGTCCAACAGAATTATTGCTCCCGCTGCTTTGCCTGACCCCACCGAGGCACACGCAGCAGTCTGGGAACTTAGCCTTTTGGCTTTAGAGAGCGCCTGAAGGACACTTAAGTTACTCTGAGGCAGTGAATAGGCAATCAGTTCTCAACCTTAGAGAACGACAGATTTTCTGCCATATCACAAGATTTGTACGCTCTAAGTTAACAGCCTCCCAGCTCTGGCCAGCGGAAACAGCGTGCAGCGCAAAACATTCTGCCCTGTAGCCAGGCGAGGAGGAGGAAAGCTGATTCACAAAAGGTAAGCAGCAGTGCTCTTCAGTGTGGTCAAGCAAAGAATGCATCCCGCAAAAAGAAGCGTCAGGAAAAGTAGGGAATTGCTTCTGGAGACACATACAAAAGACAGATCAAGCATTCCTCCAGTTGTGCAAAATATGACTGCAATTAGGAGAATTAAAGTAGCTTGCCTGAATACTCAAATCCTGCGCTCCTGGAATTTATCTCTGTCCCCAAGGCCTATCCCATTTTGCAGCTTCAGCGGTTTTTAACACGTGCTCTAACAAAGTCCATTCCTACACAATCAACCAGTAAGGCAGCAAGAGTTAATTACACATAGCTCTTGCCAAATGTTTAAGTCGTACTGTAACAGACTGTCACAGGAAGACAATTAACTCTTATTTGGCAGAGAAGATAGGATCTGGTGAAGGTGAGTGTAAAATCAAATTTTGAGGCTCTTCTTCCCTTCCGCTCGAAGGCAGCACAGGGGCGAATATTTTGCATATGACCTCAGAGGAGAAAGCAGCTGTCAGATCTCTGCTTTCTGAGAATCTACTATCCTATGGCAATGAGAGACCTGAGGGGCAAACAGAATTGGTAAAGTCACATTATACTTGCTTCTTCCAAAGCACATTCATTCCTTACCTTTATTTCAGAAAGCTGCATGACTTCTGGGAAGACTTCGATGCAGTTGGAGTGAGCAATTACAGTATGCATACGTCTGCAGTTCATGATGGTTGTTGGAATGGCTTTCAGTTTGTTCCCACTAATATCAATTTCCTCCAACTCTTCCAGCTTGGCCATTTTGCTATGAAAACAGGAGTTTGAGATTTTTTTCTTTTAACGACATGCATATTCTATTTTGAAGTGGTGATAAGAGGAGTGGTTTTCGTTATTTTAAGAAAATAAAATTGCAGACTTTGGTCCTTGCTCACAGCAGTGCCTGTCACCTCTCCTCATGTCAGATGCTAATACAGTTGTGGAACAAAATGTGTGCTGCTTCTGTCAATATTTTCTAATGCTACGTTTCAGGTGACTTATTTTGCTTACATTCCCCCTGCTCACCAGCTCACTTTCACTCTTTTTCCCCGCTTCCTTCCCCTTTCTTTCAACCCTAGTTTCTCACTTCACCCCAGATTTTCCCTTCCATCTTCTGACATCCCACTCAGCTCTTCCCCCTAATTCGTCTCCCTCCCTCCCCTTGTCATTGAAGCCCAGCTGCTCAGAACATCGCACAAGGACAGAGATGTCTCTTCCTTTATTTATTGGCATCTCTCTTCCAAGGTTGTACCCCATCGGCCTCACAGCACGTCTTACACTTGAAAGATTTCTCATTAAAATGGAGTGAATTGAAAATACAGGAATTGCTGCCAAGGCAGAATCTCCTTCTGGAGTGAGAGGATTTTTCCCCAGTGGAGTTTAGTCCACTTCCAGAGGATGTTTCCAGACTGCTATGCCCACAAATGTCTTCCTAAGGAGAAGCCCACCAGGCGTAAACAAAGTGACCAAGCCAGGAGAAACTGAAGACCTCCTTGCTTGACTTCAAAAGCATTCTGTGGTCATGCTGAGTTAGCCCAGCTGAAAAGAATTTCCAGCGCAATCAATATGCACCGACATTACACGCAGCACTCGCTTGCCTGTGTAACGCAGGAGAGGGCAGCAAGGTACAAGAGGGCACAGCAGGTGAATCCACCCACTGCAGCATCTCTGCGTTCAAAATACAGCCTGTGCCACCACGTTCCTGTGCAATTTAGTTCTCGCTGTGAAAATGTTTCATGATGCCCACCCACCGGTGGGCCGGAGGCAGTGAAACCGGTTACTTACCTCGCAGGGAAGCTCTGTAGGCGATTGTAAGCCATGTGCAAGATTTTCAGGTGTGGATGGCCTGTTAACAAGGGTACGCATTTATCTGTGAGGTTGTTACTGGTCAAATACAACTCCTGTAAGATGCTATGGGTTTCTTCAGAAAGAGTGGCTGGAGGAAGCGTTTCCAGTTTGTTGGCAGAGGCATTAAGAAATCGCAGGCTGCAAAGAGAAGTTGCATAAGGGATTTCAGTGAAACTTCCTGCAGGTTTTGTCTAGAAGTATAAATAAAAGTCTCTGTTTAACTCTATCTTAACTCTAGAGTTAAGATTGCTATAAAGCAAAGGTCAAAGCAACAAGTTCACAACAATGGATAGAAAGACCAAAAGTCTAGCATTAGATGAACAAAGCTTCTGATCACATTTTTAAATGAACACATTTGTACAAACAAAACATCAGCAAAATGAGTATGTCAAAATGCCTTGATCCCCTTATCAAGACCTCAGTACCTCCAGCATTACTACAGACCTACAGGTAAGAGCAATAACAAACCACATCATTTCCATAGTCATTCCACACAAAAATGAATTCCGAATTAATCATCAATGAACCATGAGAGTATAGCTGCCCTTCAAGTGACTAAAAGAAGTCATTGGTAAAAAAGCCAGCCAATTTTTCAGTATTTTAAATACTGGCTAGGATGCAGACAGTATTATGTTTAAGCCTGCAGGCCTGAAAGCAACTACAAAAGATGGAAAAGTACTCTTTGAATATTTGGATAACTAAAGATGCATCAATCACAAAAAAAAAACCCAACCCAAACCCTGAGACCAAGCAGTAATTTGCCTGTTAGATTTTTAAGGGAGACAGTGCTAATAGTCTATTAAATTAAGGAAGTTATATACTTGCTTGCTGATGTATGCAGCAAGACAGCCAGATCTCTACGTAGCTCTGGAGCGCCCTTCCCCTACTCCCCAAAGTAGCAGAAGCCCTTGTCAGTATTTTCTGCAGTCCCACCACAAGCAGCAAGGACTGAAAAAGCACAGAAATGAAGTTATTCTTTCTCCCTCAAAGGACTTTTTCCGGGATGGGAACAAGACCTGTTGAGGCACAGGCACTGCCCCACTCCTGCCAGTCAAGTTCTGCGGGCAGAGGATTCGTGTTTCTTCAGGGGAGTTTGGTGATCACAGCAGCACTGGAGGAATATACACTGTGGGCATCTTGAGGGCTAGAATTCACACAAGCAATTCCAAAGAAATGGGAAAATAAGGCTATTTATCCTTTAGTAACCAACTCTGGCGTGACCATGCCTTTTCAACAGAAATAAGACCTCTCTCTTCCTTCCTCCCCTTTTCAGAAAAGGCTGCCTCAGAGAACTCGGGCTACAGAAGTAAGTGTGTGCCTGCCAGTCGGCAGCGACCGCATTCAAACCAGGCTGCACTGCCCCTACTAACGGGAAGGGGCAGCTGCAGGGGGCAAAGCTGCCTTCACGAAACAAGACTCAGAAATGAGCTGGCTGAAGCCTATAAAGCCACTGATCGGGACACAAAAGGCAGGTGCGCTCCTGTCACTGATCTTCAGAGAAAGTGGTAAAATATTGATAGCTTCTCCCATGCAGGCCGGAATCCACGCTGCCCTTTAAGATCTATTAATGAATGAAATGGATTTGCAAGAGTTGCAGCTGGTTGAAACTTGCTCAGCAGCAAATAAGGGTCAGACATGCTACAGAGGAGTCACGTGGAATGCCAAAGGATTAAAAAAACCCCCTACTATTTCCATCAGAAGCAGAAATCTCTCAGCGCTGCACAGAGCTGAAACTAGGTTAGCTGTTTTACACAGGCAGAGGAGTCCACTTCGGAGAAACACAGTTTAATCCTCAGGCTCATTCATTATTCACAAGGGTGGTAGAACTCCAGAGGAGGAAGGGAGGAGAAGGAGGATTAATACAGAGAAGGGAATAAGCAGCTGAAAGGGTTTTTAAAATTATTTATTATTCTAAAAAGATGCTGCTGAATTTCACCCTTTAGCTATAAACTAAAAATACATTAACCTCATTCAAAGTTGGATTATTAAACTGAAGCACACCACATCAACAGCTCCTGTACTTAATTAAACACCAGCAAGCACACCTATTGCTGAAGTACAGACAACTATTACTTTGGCAACTTCAATCTAATATGCATGATAGCCCTCTCTCCCCACAAAAAAGGCACTCTGATTAACATTAAAGCCACACTATCTTTTGTACCGCTCGTAGTACAAAATGGTCGTCTCTTCAGCTCAGCCTGGAAAGCCTTAAGCAATAAGAAGGTTTAAGGCTGCGGGGAAAAGTGAACTTTCACAGGCATACGATGGGGATGAGGACGTGGCAGCAAAACCTCCCCCAAGAAAAGGCATGTTCTACTACCCTGAAGAGGAATCTATTTTATTTACATTCTTGCAAGCTGCAGCAAAATAACTGGGAGTCTTTCACAGGTACCTTCTTTTCATAACCAAACACAGACAAACAGATAACCTAGAGAGCATCCTATGGCTATGAAGTTCAGAAAAACGTAAATTTGCTCAAGTACACCTAACCCAAACCACAGCCAAAAGCTTTAAGTAAGAAGAGGTACACTGTTCTGATAAAGCTGAAATTAATACAGTCTGCTATACTGAAGCCATTTTAAAGTTAAAAAAAAAAAAAAAAATCCAAACAAAAGCTCTTCTGTTTTTAATAAACTTTCAACACTGGTGGAATACAACAAGAAATTTCAAGCTGTTCCCTCACCGGTATTAAAAGTGGCGGGAATCTGCATATTCCTGCCAAAAATAAGTTTTGATGCATGTATTTTCCAATGGGGAAAGGAGAGAGGAGAGCTGTTTCTTTGTACCCCCACACCCTTTTGCCAAATCTTCCAGAGAGTGATACAACGTTGGAAATAAATCCTCATCATCCTGACTTACAGTTTAGTGCCCTGATATGAACAAGGTTTAGTTGGCTAGCAAACTCCTGCCAACATTCCAGAACAGGAACCCTGCGCTAGCAGGGTATCTCACCTACCCCATACCTAACAACTCACGGCTGGGTAGGACTCAACAGCCAGGTTCAGGACAGTCACATACTAATCTCTGTCTGTAGCTGACATCATTAGAATTAAATTAACTTTTTAGAAAAGAGTATTCTTCTTATTTACATGTTCCTTTTGACCAGCTGTTACATTAAAATGGTAAAAACATTCTGAAATGATAATTCATTCAATATATTCGCTGTATTTTTAAAAAAAAAAAAAAAAGGAACATCATTCTTTGCATCAGAGAACAGAATGAACCAGCAGATTGCTACTGCCAAAGCTTTGTCAATTCTGTGCTACAATCTTATGTCCATAAAATTTAAAAAAAAAAAAAAAAAAAAAAAGTGTACTTGCCCATCAGGTTTTCCCTCACGCTGATTTAATGCAGAAGTCCTCCTCCAGGTTATTTCCACACCCCTATTTCTTCACCCTCGTGCAATGTGCCAGCTGCTGCCTTAGAAGGCCCATCTTACAAATGCCCTCCAGAGGAGTGGAAATTTACTTGGGCACCACTGTTCCCATCTCTCTTGTGCATGGACTTAAACTGATTCATGTTCCTTGAAGATATCCCACTCATATTGCTTATCAGATGGAAGCAGAATGTCAAGTATTAAAGCTCAGTCCAAAATTAATTGTTTCCCTTTCCAATTCCACCCACACACTATACCACAAGCTCATGAAAAAAGTACAGCATCACTACAAAAACCTGAATTCACAGCCTGTGCACATACCGGAGTATAATATAGTGAGGAGAGCATGAATTAACAAGTACTAAAAGAGTGTCAGAGATTAAGAAAGAAACGAAGGCGCTGGCAGGGAGATGCCAGAATTCTTCAGCTTTGACAAGGTGCAAATTCTCCTCTGGGGTAATAATATAAACATTGATCTCCGGCCGAAATAAGTCACCTTCGGTTTTACGGGGTATTGAAGTACAATCCCTTGCTGGATTTAACTTCTCCAAGAGAGAAAATAGAAAAAAAAAGACGACTGTCCCAAAGAATAGGCTAGAATCAAGGGCATGGATCTAATTCAACAAAACAGACCTCATATGCAGTCACACGCATTCTCTATTTAAACCCAGAGGATTCTGATCTCAATTGGAACTTCCAAAAGGAGAAGAAGAAAATCTTCCTCTGAAAACTGCAAAAGGTTTGAAATTTTTTTTAACACCAATGCCTACCTCTAGCACACACGAAAGCTGAATATAGACAATTGTGAGAATACAGCATCTCCCAATTCCTCACCGTTTTCTGAGGTAGCTTGGCAAACTTGGCTTGCTGGTAGACAGAGTCACCACTAAAAAGAATGAAAGTCCTCCAAAAAGCTTAGGAATGTTCAACATTAAAAGAAGCAATACAGACAACTGCATCCAATGGCGAAGCAGCAGCAAATCAAAACCACTGTGCTTAGCTTGAAAGTACTGATAAGAGTTGGAAAGAATATTGCAGCCGCAAAAAGAGAATATGCAGGGATATCAAGATCTCCAGTTTGGCCTGTGCCCCAAGATCTCCATCAGCACAGAGCAATCAAAAACCAAAATTTCTTCTTCAGTCCCTTCTGCAGAGACATGCCCTCAATTTCTGATCGCCTAATCCTAAAATAATTGTGGTAGCAGGTGTGTGAGGAAGAGTCCTGTAGGCTAAGCATGTCTGGGGCAAAAAAGTAAGAGGAAAAAAGAAAAAACATCAAGGCAGTTTTGCCAGCCTATGCAAAAGAGGGTATTTCTTCTGCTTTAAAAAAATTAATAAAAAAAAAAAAAAAAGGAAACATTCAAGTGAATCCCCTTCCTGTTGGATGGACTGCCAAAAAACCCACTTAACTGCTGCTGTCTCCTCAGCTCTTACTTTCTAACTTATCTTTAGCTGCATCATTAACTGGGATTCCCCCAGTCTCTAATATGTATGCTTGCAAACCCTAACCTACCAGCAAAGAAAGAAATGCAGCCATTCCTGCAACAAAAGTATGTGCATGAAACACTCAAGTAACTCTTCGCATTCATTTGATTTTGTTTCCTCCCTCACTTCTCCTGCATCCATGATAGGACTGAATACTTGAATCAAAAAGAGGCAGCCGCAGTGGGTGGAAATGGCAAATATCAAACAAGAGCAAGCTGAACCGGGTGACCTTCCAGAATCCAGCAAAAAAACCCCACCCCTAAACAAATTAAATCAAATCAAAACAAACAACCAGAAAACCCAAACCGATAAGAACAGCTGAACAAAGCTGAAAACCAGAATCATGCAGACGAGAGCCTAGATGGGCTCCAAACAGCTGACACTGGCTTAGCCACCACGGCTGGCCCCTACCAGGCACATGAAAGCAAAGCCCAAGGTTTAAGCCGTGCACATCACAGCTACACATCTTCATCACACAACTGCTTTAAGTAGTCCTATGACTGTTTTAAGGATTTATACTGAAAATGTTCTCACTAACCGGAAAGGAAGCTTGAGCAAGAGGCAAGCCCTCCACCACTGTGTCTCCATTTTTAAACCCCCCTGACCACTGCTGCTGCTTCTCTAACATACTCCACTAAAGCTCTTGAATGCTCATTCATCTTATCCAAAGAGCATTTTGCAGAACTGTTTTCATGCCATTAAACAGTAGTTTGCTGCAAGGTGGTCAAAGGCGGCAGTAAAAGTGTGTACGAGAATCGGACAGAGTGGGAAAGGCACCACGACAGATGAAGCAGTGGGTAGAAAGGAAAAGCTGCAGGGATGCAAGGGCACGAAAAAAGGTTCAGGACTCAGCTTGGGAGTTTTCTCCATCAGCTGCAGCACTTGCATGAATTCTCTGTTTTTGCAGCATCTGGTAATGAGAAATGCAGAGATTATCTGGCTGCCTCTGTGGCGCTTGTCTTGCCAAGAAAATCCCCACCTTACAAGAGAAATCCTTGCTAACATGATCAAGATGTGCATACTTTCAGTGCAATTAACAGAACCAAGTTCTGTCTTGGTCAGAGAAATGTTTCATAGGCTAGTCCTCAATTTTCCCTCAAGTAACAGTTTAAAATGGAAAATTAATTAAAAATCAGAGCAACAAAATATCCCTAAATGATACCCTTCAGCAGAGAATGACACCTTTTCATTGGTTTTTGAAGGATTAAGGCAGAAAAGTAATGTTTGTTGCTTCTTCTATTAAGAGAACACAGGGTTTTCGGTATTTTTTTCCTTTTTTTTGGGGTGAAAGTGATATTCTCTCTTTGTACACCAATGCACTGATTTATTTGCCTTCCTCAGATGTTCTAGATGTCAAAGCCCACCAGTGCTTGAGCTGAAGTTTGCCCAAGGCACTTCACACCCACTTCGTCAAATATTCAGGATCGAGACGGAGAAAGTGTTTATAATTCACAGCATGAGACCTCATATCCAGACAAGATATCATCTGTCAGTTGCACAGACCTGAGTACCTTTCCAAAAAAATAAACTCATCTTTTCAAGGCTGCAAAAGGTAAATCATTTTATGGAGAGGGAAAGGTTCTGTAAGGTAAAGTGATTTGTCCAACATCACACGCTGGGTAGAGACCGTGGCAGACCACTCGGGAAACCCAGTTCTCTTGGCACGTCTGGCAGTACAGATTGTGCTTCCCAGGGCATGCCTGGAGAAGAGAAGCATTTTACCTTTTTAAAACAAACCAAACCAAACCTCCGAACACCTTTCCCTGGCACAGACCCACTTCTGATGATGCTTAGCTGGCTGACAGATGCAAACATTTGAAAACAAAATAAGATGACGACCCCCATCCCTGGAGGTATTTAACGAAAGGATAGATGTGGTGCTTAGGGACATGGTTTAGTGGTGGGATGGCAGGGTTAGGTTAACGGCTGGACTTGATGATCTTAAAGGTCTTTTCCAACCTAAACGATTCTATGATTCCTGGAGGAAATTCCAAACGTAAAGCTCAGACATTGTGCACTAATCTGCACTGCTGTTTTCCTTCACAGTTATCACTTCTGCAGCAGGCACAGGAGCACCACATTGGACAGGCCATTTGCAAGCCAAGTCATCTAAACCAGTAAAGGGGTAGGGAACAAGGGGGAAGCCCCTCCCCAAGCCAACCGCTTCTATTTTCATCACAAACGCGGGAGATCGCAGCGGTGATGAGACCCCAGAAGGGGTAAGCTCTGTTCATCTCCTGCAATGGTACATGACTTTGTTAATACCCGTGGAAGACCTTGAAAACGCGTGCCCTGTACTGCTTGAAAGCTGCAGAACATCAAAGCTGCAGAGGGGGAAAAATCTCCCGAGTCTCAATCAGCCATTTAATACTGTTACTCGATATATTTTTCAATTCTACCTCTTTTCAGCACGCATTTAGCAACTTCTGGAAATCTACGCCCAGTTCTGGTTTTAGCCTGTACTTGTTCATTTTGGCATCACAAAAAAATAATGAAAAGCTGTCCTCAGTTTTGTAGTTCAGTTTAAAAAGATGAGCTGCAGTACAAAAAGTTTTATTCAGCTCCTCTCTCACTGCCAAAATTGTACTAATCTACATCCTAGACCTACAACCTGTTTTTAATACAGATTTTACAAAATTATTTCTTTCTCTTTACTTTCAAAGATGCTGGTAGCTTTCTGAAATTTACTTAAAGGTTTCTTTCTGTGATTTTCCTTTCCAAGTTAACAGACAGGAATTTCAACTGGGGACCTGTAAATAGGAGGGTTTTTTTATTGACCTAATTTTGCAACTTCCTGTAAAAAAGCTTTTTACAACGTTTAATTTCTGAAGTTCATATATTCTCTAATGTACAACAGTTTGAAAAGCCATCCACAAGGCAATTACAGCTGCTGATGTGAAACATCCTTGCCACGTGAACAGGCTATGAATTTCACCACCTTTAAGGAGAAATGTGTCAGATAATCGCAATTATTACAGTAGCAACATTGCTACATTTCAACGCTTTGACTGCACTTTAATGTAAAGTCTCAACTGAAACAGTAAATTAACATTAGAATGGCTTTGCTGATAATTAATTTGTTCCAAAGGTGATACCCTACGCAGGCTTGCATAAGGACAGGTACGCAATAGCGTTGTTAAAAAAAATTAAAATCTAAGTACAAAAATTATTTTAAAGGTTCTTTAGAGCAAATCAAGGCTGAAATGAATCACATACTTGTTCTCAAAACCAAAAACCCCGTTCCAGTAAAGTTCACCTTTTGAAAGATAGTTTTTAACCTAAATTATAAATTCCTCAGAACATTACCATTCAAGATTAAGTTAAGAGTTTACTTAGAAATCATCTCAACCGCAAAACTAATTCTCCAACTCCCAACGCTGTGAACCCCAGGAAATTTAGCCAGAGGTTCCTGACAGAATGAACAACAATACAAGCAGGGGTTTTGCAATGCTCTTAATTGGGTGAGGAGCTGTGACAGTGAGATCACCGCTCCTCTTGCTTCTCCACCGCCCAAGAAACCCAGGAGCTACGTGTTCCTTTTGTCACAGTTAAGATCAGAAATAAAACCCCACAGCACACAATCTCACTGTGTGTTAAATTATGCATAGGTTGAACACTCAGAAATCCCATGACTATTTGCAGAAGTGCAGAGGTGCAAGGAACACTGACACCGAGGGGGGCAAGCCCATCCACTACCCCCAGACCACGCTACCAACCTCCCATATTTCAATCACAGCCCACTTTACAGGGTATGTTCATACTCAGGAAAAAAAGATTATGAAGACTCTGAGACTAAAGAAACAGCAGCATAAAAATAAGAATCCAGAAAGCAGATCAAGTGGTGACACCAGCTAAATTAGTGACAAACACTTGAAAGGCATAAAAAATTCACAAAGCAGGGACAGGGGAATAACTGAGTTATTCTGACAGCCTTATGCACAGATTTTGTTTTGTTTGACAGGTATAAATAAGTTCTAGCCTCTGACTGAAGGGGAAAAAAAAGCTTTCACACTCCATCAAACAAGCCTAAGAAATATGTATTTAAAGAAACTGCCACTAACCCATCTCAGTGTATGTAGTAGAAAATAGCATGTGCTTCACTTTACAGCTAGATTTCAAGA
>NW_009259188.1:123042-125514 GCF_000687185.1 Egretta garzetta
AGGCAACAAAACCAGAATAAAAAGAATGTGTTTTGGTGAGTTGGGCAGACATCTGTTCTTACCACACAAGGCTTGGCAACTTTCAAATTAGGGGAACCTCAGATTACCCTTTCAGCTAGGAAGCAACACGCAAAGCAAGCTTCCTCACACGCAAGTCGGGATCAGATTTCTTTATACTTACCTGTCTGCTTTCAACAGCAGGTTAGATGGCAGTTCAAGGAGCTGGTTGTGTTGCACGTCCAGGACCTCCACTTGCGTTCGCTCGAGTCGATCTGGTAGCCTTCCTAACATGTTATGTCCTGCTAGCAGCTTACGCAAGCTGCTATTGTAGAACAACCTTAGAGAAATAAAAAAAAAAAAAAAACACACCAAAAATGAGAAAAATCTAAACTGAAGAGTTGCTTTGAGAATTTAGGTGCGATATCACAGTTCATTACAAGAAAGTGATTCAGCCAGCTGATTAGCAGACATGGTATTAATTACGCACAAATCCAAGAACGTCTTCCCACTCTCCACCAACTTCTTAAAAAGGTTGTTCAGAGACAGGGAAGGAGCTTTAAGGATGATTCAGTAATGAAAGCAGTGAGAAAGGGTTATCTTATTGCACTGTATAAAACATGAATATATAGAAGCACGACAGTGAAGGAGGTAATTGCTAACAATGGCTGCAGAAAACTGCAGTTGTGGGATCCCCTAGCTAATGGAAGAGCTTCAGAAGTGTGGGTGAAATCGCCAGTCACCCCCCAAGCTTCATAGTGGGGGATTCATCACGTGCTGACTCATAATCCAATGCAATTCCCCACCCCCCATTTTCCTTTTCTGTTAATACCAGACTAACATAAAGCCTCCTTTCCAGTTCTACAGCAAATGAAATTTATCTAAATCGGCTTTACTTTCTTGAGCTTTTACAAGCGATAGATGACCTGGAGTCCCATCCCCCTGCTCCATTTTTTGGGGGGCTGGGGGAGAAGGGGAGGGGGACAAGAGGGCAACATAAAGAGACAAGAACAAACAGCTGTTTTGATCAAATAGTAAAGCTAAAATTCACGGTATAAACAACACAATATGGAGCTTAAAATTTGCACCTAAAGACCTCAAAAATGGAGCAACTCTCGATTTTTAACGGGAACCACTTTCAGCAAATTAAGAAAAAAAAGATTATTCTTCATCTGCCGCCTGCCTTACGTTCCAGTTACCATACTGTTTAATCTGGCGAGCCTGTGCTTCATGATGACCTGTTTCAATCAAAGACTCTCAAATTACTCAGCACTGAAGCAAAAATCTTCTTCCCTCTGTTACAATGACCCAAATACACATAGAGAGCCCCCCCACCCCCCGCCCTTCCCTATAATACATCAGGTCATCAGATTATTGTGCCAAAATAATCAATGAAGTATGCCGAGTATTTTCCCCTTGACAGATACCGTCATACTCCGTGTCTGTGCGCCAGTGTTAACAGTTATCTCAGTTGGCTGGATCGTCTGCATTATGACCATGGATACAAGTCAACAGCCAGCTGTATCATTCCAGAAGGCTCAACACATGGTGGAAAGACTTATCATACAGTGATAAGCATATCTATTATGTTTTCATCATTTAACCATTTTTGTTTCACTCCACTTTTACTTGAAAATCTCCCTCAGTTACAGATTTGCCTTCCTGCTCTATTTCCTTTCCTAATCAAGACTGGCCAGTACCATCAACACCAAACATTACAGGAAAAAGCAGAATTGGTTGACAACTCTCCAAAAAAATTTATCACTTTGTGGTTTGTTTTTTTTTTTTTTTTTTTGGATGGGTGGGGGCAGTGCCATTTTAAAATAAAAAAAAGATCAAATCATGGCAAAAAACTTAGCGATTAGCTTTTCCATGAAAATACATTTTATAAATAATTCAGAAGAACCAAGTAAGTCTTTGGGGTTTTGTTTGTTTGTTTTCTCTTATTTTCCAAATTACAGAAGCACCAAAGGAACTGGGCTGCCTGAAGAGAGGTTGAACCACCAGCATTTCAGCATTTAACTAAGCAAGCTCTTGATGAGTCTGGGGCACCTAGTTCTCAAGTTGAGTGGGGAACCAGGACACTGGGACTGCTCTTTGCTATGGGCAGCTTTCCCACTTGCCCGACTCCCACTGGAAGTTTTGATGGGATCAAAAAGTTCTAAGGACAAGCATGCTGCTCAGCATCTTCTGAGAAAACACTGTTTGGTGAAAGCATTCAACCAATTCCTTTAGCAAGTAACTGTTCAAGAGAACATGATGTTGCATACAAATAGGTCTTAAAAAGACAGACAATACGGAACAAAAATATATACAGACATCTTGTTCACTGGTGGCGGCAAGGTCATTTGGGCAACTCTTAATTGAAGCATTTCTATTTTCTTTGGGGAATCTTTAGCAACGTCAGTTTTATGACAATGAATTTGCCCTGCATATCTAAGATTAAGTACCCTTTTTGTTATTTTTCAGTACTTT
>NW_009259188.1:125536-137746 GCF_000687185.1 Egretta garzetta
AATTGAGACAAATATTAGTACACAGTCCTCTATCTCAACTGCTTCAGCTCTTTGTCTTCAAGAACTGTTTTTCTGTCTCAAGAGGCACACATGCATAGCATCAACTGTAGTTTGTTTAGATCAGGTGCAACCTTCAGGCTTCCAGGAAACTGCTGGTCAGTCAAGGCTTAAACATTCGTGGTTAAGAGTTGCAAGCATCCTCCTAGGAGAGTCCTGCTTGCTCACTTCAGGGGCTTTCAGAGTGCTATTTGATGTAGAAGAAAAAGCACGCAACAGCACACGTGAGCATGCTTACTGGGCACTAGTATTTACCTCAGACTTAACACTAGATCTATAGGCCTGACCCATTTGCATTTGAACCCAGACCTAAATTTCCCTGAAGTTTAACAGACATTCAAAAGCCTGTGTTTTGAACCGGGCCTTAAAACTGAGCTGACTTATTAGGAGCTAAGCTAGCTAGACACATACTACAAAGAAGAGCTTTCAAAGATAAGCTGTTTCCTGGGGTTAATGATAAGATGGCAGGAGAGACAAGTGGGATGTTGACTGTACCTAATTTCAGCTAATCATTAATCTCCCAGAGATATCCGGTATGCCTTGATACTCCTTGCTGTTATGAAGTGCAAATGAAAGGCAAATGAACTTTTGCTCCCCCCACCTTCTGAGTAGGCTCAGTTTCACTTTGTGCGAAAAAACAGAGGGGTTAATAGTTTGCATGGTAGCCCATAAGTTTGCCCGGTAAATCTCCTCACATCCTTTTCTTGCCCACACTTCTGAGATCTATTCTCTTTCCATTTATGACACTAAAACTGCCAGTTTATGCCATATGGCATGTTCACCTGACCCAGACAAAACTATCCTTTTTTGTTTCTGATGCTCTTCTGTGCTGTACAGCTCTGCAAGGAAAACATTCAATAGCTCATCATATACTAGATGTCTACAATCTTCAATGGCTCTGCACATCCCCATGCAATTTCATCCTTTGTGCCCCGTATGTTCTCCCTTTCACGACATCTCTTTTGAAGCGCACAGAGCAGCCAGCTCTCTTCCAGCGAAGTCAGGGACTTAAAAATTCTCAATACCAGCACCTGACCAGTACACTCATTTGGAACAGGTCTCTAGAAAAAACTGGTAAAAGCCATTCATTATTTAAACTCGACTCCTGTTTTCCTTCCTGTTTGCTTGCTTTCTCACCTTTTGTATTTATCAATTTTAAGTTTAGGCTCCTGGAAAAGAGATCATCTTTGTAGCAAAGCTGATTGCTCTACTTGCTTGATGAGGCTTTACCTTCTCCTCTCAGCCCTTTTTCACTCAAACAGGGCCGTGAACTAGAGTCTCTAGGCACTGCTGAAACTAAGTTCTAAGTTCTGGATGGCTAAACTGTCATGCAAAATTATGGCTGTAAATATTTAATATTCAGTATTAAAAATGAAGGGCTTTCCTGCCTGAACAGCCACCCAACAGCTTCAAAACTTCCACCTGGAGTTCAAAGGCACTGCTTTCTCTGCATGAAAGTAAAAGAAGAAAGGCTGGGTGGAAGCTTGAGGCGTGACGACACCCCACGAGGTAAAAATAAAATCAAACAAAAGATAAAACGGGCCTGACAGTCACTGGAACAAGCTAAACACTGAATCAGCAATTATTTCTGAATTACTTATCCTGTTCCACATTGCGCAACTGGTTTGCAAGACTCACCGGGCAGGCAGCTCACGTATCTGATTGTGGCCAACATCCAACACTTCCAGTTTCCTGCTGTCACATACCCACTCAGGCAGGTTTTCCAGGTGATTTCTATGAATAAAGAACACAAAGAGGTATAACTAAATGATGATCAAGAGGTGAAGGCTATTAAGAATACAGCCTCAAGAGAGATACAGACACCTGCAGGAAATAAATGTGTTTCCTATGAGATTGTATCACCCCTCCTTCTCTAAGGGCACTACCAGTGCAGTGAGGTCCTGAGTGAGGGGCCAAGAAAGCTAACAGCATTATTATCTCTCTAGACGTGCAGCCACTAAGAAAATGGAAAAAGCTGCTTCCAAATTATCGGGGAAGAAATATTAAGAGTATCAGAATATTGAGGGTGAAGAAGACTCCACGGAGAAGAAAATTTGTGAGATACTCCTCAGAAAATATTCACACCCTACACAGTTGAAACGCACCTCCCTTGATCTCCCACAAAGTCAATCCTGAAACCCACTCCACCACTCTTCAGCTCTCTCACTGAATAGAGCAAAATGCATTTTTTTGTGTTATTTTTGAAGTCAAACATTTTGCTTTTCTTGTATTTGTCTTCACAGAAACTAACCCTTCTAAAAATTAAGTTCTTAGAGGTAAGTTTTTCCAAACATTGCACTGAAAGCATGCAGCTAGGCACAGCAGGGGCACCCATGTATCCTGCCTTCGAGACACGAACTAGCAGCACAAAATACATGGAGGAGGTTGTGTGCGTGTGCATTCACAGCACTGCTACTTCAGCTAGCGTACACAGATGCGAAACTGGGCACAAAATAATATTCAGGCATATGCAGACTTTAAGATCAGGAATCAGACCCTTACACAGCATGAACATAAAGCAATGTTCATGCTCATTCCTGTACTTGTATCCTATAGTTTATTAATGCAATAGCCTTTAACAAAAATACACTAGCAAACCGACCCCTCTTATCCTCAGATAGCTTCCTTTTCAGTCTCAAACAGATTTCCTAAATTCCAAGCAAGCCAAAAAGCTAGACACCCTACCCATTTAGTTACAATGCCATCACTGAACTGAGGCACAAAAAGGGTTTTGTGATCAAAATCATGCATTCTGCACCAATCTCATTTACAGCTAAATGGAGAACCCAGCTTTACAAAGAAGGCTTTTCAATAAATCACACTTATTTAACCATACCTTTGAGTTACGTTCAGGTGCACAATGGGAGTAACTCATGGTTGATGAAACTTTCAAGTTGATGGCCACTTGCCCAGGTTAACTCACTAATTGTTACGATCACCCTCAACAGCTTAAAGAGTGCTTTAAGCAGGCTTTTCTAATGAATAAGTTTATCGCTTCAACTTGCAGATAAGTAATTCCTTAAATAAGACAGACATTAAGCACACGTATAAAGTGTTCCCTGATTCAGTCCTTAAATTGTAAACCGAACTCCAATACCCCCTTTTCCATCACTTTCCTCTTCCCACCTCCCTCGTTAAAGGTGAGGTCCACGCAAATGGCAACTGCAGACATCCCTGCAGCAGCCAGGAACTGTGGAGAGCAGTGATGAGCTGCAGGAGCAGCTGCCGTACTGATGAGTGAAGCATCAAACCGTCACCTCTGACAGGCTTGTGACACAGACACACCCAGAAAGGAACTTCTGTACACATCTCATACTGGCACACGTTTGAATCATCGTGTTGTATCGCTATAAGATAGGAAATCTTTAAATCAGGGAAACTCTTTTCCTTTAACTATAAAGGCACATTTTGTTTTAGCACTAAAAAAAAAAAAAAAAAAAAAAAAAAAACAAACCAACTCTGTAAAAGGAAACAGGGAAGAACTGGCCAGAAGAAAAAGGCTCATCCTCTAACTCTGAAAATCAGTCTTCTATCTCAAGGTCCAATTCCTGCCCCAATTCCCTCACTGATGTATATTTCACAGGCCCAAGAAAAAAAACATACTTACCTAGAAATATCCATGTAAGCCAGGCAATTAGGAACTGGATACACATCAAGGTGAACAAGTTCTAGGGGGAAAAATAAATAAAAACAAACGTTGTGATAAAGATTTGCACTTAAATGGCTGTTCCATACGAATTATTTTAAGCAGCTAACACCCAGGTATTCTGGAACAAGTCAGTAACCTAAAAAACTTCAGAGGACCTGGACCTTTGTGAACTGAGTTTTGTTTCTTTATTATGTCTGGAGTATGTTTGCTATATTACGTTGTACTTGCCATGACAGACACTGCATAACTGATCAAAGAGAAGAAACTGGAGGATTTTAGAAGTTTCACAGCAAATTCTCATTTTTCCATTTTTGTCCCAGAGCTGTAGCTTCACCTTCGCCGCCCTCTGCCCGGAATAGTCAGTCACAAACCTGCTCTACTTTCTTTCACTGGTCACTAATGGTACAGGCATGGAAGGGAGACTCCCCACTCTGCAACAGCGAGCCGCAGAATAGACCAGAGCCCTCCAGGTCATGGCAAGACCCAGGGTATTTTTCAACACATTACGTGAGCCTTTGCGACCCTGTGGAGATCCTGGTTCAGGCCTTACAAGGAAGCCTTACACAGACCTTTCATAGCGTCTCAACTACCGCTAGTAACATTATATTTTGATTGCTTCAATAATATTTCATATTTTAAGTTTTTTGGGTAGCTAATGCTTAGCATTAGGGCTGAAATAAAACCAGTAGACATTTATTTAAGCCTCCAGAAAATCCACTAAAGTGAAAATGTAACAAGCATCACGGTTCCTTTGGAAGATGAGACTAAAACGAGGTGGCCGAGGGTGCAGAGAGACGATAGCCAGGAGGAACAGCAAGACCAAATAGGCAGTTGATTGCAAGATATGGGTTGACTTGGGTTCTCAGCTCACATTGCACAGCACATGCTCAGTTTGTTAACTTTTCCCAGCTACAAAGATCCTGGCATGAATATTTAATGAAGGCACAGGCTTGGATATCGTTAAGATGACAGCCTTTTAAAGGCAGTGCAGACTGCTCAGCAAATTCACAGCTCTTTGAGCTTGTGTTTTGTTTATTCCATACCAAACTACTCCAAAACACTAAAAATGGTGGTGAAAACTGAGTATTTTAAGTAATAGCAGCTTCCAGAGACAGATCAAATAAATCCTATTCATGGAACACGGGAGTTATTCAACTGGAAAATGCTGCATTATTTTTATTACTGAATACAAGTAAAGTCACTCATTATAGATTTTGTAGCTTTCTGGCCAGAGTAAGCAGCTAGAGGTAGCAGCAAAAATATATATTGTTTTAGTTTGTCTCACAAACAGCCACTTGTTCAAACTTTCTGAACTCTGGGGAAAAACAATAAATTCCCTATTTGCTTTGGTAAAGCAACACATTAATACAGCCCGAAGAACTGACAACTTCCAAGAGCCCTCCCTGCTGACACAGGGAGGAGTTTCAGCCCAAATTCCAATATTTTCACGGTTTTGAAACCTCCAAAGCAGTAGCCCAGTGTTATTTGAAAGGCACTTCTAAGCTCAGAATCGGCAGTAGCAGGACACGGCACACGTGAAATCCTTTCATCCAAGGGTCGTGTCAGGAGCCTCCCGACCACGCCCACTGCACTCCATAAGCATCCCGGAGAGAACCAGGTATGAAAACCAGAAGTCAGATGACACCACCACAGCTGCCCTGAAAAAGCACTTACCATTTGAGGAAGCGTACAGCGCTTTGAGAAAATATCCACTGATTTTGAGGGTGACCAGCTGATTCCGTTCACAGTGTAGGACTTCGACATTGTTAAAAACTGTTGCATCCAGCTCCCCAAGTTTGTTGTCTCTGAGATCCAGTTGGGTCACATGATGCAGAAAATCTATTTCATCGGCCTCCAATCTCCTGATTGAATTCAGTCTTGCAGACAAAAAAAAAGGAGATTAAGTGTAGTTACGCGGCAGGCTCCTGCTGACAAACCAATGCTCACTCTACAATCGGTTGTGCTGGATTAAACTAGCACACGTCCAGGTTCTGATCAAGGTTGATTTTAAATATTTTCCCCTTTGCTGTGGTATTTTAAAAGCAGTATGGATCAGCTCTGTTGTTTTATCCATCATGACAAAGGAACAATGACACCAAGTTCCTTTCTAAACTACTTTGAAAACTACTGATAAAAAGCTCTGCAATAACATAAGTATTACTGTTATTCTGTCTATAAAAATAAAAGATGATCTGGCTGTTATTTGTGCCCGATAGTTTGGAAAAGAACAAAACCTCTACAGTTCCTGCTGGCCTATCATGAGCATCTGCTGGAAAAGCCTGGCAGCTACGAGTAACCTGCAGATATTGGACTCGCTTGCCTTATCGAAAGGCCAAATTGAGATTTATGAGTTCCAAATTTTGCCTCTCGCTTTGCCATGCTCTGCAGCAAGCAAATTCAGATGCCTGAAAATGGGCGTTAAAAGAAAACAAAGCAAAAACACAAGACGAGTGGGTCTGTCAGATAAAGAGAACAGGTTTTATCACATCTTCACTGCAGTGCATTGATGCTGCCAATACTCGGCAACTTCCCCAGAAGTTACAGTTGATATAAGATTATCTATAACCCAGCAATGTTTGAGATGGCAGAGCACTCTGAAGAGTTCAGTTTCAAATTCTCAGTGCTGACCAGAACACTAAAATCGGTAACTTCTGTCAGCCCACTGAGCCTCCCTACTGAGGATAAGGGCATATACCCACAAGCTTTGCTGTTACTCTTGCTTTCAAAGAGTTGCCCTCTGTGTAAGCTGTGCTTTCAGAGTAGCTACATTTTCCAATTAAAAGAAAATGGGAAATATGCCCCCACCAATACCACAGCCTGCTTTTTCTGTTTTCAGTTGACAAGCAGTGCTTCCTTCCAATTTCACCGAAGCAAAGCACTTCGCTGTGCAGCAAGTACAGCTTGCAAACACGTTTGACATTTGTTATTCCAGGTAACATTACAAAGAATCACTGTTTGCTGCTTGGTACAGAAAGGATGCAGAAGACAATGAGGGCTGGAACTGCACCACTGGAACTCATGGCCAGCTCAGCCAGGGCATCCCTACACTAAGGCCAGTTTATTTATTTGTTTTTAACATACATACAAGCACATGGACATATTTTAACCCCACCATATACACTTCAGAATTCATATGTCTATTTTAGCTGTCTTTTTAACTTATGCTGGCCCTTCCTTGACTGCAAAGTCTGACAGCTACACAGCAGTACGGTACACTAAGTTTTAGCTTGAAGAGCTTAATTTAACTAAATGGTTCCAAAATTCATCATTATTTGGTCCTCATGGTCCAGGCTCTGATTGCAGAATCCCAGCCGATTGCAGAAGCTGGCTTCCCCAAAGACCGTAAGAATAAAGAACCGCCTCATACCAGAGCCATTTGTAATGAGGATCTGTTTAGACTCTGCTGAGGGCATCAATAAAATAACGTTACTCATGGTGGACTATGCTTTTTAACATACCAGGAAATACTAAAATATCTATTTTTGTCCTGTCACCTTCGCTGCCCTTTTCTTCATCTCACGCATCTGTAACATTTCAGACAGAAGCTTTTTGAGTCAGGGACTATAATTTACATTATATTAACAGCACACCAACTAGAACTGCAGGAGCCCCCAGTGTCCCAGGCTCTGTTTTGTTTGGGGGTTTTGGTATAGGTATTAATCTCCCCCACTCATTTTCCTAACTATCAATCCCCCTAAATGCTGCCCCTTCCTCAGAAGAAGAACGCTAAGTCACGGCAAGTGCTGTGAGTTACGGAAGGCCGCCAGAAGCACGGTTCAGTGGGCTAACACAACAGATTCATGCACGGGGGGCTATTCTGACAGCCAAAGAGAAACTGTTTCAACACCAAGAATTTAGACCCACGTATTTTCCCCCCACCCTTTTCAAATACCTACCTGAGATCCACATGCTTAATGTGAGGCATCCTTTTTAACACCTGTAGGTTCAGGGTATCCATGCAGTTCCCCGACATACAGAGCTTATCCATTGCGGTCAGCTTCTCCAGCACCCCTGGAATGCCGGTGAACTCGTTGAAGGACAGACTCACGTAGCTGAGCTGATGCATATGCTCCAACTCATCAGGAAGGGACTGCAGAAAGTTGCCATCCAGCAAAAATGTCTGCAAGCTATTAAAGGTGGGGGAGGGGAAGGGAGAGTGAAGAAAGTGAGTGACCTATTAAATCACATTTCCTTCCTATAAACACACAAATCTGCTGCAGTTGCAGTGAAATAAAACATGCAAAAGGGGAGAAGAAAGAAAAAAGTTAAGGAATAATGCTTTCACATCTCTGCCAGAAAATAGCAACCAAAGAATTAAAAGCCTTGCAACTATGAAATGCTAGTATCTTCAAACAGAACTGAGTCTTGGTGTGAGGGCTGAAGCAGTAAGCAAGAGGGTTTGAAAGATTATCTTCACCATGAAGGTGTCGCCTTGTGTCAAATACTGGGGACCAGAAAAGCTTTGAGACATGAAGGGTCCACCCCCAGGTCACAACTGCTTCCATACAGATCTATGAGCCAGTCTGCTCTGACAAAATCCAATAGGTTTAAGCAGTTTCTGATAGCAAGATTATGTACAGAGTCATGAAACTGCTTGTTGTCTATATTATCAGTCTGTGCACATTAAGTTTTAAGAAAGTACTTGCTTGTGCATCTCGCCTACAACTGCTGGAACGCTTCTGAGGGCATTGCAGGACACGTTGAGTTCAGTCAGGGTTGGGATACCACAGACTGCCAGTGGGAAGTCTCCTAAATTATTATTGGAAAGGTTAAGGCTCTTCAACTTGGTGAATCTACAATGAGATAAGAAAAAATAAAAATTTAAAAAAAAAATAAATAAAGGAGACAAGTAAGTGACGCATAAACCACATCAAGCTGCCTTGTAATAATTCGTACAAGGTAAGTTTGGTTATGTAAATGCAAATCACATGCAAGTTTAGTTTATGCACTTGGAACAACCAGGGAAACTACCAGACGCTGAAGTTCAACACCACTTGCAAGAGTTCACTCACGTTAAGCCGGTGCAGAGAAACAAGCCCTCCTGAACAACATGCTAAATATATTTTCCTATGAGCGTAACAAAGAACAAAACCCTTGCCATCCTTATATTGTTTCTTCTTGCCATCCTTATGATACATATAATTTCTTCTCTGGCATCTCATCCTGTACTACAGCACTGCTATTTTTCTGAACACATTTCCTGGTAGTAAGACTACCCTAGTGACACTGGTTACAAGGCGCAGAAAATTCTCAGCCTTTCTGAACACTAAATTTTTGTGGTGCAGCTCAGCTCCACTCATGTGAGTAGATACTGCCTTTCAACCACAGATTCTCATTAGAATGGACGGGTTTGAATACAACCAGCAAATGTGCTGAACTAAAGCAGAGTTTAGCAAGACTTCTGTAGTGACAGAGGCAAATTCTTCTGTTCTCAATTAAGTACAATGTCAAAGCTCCTGCGGATTTCAAAATTTTGTCCTTCACATGTCACAGAACTCTTAAAAGCCCCTTGGTTTATCACATCGGCCAACAGAGGAACTTGCATGTGCTTGCCTTATTAAAGATGACCAAGACTGCTTGAACAAAAAACCCAAGAAGGGGACAATCCAATTAGCCAGCCTGCATGTTCAGCAACATTATTACGGTTGCCTAACAACCACTGGGAGGTATGCCTAAAGGCAAGTGAAAGGATGAATGAAAAGATCTGTGTCAGATTCCGATAGATGGGAGGAAGTTTCTTTTCTGGCATGGTTTATGCCAGGACATTTTATTTGGACTTCGTTTTCCCTTCGTTAAGGCTCAAGTCCTTTATTTGTGCGAGCGGGCTTTTATATAACATGGGGATGGAAGCAAAGCTGTGCCTATGAACGCTGCTATTCCACGTGAAAGTAATCTCCAATAGCATCTTCCAGCCAGTGCACCCACAGCCGCTGCACCCACCCAGCGCATTCTTACCTCGGAGCACTTTGTCCTCCCCCGACCAGAAAACACATCAAGCATTGCACAGGTTAAAAAGTTTTAATGCCAAAAAAACTCTCGGAAATCCTCAACCAGTTGAGGACGGTGGCACACGCCTTCAGTACTGCCTACATCAAACTAGCACCACTTGACTAGAACCCAACATGAAATTTTAAGTAGTGTCTTCCTATTGTATTTCAATGGGGGTTGTAAGTGAAGTGTGGATATTACCCCAAAAGACAGGCTATAAACACATTTAAAGTTTACAAATACACTTAACATTTACAAAGGCTTGCAGCAAGCAAGCGAATGCTGGGCTTTGTATTGGTATTTTGGTGCAAAGATGGCAGAAGAAAAAAAAAAATATGGAAAAACCACGGCCAGTTACCACACGTTTTGAACACCCTGTGCCACGCTGGAGGCAGAAGAAGTATGGAACAGACTTAGAAGGAGACTAAATGAAATCTTGCAATCAAATTATTGCTGCAGGGAAAAAAATGCTACTGTGCAGAAACAATGACTAATGTATCTCTGGAGGGGGAACTGTAAAATAAAAAGGAGGCTAGGGTAAGCTAGCTGATATTAATGAGGGCTGCTAGCCAAAAAAAAATTAAAAAATGCACATTTTAAACATTATACCTTCCCAATTCCTCTATTTTGAGAGAAAGGGCTTAAAAATCTTCCACCTAGAACTGAAACCCACAATCCCGCATTTATCTTGAAAATAACTGTAGATCTCAGCCACAGATATACTGCCTTGAAATTTGGGGTGATTCTGTGGTGGAACAGCTGTCCCACATCTTCCTCAAAGTCAACTGCAAATACAAACAAGAACGCTCTAAGTAGAAATCACATTTTTTCCAGTATTTAGGTAAGTGCAAAAATAGTAGTGAAGACAGGAAGATTAAGTCAAAATAACTAAGCTGCTGGAGAAACATCAAAATGCAACTCTTCCAATTTTCAAGTCAACCATGAAAAAAGAATGAACTCATTTAATAATCAACACTGAGGCTACAGCCTTTACCTGTGCCACTCTGGACTCTCAGAACAGTCTCAGGACTTTTGCCCACTAAACAAGTGAAGACCACAATCTGCTAGAAGACCCCAAATACAATACTGAGGTAAAATTACAGAAGATCAAGCTAATACACAGAGGAAAGAGGACTGGGGTGGGGATGGTGAAGGAAGCTGAAAAATACATTAACCAACTCCAATGCAGCATTCAGCTTCCAGGTTCTGCACTCATTCTTGTGTATAATTGTCCTAGGTCAGATGAAAAAAACCCCAAACTTAAGACTACTGGCAGGAAAGAGATTTTTTCTTCTTCCTTTGTAAATATGTTCATTTACAAAATGCTAAAGTTGCATTTCTCCTCACGGAGCACTGTCAAGTACAAAACATTACTAAGGCAAACTGGCAGACATTTGCTCAAAGCTAAAATCTAAGTCTACCTCTCATCTTTGGCCACTCATTTCCCACTATCCAAATGGCACATGGGTTTGGGTTGGGACACTTCCATTAGGAACACTGCCATGCTGCACATTCAAAATGCTGAACTGGTTATAGCGCTTCTTCTACCTACATAGATTTACAGCCAGTAGCACCGATAGCATTCGTAGCATCGATATAAGTAAGGTAGGAGAGAAGTATTCTACAGACTCAGGTTTTCTGTTGCTGCTGAGTTTGCACAGCATCGGGCTTTAAATAGATTTTACAGAGCAGCATCTTTGCCATTTTCTCACACCTGAATCTTTACTCCTACCAGAAGCAGGGGCGCACATGGATGCTGCCCTCATGGCATTGCTGTAAAGAAAAGACACAACGTTTGAGGCATGACAGTGTAATAACCTCATATCAAGTCCATACATATGCTTTCTTTCCTCTTCTCCCTCCTTTCCTAGTTCTAGACTGCTGTTATCTGTTAAAAAATGTCAACCTGAAGAACAGCATCTCTCACACTATGTTCCGTTAGCTTACCAAGCCTTCTCTTGTAATGACCAACATACAAACACTCCCTTCTCTGATCAAAAATAGTCCTACTTTAAGCTAGAGCAAAATATTGACATGTCAACCCTTGAGTTTAAACATGCAGTATGACTGAACACTAATTGCCATAATTGAGCCAAAAAATGCCCACTTAATCCTGAAGCTGCCACTTCAGGAGTGGTTTTAGTTTGACATACGCAAAATGAGGAGAGGGACTAACAAGAAGAGTTTGTATCACGGCAAAGCAATGAACTGACGTGCCAGTTTCAAATTCAGATCTACCTGATGCGCACAGCAGAGGAATTTCCACTACACAGTGCAGCATTTGTGTTCCACTATGTTTGCAGAGGGGGGAACAGTATAGTCGAATTGGCCATACACTGTCATTGAAATGCAGCCATAATGGACTCATCTGACAGAACCAGTCTTGCCCCACTGTTACCAAAAGCAATTAAAAAGCAGTATTTTACTACACCCAAACCAGAAGACATAGCTTAATAAGGGGCTCAGCTTAAGGAAAACAATCACTTTCCCAGTACTATCTCCAGTATTTGGGCTCT
>NW_009259188.1:137766-153454 GCF_000687185.1 Egretta garzetta
AGCTCCAGCCCCATTTCCCAGCAGATCGATGCACCGTGGCAAGTGTTGGAACTGAACTACAACTTGACACCTTCATGAACGCCTGCTACTTTGGCCACTAACTTAATCATGAAGAGAATTTCCACATAAACCTGACGCACCGATTTCCTCCTTGGAAATAAATGGTCCGATGTACTGCCTTTGGGCAGTTGCATTGGATTCACCCATCCATAGCCTTATTGCCTAAGGGAGCAGCTAGCCTAGCACCAGAAATATTGTCGTAGCATTTCCTTTCCCCAAAAAGTGTTGTTGTAAAGCCTTAAATTAGTTAGACAATTAAAATGAACTTTAAAATGCAGTATTCCAGCCCTCTTGCCCTGCTAAATTTGTCGAGGCAGCTGAATAGAGGTAGACTGTTTCTGCAACAGCTAGGGAGATTCACTTGGATGCTGCAGGTGAAGGCTTTTTGCCTAACTGAGGTCAATAGCAGCCCTCCCCAGCTTGGGCACAGAAGAGTTTTCAACAGATAATATAGAGAGGAGGAAGGAGGAGCTCTGCTGGTGTTTTACATTCCATTTTTCTGGACAAGACTCCTGTGCATCCAGGAACCAAGTAGCTCATGTCATGTCACGCAGAAACAGATGGAGTAAAGTCATCAAAGGAAAGACGGTCACTTAGCTTGAGGGCAAAGACTGATTCTGGTCAAGTCAGAAGAAACTTGCACAAATTCATCCATTAATTATCCATTTCTCTATTAGCTGAATGAGAAAATGAAAACAAAGTTTTATCTGAATTTTTATTTTTTTCCTCCTTTCTTAAACCCCATGGGGGAAAAAGAAAAAGAAAGAAAAAAAGCAGACTGCTAGCTGCAATTTTAGTATCTTCACTACCCTTTATGCCAACACACCAGGAACAGTCATCCTGATATTTCTCCCCTCTACTCGCATTTAAAACTATAAAAGGCACAACAATGCTGGCATACGGACTTCAGTCTATATGCCAAAACTAATTGGTAGATTGTATTAAAAAAAGAAAACAGACTGCACTGCACAAAAAGGAATAACCTTAAACCTAGGCAATTATTTTTCAAAATATACAAATAATCACAGATGTTAAATTCAGACTACCTCCAAACTTAAGACAATAATAAAGCTTTTATTCTTTTACACAGTTGGTAAGAAGACCATAAAGACAAGAAGAACAAAATGTATGTGTTGTTAACGGAAATAATTTGAAGTACATTACTGTACTTTGCAGTTCTCAGTTTCTAGCACGCACTGCTTCGTTAAGGGGGAAAGACAAAAGAGGAGAAAGGAAGAACAAAATTCCTAGAAAAAAAAGTGAAAATATATGCTCCTTCTCTATATTGGAAATTTATATTTGAAATGCAAAATCATTAGCTAGGGGTGGGGTTCCAAACTGAAACATGTTTAAATGCATGAAAAGAAAAGCCTTACTTTGGAAGCCATATCAGAAAGCAATCGACAAGTAGACTGGAGTAGGCTGATACGCAATAACTGGATTCCATAAATACGTTCACTACTTTTTGAAGCGTTATTTGGAAGAGATGCTGCTGTACTTAGCCCAATAGTTCCACTAAACTGAATCCAATTAACAACTGCGATTTCTACTTTTAGACTACACTATTTTTAAAAATGTTATTTTATAGCATATTTCTTAGTGCCATCTATTTTTGTCCTACCGCTATTAAGGAGTTCACTGTTCCAATTTAAACAATCCAAAAAATCCAATGTGTTTCAGGCATTAAACCAATTTCACAATCTTCCCTACTTAGTCACTTGTAGCAGCTTGATTTTTGCAATTTATTTTTCTTTAATCAAATGCCACATCACCGATTTTTGCCAACTACTCACATGAGGCGAACCTTCTTGAGTTCGGAAAGGTACACAGAAGCTACATAGAACACAACCAGTCATGAAGATTTGGAAAGATGCATTAACAAAATCAAACCCTTCAACGTATTTACAAGCAGAATAAAACAAAAGCAGTGAAGTTACATAAACAACATATTCCAAAGTGTCATCTTTAGTATTACAAATAGCAAAAAAATATTGCAAGGCTACAGAGCTGAGAAAATAAATGTAGCACCAGAATATAGTAAACACTGGATGGAGTTTGTTACTAGTAGACCTCTGGCTGTCAATATCGCACCAATTTCTCCTTCTTGTCCTACTGCTTTAGATGGCTATGTTTCAGTCTTTGGCTTCAAATGAAAGAGGAGAAGCGAGTATAAAAGCAAGGTTCCCTGGCTCTGAGACCGTCAGAGTGTGAGAGAAAGCTCCCAGCATCTTCCCACACCATGGAGCACACAGTGGCACTCCATTCCTGGCGGTAGGTACACTCCCCATGTTAGCTGGATTCCTTTAAATAACTTCAATAAATGTGTGCGCTTAAAAGCAAATGCCTTTCCAGAAAAGCATCCTTAGAAAAAAAAAAAAAAAAAAAAAAAAAAAAAAAAAAAAAGGAGAAAGCTCAAATCTTTTCCAGCACATCTACTGGCAGTGCCCTGGGAGGCCTGACAAGGGGGAAGATGTCGATTCGCCACATCATTAATCCATGCGACTTTCTTCCCTAACCTCAGCTTCATACACAGAAAGCAATCACAAGGAGCACCTCAATGCACTTTGAGACCAGCCAAGCAGCAGGCTGGAGACTTCCTTCCCCACTCCTCAATCTCTAGGGACAAACTAGGATCAAACTACATCTCACCCTGACTTCCAGCAAGCTTGTCTGCTGGGGGTCACACCAGTTGGGTCGCTAATACTGTTCCCCCCCCTTGCTGTCTGGGAACCTAAGTGTTCTCTGAGCAAGGATTGCATTTCAAATTGCCTACTTACTGCACAATAGATTGGTAAGGAGGGGTTAGCTTGAGGACACACACACACCTCCCCCCCGCCCCAATTCTGGGTTTTCAGATAAAAACAGCTATCCTACAGTTGGAAGTAGCAAGGTATTTCAGAAACACTTGCATCAGTATCTTGGATTCCCCTAGCCTTCTCATACCCTCGAGATGCTACTTCAAGTTACTGCCACTAGCCCAGGAGAGTTTCAGCTGAGATGCCTGAGAAGATAGCTGATTTCTAAAGAGCTCTGGGAGAGAAAAGATACAGACGGATCTTAAGATAAAAATCCATATAATCACTGTTAACAATTAACAACCACAATCAGAATAACAACTTGTTCTTCAGATAAAAATCAGCAAGCATCATTTTGTTTATCGTTAAAACAAACTTTGTGGCTTATTACATCCTCCCTTCTTCTCCCTTTTTTTTTTTTTTTAAATAGTCTTATATTAGAAATCCACATACTGACAACTTACTTTTCAACATGCAAACAGTATTCTTGATGCTGACAGGTCTTTTTTCCAACAGCACTGACTGAAACTATTATGTATAAATATAAAGCATGCTTAGCTCAGTGAAGCAGAGCAACAGTGAATAAAGACTACGGTTTATTCATTTGCTTCAAACCTAGAGCAATAGTACTCTGCAAAACTACGAAGCCTGAACTTGTTTGCATTTCAGAACAAGAGCTGTGAAGTTGCATTGTAGAGAAGGGGAAAGTGAGGTTTGGGAACACCATGTACATATAAACCTCAACTTTATAGTTTAGAAAAAAAAAAAATCCACCAACAAAAAAAAAAAAGAGTGTAAGCAATAAAATTTCTGACAACTTCAGACAACAGAATGCCTTCAGTTGCTCCGTTTGCAGCATATAGGAGCTAAAACACCAAGGAGCTTTAAGGCAAATTCTGACTCGATGGGGATATTATCACAAGACATCAGCCGCTTCTAATGCTGCGGCAAGCTGGGCAATCTTTCAACTGGGGAATCTCCTCTCCCCCCAAAAAGAAACACACCCTTTCCTATCATTTTAAGGAAGCTACTGCGAGGGAGAACATGTACCAACATTTGCTGAGGTTTTTTTCCAATGCAGATGAGTTTTTGGACTGCCTACTTTTATACATAGTATGAAATATGTATTCCCTGGTAAGCAGGAAAGAAATATGGGTAGCTGTATATACCTTTCAACATTCAGACAGTTCAGTTATAGAAGTCCACAGCTGCAGAGTATCTACGGCAACAGAAATTAAAGTTTGAGTGGACAGTAAAGCAAGTGAAAGCGTAACTACCAAGAAAAAAAAAACGCATTTACACCTCTATAAACTCATATCCAACCAGCAATTTAGTTCCTGAGGTGGTGATTTTTCACTTATGCCTTGTACAGAGCAAGACTAAATATTTTATTCAGAAATGCAAAAAATGGCATTATTTTAACAACTGAAAGAAGTAACTGCATAAGCAAAAGTAGGAATTTCTGGGTTTTTCCAATCCATTCCTGACTGTACCTGCCAAGTCAGTGCATATGTCAGCTATGACCCAGCTGCTTGTAAGTCTACTCAGTAGGTAGCTGAAAAGCTGGTATTTTCTTCTGTCTTTGACATACCTCTTGTTTTGAAAGACAGCATTCATGAGCATTTGTTAAATTACCACCTTAAGTGATTTATTAAGTGGAACAGCTAGCACCAAGAGCTGCTTATAGCAAGACAAATTTTCCTAGACTGCCTTGCTAACCAGATTTTAATCAAAAATTGTACCAGGAAGGGTAGGTATATAAATGCCAACGCATTTTGTTCACAACATCCAAGCACATGGTTATTTTTGAGCCTTAAATACTCCTGGGCTTGATTCACCAGTGCTACACCCTGTGTGCGGCTGCAATTTAGCAATTGAGAATTTGGTATAAAAGCCAACAGCACCAAATCAGAACAGCAGAGATTTTGTACTTGCTTTGCAGTGGTTTGAAAGAACACGGACAAAAAAAAAAAAAAAAAAAAAAAAAAAAAAGGCTTTTGGTTTATCCAGTCGAGTTTTACCTCATGTAACCCACAAAAGATCTGAAAATGGTTTTATGAAATTGGATTAAAGAAGAAAAAAGTCAGACAAATAACAACTTGTGCTCCCAGGAATGAGCGAGCTTCCCTTAACTTCGCACATGCTTTCATACGGGGATGCACTACTCGTCTCGAAAAGATACAGTGCTCCCTTCTTGCTAGATATTTGTGTATTTACTCCCTACAGAAAAGCAGACTTACAGTAGCAGCCGAGCTGGCTCAAAGCTTTTTGGCAGCACAAGCAAAACTCAAGTTTTCCCACCCTAAAGAGGAGAAGCTGGGACTGTGCTGCTTAGGGCTGTAAAAGGAGCACGGCTTGGGAGAGCACTCTGAGGCCAGGCTCGTGCTTTTGCTGCTGCTGGGAGGCAGAAGCAAACCCTCAGCAGCCAGGACCACCTCAGGCAGCCCTCGCCGCCGGGCACGGCCTGGGGAGCAGCAGCAGCTTCCAGCTCCTCACCGCCTGGGTGATGCCACCTGTGCCGGAGGACTGGGAGGACATCAGCGGCGGCAGAGGGAAGGTCGGTGCCAAGGGGCAGGAGGTTCATGAGGCACTGGCTCCGATCCACCAGAACACCGCCCTGTAACCTTCCTAAGCATTTATTTTTTTTTTTTTCCTCTAGAACTTGACACATCATCTTGGCAAAATCAAAGCAACGGAGGCGGAGCAGACTATCATTCACTGACGGAATAGGACCAGCTCTCAGAAGAACGAGACGCTTAATCAGCTTCGCACCACTTTGGGTATATGCCGCTTCTCTAGATCTTCCCTGATGCTGAATCTCAGAAAACAGGAGAGCTTTATTTGTTCACCTGAACTCTTCTCACTCCCCTGCATGTTTGGGCCCACATTAGTGAGAAAAAAAATTAACAGTTTATTAACTTTCAGCAAGGCTCTTCAGCTGTTCCTACAACTGCAACACCAGGAGAACATTAAACAGACAATGAACATTGCCCATCACGGTATTTCTAAATGCCTTCTAATCCCTGACAGAATTAGCTATATGTAGATGGACAAAACATTATCAAGTATCTCCTGTACACTTTCTGGTACTTAAAAAGGAAAAACTGTAAAAATTCATTAAAATAAAGACATTCATTATCGGTCCATGTTCATCACCTAACTCATGCTAAAATTCCACTTGCTGTCTGGAGACCTGCACTGACATTCACAGAACATTTAATCCGGTATGCCTCTCAAGACTGTGTTCATAAGCTCTTGGAATCACTGCCTGCCTTGTTTGTGAAGCAGACCTGCTGGGTTCATTCATCTCCCATTATGCCAATTTTTTGTTTTTCCAGAATGAAATTGGAATAATATAAAAATACAACAGCCCACATAATCCATCTTGTATTTTTCACTTGTTTTTCAAAGAGGAAGGGATTTAGAAGCGTGGTTTAAAACATTTCGTTTGAACAGGACCATCCACAAATATAATCTCGAGGTACTCTGCAATTCAGTAACCACTGAAATTAAAATCACAGTTTTATATTCAGTATGGAAACATTCATCTTTCTGAATACAGAAAGCCTGCTGATTCCACAGTTCTGGGAGACATACATTATATCATTCGAGATCACCGATCGTGCTGCTGTCTACCCATTTGTTACATTCTCAGACGAGCTGCAGTGGAAAGAACAACTGGAAGGTCACAGTTACTGGGAGAGAAGAATTAGGGTTGAGCAGCGTAGAAAGAAGACAGGAATCAGGCTAAATTTAGTAAATCAGGACTTTCTTTGCTTGGGGGTAACAAAAAACTTCTAAGCCAAGTCACACGCAGTACTGTCCCTACCTAGAATGTATCCCTCTGGTGGGCTGCTCACCAACTCACATTCACTTGCGTTGAGCGAAAGATTGAAGAACTACAGCCTGGCCTCAGTAGGTAGATAAAAAACAACGCATTCCAAAAACTGCATTTTGGACTGAAAATAGCCTTCTATTTACAAGAAAAACATTAAGTTTCTTATGACAGCTAGTCTGTTTCTAACACACAGTGTTAACCAATTTCTGAAGCATTACAGCCAGGTCCTCCACAAGAGGCAGCAGTAATTTTTTAGGAAAGTTCCTGCAGACCAGTGGTCATTTGGCACCAAGGGCAGAGGAAGACCAGTAGAACCATATCGCCTTACCTTTGTAATTCACTAAGCGCTCTATTTGTGGATGGGCTAGGGTTTAGCCTCAGGAAGTTCTGCTTTAAATTGAGATGAGTGAGGTCTTGGCTATAAAACAGGTTGGCAGGCAGGTGCTCCAGGCTGCAGCATGAAAGATCCACTGAGCTTATGCGTTGTGATGCAACCTGGAAGTCAAGAGGTACACCAATATGTTAATACTGTAATAAAACAAGAACATTTCCTTCACCCCTACTAGCACAAGATAAACTGTTTTTAAGCACAGCAGAAGTCAGCGTTGGCATATATAACTGATTAACACAGTTTACATCACTGCTGCAAGTTACGCCATGATTTTGTGCTTTGCCTCAGTGCTAGAAACCAGGTCCACAGATGGCTAGCAGGGGGAAAAGCGTAAAGGTCTGTCAAACTAATAAGTGAAATGGATTCATTTTCATCAATGAAGTTATGCAATACTCTACAACCACAAAAAAAGATAAGAGATTTGACATAAACTTTAGTTTAGCCCTTTAGTTACCAAGTAACAGCAGCAAAAACGTAGTGCAGAAGTCTTCTGTATTGCTGTGCAACTGGTCAGTATACCCAATTGAGGTAACAGTCATCACCCTATCTTGGTCTCAAGGGTCAAAAGCAGGTAATAACCCTTTCTTCTACCTTTTATCCCATTTATATCTTACTGGAGAAAAAAAACCACAGCAGCGGCAGCAAAGCACCAAGCACTCATCTCTTCTCAGTGAATTAGAAAACTGTCCAAGAGTGACAAAAATGTGACAAAACCAAAACTGAGATTTGGGGATTTAACCGTTTTCTAGAAAGGGGAAGGTAAACAAAACACAGCCTATAGAGGCTAAAGAAGTCATGCCACCAAGCACTACCTAGCATCATTCCATAGAGACCTATAGGCAACAAATTCCAAGTAACAGCAACTCTGCCCTTACTAAATCTCTAGGACACAGCTGGGTTGAACTACACCCTGCTGATTTACCTATTTACTAATCTTTATTAAAAAACAAACAAAAAACAAAAAAACACAAAACCAAAACAAAAAAACAAACGAAACCAAAAAACCCCCAACACTGCAATGTAGAATTCTTGTATTTTCTGTCAAATACTATTAAAAAAAGCCTTTCTTAAAGTAGAGTGGCAGTGACATGACAAAGCACAGTACTTTTCAAGGCAGTGAGGACAGCGGGCAAGGAGGAGGGGTCGAATGCTAGAAGGAGGGGAGTTGGTGTTGGAGCAGGCATGGCTCAGATCAAGGGAGGAGAAGCAAACAACTTCACCATGGTTAAGTTACAGAATTCTGGGACTGCACACATAGCGCTCAAACAGTTGCATGTTCTGTCAGCTGCTGGCTGCAAGAGAAGCTATCATTTCATTTTGTCATTGGCACTCTTACTGGCCTCACATGCTAGGATTCTGAAACTACCAACACCAGGTCTAAGGGACAAAAAGAGGAAAAAAACCCAACAATTCATCGTCAACACCCAGTGACAGTCTGAGAGAGCTTCTGAACCCTGATGAAGGAGACACCACCCACCCTTCTGCGCAGAGATACAGCCCTTGCCGTAAAGTACGCTGAACCTAAAGACATCGTATTTTGCTGGCATAAGTAAAGTAGCTTGCCACTGAAGGGAAGGCCAAGGAGTTTTTTCTTCCTTTTTTTTTCCCCTCCAGTGCACGCTACGCAGGCCTCAGCATAAGTGATCTCTACTATAAACATACAGCCATAAGCTTCGAGAGGAACAGACGGTGCAGTGTTTTTCTCTAATGCGACCATTAATAATCCAGTCCTCCCACGTCCATTAAAACGCTCGAATTTTTGTTACTCAATTAGTCCAGTCCTTTTGTTACCACAGCTACTATTTTTCTTCCCCTTGTAAAATTAGACAAAAATTATTCATAGGCTATTCTAAGCAGCCATTTCTGAAAGCCAGGTACTTGGTCTATTTATGGTGCCAGAACCTGCCCAGTACCATACAGTTCTCATCATACTGAAAACACAGGAGATGAAAAAGCACTGACACCCCTTAAATTAAAAAGGAGAATGTGTAATTTCAGGTGTAATGCTTACATACCCTGTTCCTTCAACTACTTGTTTGGAATGTGAAATGAACAGTAATAAGCAATGCAGCAGTGCTTAGCAAGGCACGTCAAGCTAAAAATATCTCAAGCACCAGAACTGGTAACTCTCAGGGTGATAAAGTAACCAAACAAATCCAAATTTTACTCTCATCTCAAGAAAGGATGCAAACCTTTCTTAAAATTATCAACCCCTGTGAAAAAATCTAGTTAAAAGTAATTTTGCTTTTACAAGTTGTACATTCTGGTTATTTTTGTTTGCTTGGGTTTTTTTAAGGAATCACTTTGTTATACAAAGAATTTCATGCAATTGACGTGTATTCAGTGATGTCTCTACCGCAGCGATAACTATAAAAGTTAAAATTGCATTTTAAAAGGTGTTAGTTCTGGAATCAACTATAATTTTATTGAATTTTGGGGGTTTTTTTGTTAGCAAAACAGCACTCTGAGAATTAACTTCTGAATTATTACTAGGAACACTCATATAAACACACACAGTTACTTTCATGGGCAGGGATAAAAACTTTTCTCTTTTCATTGCCCAATACTATTCTGTAACAAATTCCTAAAGAATAGAAGAACAAGATGAAAAACAAAGAAGAGTGACAAAGGAGAACAACTTAACAATACTTTCTTCGGTTCACTAGAAACTTTCATCAGTGGCTTTGAAATTGAGTATTGAAATTCTGAAATTATATTGTTCCCAAATCGAACAATAAAGGGATACTTCAATCTTGCAATTGTCTTCAGCTGACTTCAATGCACTAAGACTGTACGTGTGTGTCTTTGCTATTGTTTATTAAGAGCAAAACAATTTTCTAAAAGATGATATGGGTTTTAATAAAGCACTGGGTTTCCTTGACTCACTAGGGAATCACTGCAGAGATACACTGTTAAAGGGTAAGAAAACGCTGACTAGAATATCCCTTACAGTCAAAGAATAAAAAGTATCTGAAAGAAAGGACATTATCTGCAGAAAGTAGGGTTTCCGCTAGAATAATAACCAAAAAAAAAAAACCCCACCACAGCCCAAGACATTCCACAGTAAATAAATACCCCAACAAGTTATGTGGGCTGGGTTCAAAAGACCTGTGCTCCCAATAAAAGTATGGAAGAGTCAGTGTGGTAGCAATGCTAGAGGGAAAGGCTTTCTAGATATATGTGGAACCCACATCAAATGTTCATCATGGCTTATTTGGAGTTTTCTTCTGGAAAACTTAGAAGTATAACTGTTTTATATGCTTTATGTACATATATATATAAAAACAAAACCCGCATGCAGCACAGTTCATGACCCCCCAAGGCAGAAGCCGTCATTGCCCAGAGCAACCCCCTCTAGATTATCTTCTCCCCATGTCCTGAACTGCATGCATCCTCAACACTTGTTTTCACATGAAACCCCTGCTGCATTTCCAGTACTAGTAACACGGGGGAAACAACTGGGGTAACGACCTCCCTGGAAGATGGTGTGCGACACCCTCTCAGTTACGGCAGCTGCAGCACAGGCTGTAGAGTCAGTGCATGTCTTTGCCAGAGAAGCAAGACACGCAACACTTGGACAGCAGCGTAGCTCAAACACTTAGCAAGATCTTGTACTTTTTGAAGTACGTCTCAGTTGGGATTTTTAATCACCACAAATACAAAGAAAGAAGATGAAACAAGTGGCTTTCTTTTTAAGCACTTCATGGCCAATCACTGTATTGCAGTGTCTCCCACTGTAATACTAGAGGAGCACTAACAGGCTAAGCCCAAACACAACTTTGCACATCAAACCACAACATCCAATGAAAGACATTTTTTTTTCTCCAGTTCCTGTTGCAACCTCAGTTACGTAGCCCTGGCCTACAGTGTTTTAAGTTTGGGGTTTGGTGGTTTTTTGCGTCTCCATGCGAGTATGGCATACTGAAGTGCAGTTTTGAAGAACTGGTATACAACTACAGCCCACGTGCTACAAAAAGCTCTCAATCTACTCACTGCAAACACCAAGAAGCTGCATCGTGCTTTTAATTTTCCCCCAGCAGTGATAAAATACAGCTTTATTCTGTGAATACCACCACAAATAATGCTGCAGGAGAGCCCTCCCTCCCTCGGGCAGTACGCCTTCTGCTACTCCCCACCAAAGACCTGCATATGTGGCAAAGAACTAGGAGTCTCCCAAATATGAAAACTCATTTTTAAACCCATTATTTGTGCCAGAATAGCACTTATAAGTACATTCACAAAAGCCAGCAGTACCTTAAAGAAGAAAGATTTTGTCAAGGTGTTCAGATTTTTTTTAGTTTTTTTTTTTTTTAGCAGTATTTCAAGACTGGTATTTCAAGTATGGTATGGGTTCACTGTAAATCTTTAGCAGCTGGCAATAAAAATACAGAAAAATACTTGTATCGACCAATATTCTTGCCTCTTCTTGCTACATGGGGCTAAAAAAACCGCTTTGCTTTGTCTGTCAGTATAATGCCACCTCTGTCACTGAGCTATGCAACAAGACTGATTACCGTCTTTGTTTTAAAGCCTTGGCTATACTACAAAAATGATCTGTTGCTGACAATGGATGTCAGCAATAGACACAGCTGAACCCAGCTGTATGGACAAACACGAGCCTTGTTTACACAAGGACATCTTTTGGTGTGACCTGTGGTATGAATTTAAACCAACGTAATTATGTCTTTTTCCTGTTTACCCTCACCCCATTCCCTATAGCTCTATTCAGATAAGAAATTACTATTTAGGACTTCAACAGAAGACAATTAAAATAACTAAACAGCCCACATGGTAAAGGCAGCCAAATTCCCCATCTGTTTGAACTGAGTTTGATGATGTTAAATTACACCTGCTGTAGACATGCTAATGCAAAGGCAGTGTCATTTTTCTCCTTTAGGATTTGTTTTTAAACAGTTCGATAATCGTTACATCCCACCAATGCATGCATAAGGCTTAACTAAACGGCGACACAGACACTTGAAATGTCTAAACTAACCGCTTAGCGCAAATGGGTTCTCCTCAAAACTAACCTTGCTTCAAATCCTAATCCTCCTTGCTATTCGAACCTCAAAGCCCTGCTCGGCAAAGAGGGCTCCCTCCGCTCAGCTGAACTCCACAGCTGGGAAACACATCGGTGCCCTCAGCCGCAGTCGAAAGCTGAGGAAATGTTCAGACTGATAAACAAGCTAATGCCAAAAACCTTAATGAAAGAGGAGGGAATATAAGAAAAAGTTCTCTTTTCCTTTAAAGCCATACATTTTCATTTTTAAATGGCAGCTTTTAAAATGGGTGCAGTCCCAAGGGTGAAAAAGTAATGGCTTTTCTGGCCTCTCCTTTTTGTTCTCTTTCACACATTAAATTAGATGCCTTCCAACTCAAGCTAAGGGCCTTGCAAAGAAAAGATAAAACTCAGCAGAAGCTTGAAAACGTGTCAGTCAGGTTCACAAACCCAACGGGCAACGCCATAGGCAAGAGCCGTAATTGCCTATGAAGGCGAGGGCAGGAGTGCAGGCTGGTGCAGCAGCGGTCGCAGGGCATGCCCCACTTCTGCTTTTGGCCCCTGTGCAAAGCTGGAACAGCTTAACTGAAAACAGTAGTAGCAAATGCATGTGGGGAGGGGGGAAAATGTGGAGGTGATGAAGCAGAAGTTGCGCTCCTTTACCCTTCGTGATAGGAGTTCCAGAAGAAATTTCATAGACCTGGAAAGTCAGCATCCCAGGTTTAGCATCAAGATCTTGAAAGAGAGGATTTGTCAAAAAAAAGTGACATTCATCACCTGTCATTTGGAAATGTTTGGTACTATCTGAAGTCACTACCAGAATATGAGTATTTTTGTTGCCCTGGGAGGAAAAGTGCTCTTCTTTTAGAGCTCAGGCACTGGTATTAATATTACACGGGGAGCGATAGCAACGCTGTTACCTTGCTGGTCATCACGCTGGGATGTTCACAGTAAGATCCCTGCAAGGACAAGGCTTAAGATGCAACCTGGAGTTAAGGGACAGTAATTAGCTGTAGCATTAAGCTACTTATATTTCAGACATGTGAATCTCCATTTGGTGGAGCAAGGAATATTAACATCCTTAAAACAGCTTGATTGAAAACAATTCATCTGTAAATACTGCAGAACAGGTGACAGTCCCTCAGAAATTGAGAAATACCCCTTTTTCTTCCCTTACAACTTGTGTTAGACTAATTTTTTCTCAAGACATCACAATGAGCAGCCCTCCAGCAAGACTTTCTTTCAGCATTTACTGTAGATTTCAGACTCTTGCCAGTGAAACTTCCAGTAGTCGTTCTCTTATCTGAGTCTCCCCAATCCCAGGCGGAGAGGGTTGTGGGGTTTTGTTCACTTGTTTTAAATAAGAGGTTATGTTAGGTCCTCAGTTTCTGATCTAGATTCTCCTAACACAGCTGCATCCTATGGATTAATTGCACAGCAAGATGAACTCTCTTTGTGCCATTATTTCATAGTAACTCGGGAAGGCCTTCTGACCCAAGTGTTTTATAATACAAACAATCACGAATACAGCTCTACCGGCCCAGGGCCTAAAACTGGTCCCCAGCAACTCATTCCCTCTTCTCCCTGGAGACCTTCCTCCTTCTCCCACTGACTACAGAAGCCGCCTAAGGAGACTAAACGTCCCTAAAATTAGTTTTGGCTAGTAATTCCTCTCCTGTTCTCCTCCCTGATACGACTTTGCTTGGAAAGGCTCTCGGTATTACAGCCATTCAGCTTCAAGACCGACTCAGCTATCACCTTATACGTACCATAGCACCGTGCAGTATGTCAGTCCCTGCAACCCCCTCCAGTCTCACGGGATCTGTTCAACACAGGCACTGAGCTCCCCCTGAGCTTCATTAAGAGCAAAGTTACATTCCCTTGCTCACTCCCACCCCTCTGCCCCCAGAGATTACTGAAACCACTTTGGGATCCTCCTGGATTGAAGGCACCTTAAAAGGTAACATCTGCGACACCTTACTGAGCTTCTAGCTGTAAGCCGTGGGGATGCTTTCCTGTATTTATGCGAGAGCTGCACAAATTCAGCTTCAATAACACCAGAACCTGATTTAGAGGCTTCAAAAGACGTTACTTGAAAGCTATTCCAGATGTGTGGGCGATACCTAGTTTTCCGTTCTCACTCTCAGCTGCAATACTTCAATAACTACTGTATTATTAACTGAAGGCAGCAGGTCCAAAACAAGGACCACAGACTCTCTAAATTTCAGCAAGGAAAAAGAAAAAATTAAAGTAGCAAAGCTAAAGTTTGGCTAGGACAGAAAAGCTTAAAGTCACCAATTATGTGACTTTGGAAACAGTTGAACTATTCTGACATGGAAAACTAACCAGCTGAGCTAAAACACCAAGCTTCCCTCCCAAACCATTAAGAGAGAGACTCCAGTGAAACACACTCAGAAGTTCATTTCCAAAACATCAACTAACCTCTAACAACAAAAGGCGCAAAATAATAGGTTTTGTGGGGAAAGAGAAGGAGGAACACTTTCAAGTGTTACCATCAAAAGAGAAACAAAACTGGCTTTGAGTTTGCTTTGCCCAATCTTCTGCTTTCCTTGAGATGACAAGAAGCCACCCACAGCAAGAATGACCAGATACGACTGCAGAGCTAAGGTCCCAGATACTGAAGATTTCACACACACACACAAAAAAGGAAGTCAAATTCCGCATGGAAACCAGAGGTTTGTTTATGTTTGAATCACTGCTAAAAGGAAGCTGTGGGTTTATTTTCAGGGATCTATTTTTAGAGAAAGCACTATCTCAATATTGTCATTTTATGGTATTAGAGGAAAAGATGGTTTCCTCGTACTAAACTTAGAGTCATCACGTTTCCTGTAAGTAAGGATCTGCTGAAAAAAAACCCCAATGAAAAATGAGAAGATCTTTCAGGGTTCTTTTTTCTTCACTAGGCATTGAATCAACAGTTGCAGACAGGCTAATGATGCTTCTTGGTCTCACGAATTTGAAGAAATCTGGATAGTCGTTATCCCTCAAAGAAAACAAGTTTTTTGCAGAGACTTCAATTTGGTTAAAGGCTATGTTTAAAAGATGCCACTGGTGTTGGCATTACACTAAACTCATTTTTAGGTCATACTAGTAAAGAGACTCATTTTCAAGCCTCCAAGCACTACTGGTCTACGAAACAAACCGACTACTGCACGGTCACCTTCTCAGTGACCAGCACGTCCCTGACCTCCAACCTGTCCCCAACAAAGATGGTAGCCCAGAATCACGACAGCATATTCAAACACATGGAATAAGACTACAAAGCTATAGGAAAATGTCAGAAACACCCAACTGCAACACAAACAGCTTGTTACACACAATTCTCTGTAGAATTATCAAAGGTAATAACCAATAACCAAAGGTAAAAGCAAAAATACGCATCTAGAAATTCAGATCTCGTGGAAACTACGGTAAAGTTTCTTATGGTTTTCCTCCAGAAGAGGGATATCCATTGCTTAGGAGGCTAACCAGACACCTGGAGAAGAGATACTACACCTAGTGACTCTGAAGTATAAATTGGCAGCACTGTAACAATTAACATCCTAAATAACTTGGAATAAACTACTTTATCCTTGCGTATGATT